>NW_017729025.1:12469819-12471819 GCF_001723915.1 Gavialis gangeticus | reverse complement strand
AAAAGAGACTAGATTAGTCAGGCATGATCTACCTGCTACAAACCCGTGCTGGTTTCCCCTCAGCATAATTTTTCCTGCTGGGCTCTCACATATATGAGCCTTGATAATCTTTTCAAAGACTTTGCCAAGGATGGAGGTGAGACTGACTGGCCTATAGTTGCCTGGATCCTCCTTCCTCCCCTTCTTGAAAATAGGGATCACATTGGCCCTTTTCCAGTCCTCTGGGACCTGTCCCATGTGCCACAAGTGCTCAAATATTCTTGCCAGTGGCTGTGTAATGACATCAGCCAGTGCCTCCAGTACCCTTGGATGGAGCTCTTCCAGGCCTGCCAACTTAAACACATCCAGTGCTTAAGAGGTTCATATTCTTTCAGAACTCATGTTAGAGATGATATCTTTTATTAGACCAACTATATTTTTGCAAAAAAAAACTTTATTTGCAAGCTTTTGGGTACAGGCACCTTGTGCCCCGCCCCCCCCCCAGTAACCAGTTAGCAACTGGGGGAGGGGGTCCCCCCCCATGACCAATCTTGCTTAACTGGGAGGGGGTGGGGGGGGCGAGGTGTCCCCCTGCAGCTGATCGCAAGGTGGCCAATCACGAAGCGGCCAATCGCTGCGGCCACTTCCGGAAGTGGCTGCAGCCGCTTCTGGAAGTGCCACAGCACTCCCCAGCCAGTGCTCATGGGACCAGCGCTGCCCCCCTGCCCGTCACCTAAGTGGCAAGTGCAGCTGGTCAAGGGGTGCACCAGCACTCTCAGGGGGTGCACATGCACCCCCGTGCACCCTCTGCGCATCGCCACTGCAGGCACCCTTCTTCAGGCATAGGAGAAAAGATTGTAAAAGTTCTCCTAGGTAGAAATGAAAGTTCATATTTCAAAGGAGAGTTGAAGGTGTAAAATCTCCTGGCTGAAATCGTTCATTTTATGCAGATTAGGCTCAAAGAAAAGTTGGAATAGTCTGTTGACCTCGAAGCTGTTTGGTGGCAAGCAGGATGTAAAGTCATACTTCCTTCTGGTTATGATGCTTATGTTTTACAGACAAGTAAAAAGATGGAATGCTCTTTTGGGCAGGACTCCCTTTTGTGGTGAGATATCTCTGGGCTCTGCGATAATGCAAATTACCTTGAACAAAGACAGGAGCAGGGTCTCAGGTGGTAAAACTTGCTTCCACCTTGTAAAATGATGAAGGTTTCATTTCATATTCTTTCATACCCTTAAAAAGCTGGCATGTGCTTCCAGTTATAACACAAACTCCTACCAGCTATAACACAAACCCTCCAGCAATTTGAACGGCCTGTGCTTTACAGGTACTCAGGACTGCCCCGTAGTGCCTTGTGGGAGGAAGAAAGGGGCTTCGACAAGTCTCGTTAAGTGTCTTCTTGATTGATCTATCACAGGGGTGGGCAATTATTTCGGGCGGAGGGCCACTTACTGAGTTTTTGCAAGCCATCGAGGGCCGCATGACAGGCAGCCAGGGGCAGATAACTATTCATTTTCTAAAATTTTTAGCAGCCCCACGGGCCACATTTTGCCCACCCCTGATCAGGCCTGACCAGACATGGCCAGATGAGATGCAACAGGTGCAGAGAAGCTAGGACCTTGCTCAGCCACGAGCACAGCCCGACCCTCCATTCTCCACACCCCAGAGTCCTGTTAGAAGGGAAATGTAGTAGACAACTGGATAAATCCAGGGGGTAGCATCACACGCAGCTCTGGTGGCAAAAAAGATGAGACACCCCACTTGTTCACTATAAAGACACGGGCTGAGTTATCTCTCTGCTTTCCCTCCTCTACAACCCACACACAGGTTTCTCACAGGCCGGCCCAGAGTAGTACGTATCTCCAGGCTCCCTGCCAGTGCTGAGGCTTTTGTGAGTTTTTGTGAGCTCTGCGTCAATTCTTTAATTACGTAGAAAACTTAGCTCAGTATCCTTCCTTCATCAAAGCATTCTCCATCGTAAGGGGAAGGCTAAGAGACGCACTCATAGGCTCAGCCCTGCT
>NW_017729025.1:12460599-12464819 GCF_001723915.1 Gavialis gangeticus | reverse complement strand
CTAAGAGACGCACTCCTAGGCTCAGCCCTGCTCAAAGGGAGCCGTGGCTGTTTTTTCCCTTTTTCATTTTGTTGCTCCAGTTCCAGCGCTGCTTTGTCATCAAGATGGAACAGAGCTTTATTTAGTCGGTGTCAGGCCTGAGTATGAGAGATCGGCTTGTGAACAGCTTAAAGGCTTGGAAAAAGTGACCTATTGAAAACTCCCTCTGTTTGCCTGGAAACAAACAGGTAACCTATAATTCCCCTTTCTATAGGAACAAGCACAGTTTGCATTAGCAAGGATGCAGTGACATTCTCCAAGAAGGCTCACACTCAATCATCCCTTACAGGCATTTCCTCTTGCCTTGACATGCACACACACATATCATGCGTTACAAGGTATGCATACATAGGAAGGGCAAAAGGAGACCTGCAAATACTGATGGGTTAGGTTCTGCTGCTCTTGCTTCCATTGGATACCCCCTATATGAATAGCCTACTTGCAAACAACAGTGCAGCTCACCAAGTAAAGGATTTTTAATGGAAGTGACAGTGGAAGAATCCAGCTCTCAGGTAATTATGGAAATATATCATAGCTATATATCATAGCTCCTTCCAAGTTACTGTTGGAAGGAAGGTTAAAATTAAGTCATCCAAACTGATGCTGCCAGCAGCCATTTAGAGTAATTGTTGCTGTGCTAGAAAAAAACAGCCTTGTTGCTATTCAGCAACAGGTTCAGATGGTCATTTCTGTGCAAGACATACATACTGCTACAGTACAAAGGAAGGAGTATGGAATAAAATATGACCTTATTCAGTGGCATCTGACTAAGCTGAACAACCAAAGCAGAGAGCACACTTCTGGGATATGCAGGAGGAAGCTTAAAGTCATGGTCTAGCAGCTTCAGGTGCTGGACTGTCTCCTCTTTCTGGGGATTTGCACACACTGACTGTACCATTCATAACAATGAGCCAGGTCTTAACTGGTATTAGTTGGCGTAGCTCCAATCAAGCCAATAGAGTTACACTGATTTAAGAGTGACGGCATCATCTGAGCCATCCAATAGAGGCAACTGTGCACTACATATTGGGCGTGTCTACACATGCATTTAAGCGTAACTGTGGCAGGGCACTGTTGGTGCCTGCCACTTTAAGAGCTGAGCCAAGCAGCCACCGGGTGCTTGATTGCATTTTAGATCTCTGGCCGCCTCTATAAATAGACCAGCTCACTGCTGGCAGGCAGGCAGGCACATCGCCTGGCTGCAAGGCTCCATGCAACATCCTGGAGGTAAGGGAGGAGCTGTAGGGTATGGTTTGGAGGCTCCTGGTCCTGGGCATGACCTAAAACTGCACCCTGCCAGGAGTAGGTGACCTGGTGGGGCTCTCAGTAGTGCGGGAGCCCCCAGGAAATATCAGGCCATTTACCACCCCGGTGAAAGGTGGGTAGGGGTGCCTTAGTAACCACAGCCCTCACCTTTGGGTGGTTTACTTGTCTTCGGAGCTAGTTGAGGCCAGGCATGGCTGTGGCCACCTGAACCCTGTGGGGTGCAAGACCCTGAGAAGAGGTAGGTGGGGCCAGGCATGGCTACAGCCACCTGAGACCACTGGGGAGGGAAGCCCCATGGCCCCAGTGAGGGGGTGGTGTGGAGCCCCAGTGAGGGGGAAGAAATGAGGAGCCCCAGTGAGGGGAAAACCAGAGGGCTGGGAGCCCAGTATCATTTGCCCAGTGAGGGGAGGCCAAAGGATGTCTTCGGATGCCTAAAGCTGCAGTTTGGGCCAGAGGCCAAGTAAGTGGGGCTCAGTCTGAGAGAGAGGGGTGAGTCCTGACCCCAGTAAGTCCTCCACCACTGGGAGGCTGAGAGTGGGTCTAAAGTAAGAGCTATAGTAGAGCACAATGACCTGTTGCTCCAGCAGGTAGTGAGAGACCCCATGAGACCTTTGAGCAGCAGGTCATTTTAGCAGGGGGGTGTCGCATCTTGTCCACCACCCTGGACCTAGTCGTGGTGTGGGTTAAGAATGCCCCCAGTGAGGGGTGGCCCCAGAAAGGGGACAGAGAGGAGGGGCCCTGGTGAGGGGGCAGGTGTGGAACCCCAGTGACAGGGAAACTAGACATCATGTATAAATGTATAGAGTTGCCCCAGGAGGGACCAGGGCAAGCTTAGACCCAGTCAGGTAATTGGCTGGCCACTACCCCAGTGAGGGTTGTGGGAGAGACCCAAAAGATGGTACGTCTGCCACCCACGATATGAGCTAGCTAAAGCCGATGGCCTAATGGGCCAGCTCCGAGAGGTAGCAAGGCAGTATAAGTTGTCGATGCGTGAAAGAGACCCTGTGAGAGAGGGTGGGTGGCATGCCCAAAGGCAAGTGGGGAGACTAATGCTGTGGCTAGTTGGGGAGCCCCACTTTCCCACAATGACTAAATGTAATGTTCATTAAGCTAATACTCATTCAGCAAGTTTTGGCTGGTGTCTACACGTGCAGGCACTTGGCACTAAAGTTAGTGCCAAGTCTTTGCAGCCCTGCCATGTGTCCCTCGTGGCTGGGCAGACCCAGCACTACAGTTAGTGTCAGGTTGCATCTACACATGCAACCTGACACTAATGTGTTAATGTGCTTTAACCAACCATGTCTAAATTTGATACCTGCATTTGCAGGTATCAGATTTAGGTGTGATTAGCCTAATTTTGCTATTTTTAATGTGCATTAAAGGTGCTCACTTACCCATAATGTGCATTAAATTAAACTAATGCGCATTAATGTGTTTCATGTAGATGCGCCCATTAGGCGCACTAGAAAAGGACCACTAGAACATCTACCTCACTCCCAACCTTGAATACTAAGATCTGACACAGTATATTTAGGGGCTCCTGATATGAGGGAAACATGAAAATGTCATATTTTTGGTCACTTTCTTGAAGCCAGCTTGAGAGGCATTAGTGTGCAAGTGCATGCGCACTCATGGATAACCAGAAATCCATCTTCATCTGTTCTCTATAACTCCATATTTCAATAGTGTCGCCTGCCACGTCTCTACTTGTTTCCATTAAGTTCAGCAGAATCAGAGGGAAACTCTCCAGGGTTTGTAAACCATAATTTTGTAAATCATGGGTTGTAACCAGAGGCTGTATGGCCACTGGATAAAAGGTTTCATACTGAAAGGCTGCTTGAACAAACTGCTTTGCTACAACAATGCATTTATGTTTAGTCCACATTTACACTGGTACAATAGAAGCTGAATTTAGCCCCGTTCATTATAAAACAGGGACAGACACATTATCTGCCCCATCTATCTGTTGTAGTCGTACCCATGAGTATACTATTTCCTCATTGTCCTCCAGTCTGAATAGCACTGGGCATGCTCTCTACAGACTAGAGCCTACTTCCATTAAAGAAAGAACAAAAATCCAACTGGCTTCAATGGGTACATGATCTGACGCTATTTTTTAGGAATTAAAGCTATCAGGAAAGTGTCTGCTGTCAGATGATCATATGTAAGTGACAGCAGTTTTTCATCTAGAAAGTCTAACACTAGCACTGAACATCATGTTTTTATTGGGAACTCTGTCTCTTCCAGTTGGCATCAAGTGCATTATTGCATTTCTGAAAGTTAATTTTGCTCTCCAGGGACCCTGTCCTTCAAACAAACCATTAAGATAACTGCTCAAGCCTCAGTGTAGTAGTACATTCACTGTCCAGTTCTCAGAAGATGGTTGCATTCATGTGCATCTTACTGTGAACTAGAAAATGGATTTAAGTAATACATTTTGCAGCCTTTGCATTCATTTTGAAATGGTTTGGAACTCCTGATGTTTCTGTTGCATTAATTGGAAAGATAGGGGCCCCAGAAATAATCTCTCAAATTTTCCATGGATGCTAAATCTACATTGTGTAGGCTAGTGAATAATGTTCCATATTTCAACTGCAGAAAGTTCTAAAATGTGCCTCCTGGTAAAAGAGTGGTCTGTCCCCTTAAGAGGGGGCAGCCAACCCTGGTGTGGGGGAGCTGCTAATAAGAGAGTGGAAGCTTAAAAGAGGACAGCAGAAAGAGAACTGAGGGAACCATTCAGAAGGAAAGAGTTAACTTGCTACGGTGAGGGACCACACTACTGTGCTGGGGCAAACCCCAGAGGCTCCCCTCCAAGTACCTGCAACAGGGCATCAAGTTTTGGGTTTAGTTTGCCTATTTGCCTCTTTTTTTTTTTTTTTTTTTTTCAGTTTAAAGACTGTGTTTGAGTTGGGAGA
>NW_017729025.1:12448407-12460481 GCF_001723915.1 Gavialis gangeticus | reverse complement strand
TTTTTTTTTTTTTTTTTTTTGCAGTTTAAAGACTGTGTTTGAGTTGGGAGAAGAGGCTGAAGCAGAAGAAACCTTTCCTCCTTTACCCTTTCTGCTCAACTACAAGCCCCCTCCCCACCCCTCCCTCTTCCTACCTTTTCCCACTGTCCCAGGGGCCTGGAAATCCCAGAGCCCTTCTTGCCTGCTGCGTGGGGGCTGGGCTCAGCTGAGGATGGGACAAGGGCAGCAGGGATGGATGGGCCTCCCCTTCCCCATGCCATGACCCAGCAGGGTGGAGGGAATTACTCTCCAGCCACCCTGTTACCAATGTCCCCTCCCCAATTGAGCCCAGCCCCAGCTCAGCCCAGCTGGCTCTGGAGCTTTCATACCCTGAACAGTGGAGAAAGAAGTGACAGGCAAGAGGAGTCAGGGGAGTTGGGGGAGGAGGGGAGGCTGATCAGGAAGGGGAAAGAAGGGAGGATTTTCACCTGCTTTAGGGACTTAAATAAGTCTCCAGAGGCTCCTACACGGGTGGGGGCAGAGGAAGCTGGGAGCAGGTGCTGCAGCCATCCCTACAGTGTGGGTTGCTGCTCCTGCATCCCCTTTGGGAAATCCTGGATCTGACCCTGCAGCTGATGTCCTTGATTGCACCATCCCCAAGAACTGACTGGATCCTCTGAATGCTCCTGCAAGCTTGGGGCACGTACCTCCATTTTAGAGAAGAAGCACAACATGCCTGAAATCGTAGAATGGAAAGAAACAGGCAGAGGTGTCTAATCCAACCCCTTGCAGAGATGCAGAATGCACAAGGTTGATTACTGACTTGCCCAAGATCACTCAGGGAGCCTGTAGCTGATCTGGGCCTTTACCATGGCTCTCCAGCATCACAGTCCAGTATCCTCACTACTGGATTGCCCTTCCTTACAGGAAGATCAATGAAGCTGGGCTTCATTTACGCTGGCTGAGGTTCTGGCCCTACCTCTGACCCCTAACACACCTCATGCAAAAGGTGCCCTCTGTTACAACATGGGGCTCAGAAGTGGTATGGAAGACCCCAGCTCTGCCGTCTGCCCTTCTTAGTTCAGGACTCAACTCTATGGCAGCATGTTAAACCTCCTGTTCAAAATACATGAGAAGCCCTGCATAACAGAGCACTACATAACAGTGCTCTGATGCCAGCGTGACACAGATTATTGTTCTCATAATAATCTGCTGGGGATATTTTTTTCTTCCAAATTTGCATAGGACCTTCCACAATGTGGTGTAACCCATGACCAGGGCTTCAGAGCACGGGTAAATCATAATTACGATGGTGACGTTTCAGCAGAGTAGGTTTAGACTCGATACCAGGAAACTCTTCTTTCACTGTTAGAAGAATGAGCCTAGGGAAGATGTCTGGAGGTCTCCACATCACTGGAGGTGTTCAAGAAGAGGTTGTACAGCCACTGGTCAGGGATGATCTAGGCAAGACGATGCCTATGTTCTACTAGGGGCATTTCCTGTGTTTCTGGGCTTTGCTGGCTGCCCCTGCCCATCCTTTCTGCTACACATGTCAGAGCATTTTTAAGCCCTCCTCAAAGGCATTCAGTGTTGGCTACAACCAAAGCTAGGGACTTTAACTGGGGTGTGCCAGTGCTTCTGCTGGGACCAAAGTCAAAAGTTCCTGGCTAAATGGTCTTGCCCCTCTGCTCAGGGTCAAACCGATCACCACATTTGGGGTCAGGAAGGAATTTTACCCCATAGTCAGATTTATATGAACTAATGAGGGATTTGCCTTCCTCCACAGAGAGGGGCGTGAACCTCTACCTGGGATCTCTTGAGTACATAAGCAGATTAACACATGGGCCAGTGGGGCCTGGGCCCAGGGGCATCTGCCAGTCGGGGACCCCCGGATGCCTGGGTTCCCTTGGGAAATGGTGGGTTTCCCCTTGCAGGCGGGCTGTGTTCCAGCCTGCAAGGGGTCCTGTTCGGGGCTGCCAGGAGATGCAGTTGCAGCACCAAACTCTTCCTAGTGGAGGGGCTGGGCTGGGGCTGGCCTGGGGCTGAGCTTGACCGGGCCAGGAGTCTCGCACCTCTGTGGGCTGTAGGTGGGAGCAGCGCTGGTGGGTGACAGTGGCAGTGCTGGGAGGGATGCTTATAGGGGAGCCAGGGCAAATTTTGGAGTGGCTATAGCCCCACCAAGCTTACCCCTAGTGCCACTCCTGTTGTGAGCACAGCCACACATGTGCAGGAACACAGCTGGGCAGCCAGCTCCCTACAGGTAAGTTTAATGGGGGGAAAGGAGTGTAGGGGAGAGAAGGGGCTTGGGAGAGCAGATTGAGGCCCCCACAGAGGGGGAGGGAGTGAGGCAGGGGCATAGGACCCAGGGTGGGGAGTGGGACCAGGTTACAATCGGGAATGGGGGGAGAGTCCTGAGCCCACAGTAGGCAGCCTGCATCTGCTCTTGGCCTGCTGGGCTCTGCTCCAGCCATGGCGGTGGGAGAGGGGGCAACAGGGATCAGGGAGGAGACAGGCAAGTGCCACCCCACCCCCCAACCAGGCCAGGTCCACCCAGCCTCCCCCGTGGGGCACAGAGGCCCACCCCACCCTTAGCAGAGGCAGCACCAGGAGGGGAAGGGGCTCTTCCCCTCACTGGAGTCAAATTTCCATGGGGGGAGGGGGTCTCCAATTTTGTGTTTGCCCAGGGCCCCAATAAATCTTAATCTGCCTCTGCAGTGAGGATTAGGAAGCAGCTTCTTCTCCTGCTCTTCTCTGGGCAGGAGGAAGTTAAAAGGAGACACAAGAAAACACATACCCTGGTCATCACATACCCAGAACTCTCGCCAGATCCTACTCAGTTAGATTGGGCTTGAATATCAGCCCAGAGGCCTAACTTTGGCCACATAAAAATGAAGCTACCGCAACAGGCAATCAACTAGGTACCTTTTCAGAACCAGTCCCCTATGTGACATGTTTGCATAAGTCCACAGTGCTCTTTCACTACCAAAAGACAGAGCACGACAAAACTCCCGGACATTATTAGCAGAGAGCATGCTGCAAACCTATCCTATTGCTGAATGACAAGGCAGAGTTTCCACTTTTGCTCTTGCTTAGACCCAAACAAAGATCTCCTGGGAAAGAAAGAACCAAAAGTCTCACAAGTTGCAGGTTAAACTGCATTTTGGGAGCACCCGCTGCCCGAAGCCCTGCTTCCTCTAATAGAAAGGCATTGGTTTTGTCTGTCCAGAATTAGGAACAACAGGGCATGTTGGATTCCAGCCAATCAGAAATAGGTTTTCTTTCCCTTATCCTTTTCTGTGGACAGCCAAGGAAATCGAAGAGAAATTCAAATACAATCTATCTTCTCCTCTAAACTGGAGCTATTCCTGCACTTAATACTCCAAGGAATCCTGCAGTTCTCATCTGTAACATCTCTTCCCGTCTCTGCCCCTTCCTCTCCTTGGTGCCATGTGTGGAGTGTAGTTCTTAAATCCATCTACTTTCCAGCCTGCCCCAGGGATACTATCCCATAACATCCTCCTACATCTCCTTCAGTGGAGGGAACAGGAAGAGAACTGAGCAATTTATTCCCTCATTCAAAAAAATAGCATCTGAGCAGGCTGCCTTGGAAGCAGTCACATACCCAGGGATGTCACTCACTCCCAAGCAAGGATGCACTGGTGCTAAAACAGCCCACAACTATCTTCTTTCTTTCTTCTGGGATGTTCAGAGCCCTCACTTAGATCAAACCTGGGCAGAGCATGCAGTGCTTCCTGCTGGTTGGGACTATAACGTACATGGGAAAAGACCCATGCTTTTTCTTTGGGGTATTTAGAGGTGTTCTCATAAAGCAGAGGTATGGAGAATATAAAACCAAACACCTGCACTCAGTGCCACAGGTGGTCTACTGCACAGCACATTTACAGCCTGGAAAATGTGGTGGCCTCTTAAGTAGAGGGCCAGAGATGGCCATAATGATCCCTTTCTGCCCTTAAAGTTATAGATCTACTAACTTTACTGTTTAGATCTGGTTAATGACCAATTCTGCCCTGCACAAGCCTTCAAAGGAGTTGAGAGGGTGCAAATCCGAGAATCTGTCCCAAGATTTAGCTAAAGGGTTCTCCAAGGAAGATGGGAAACACTGACAACCTGCAACCACTGTATCACAGATGACTGCACCAGTGATCCATAGGAGACCCAAAATGGAGACGCAGATGCTGGTGATCAGTGAAGCCAGTCGAACGATGCTGATTGACACCAGCTGAGCTTAATGCCCAGGGACTTTAACTCTCCAGATGTCAGCACTTATCTGCCCTCCCTGCTCATCCCTGAGCCAGGCATACAAATGCTGAGTGAAAAGTTCAGCTTTGCCATTGAAGTTCACTCCTGCCAGTTGGAGAAGTGCTCCCAGAATAGGAACTTCCAGTGCACTGCGCTGAGCAAAGAAAAGCCTCCTGCTTACCTTTAAGTGGTCGGATTTCAGATTTCACATTGCTATTTCCCCTCTGAAAGGCAACAGCTAGTACTAAGAGGTCGGGGGGAGGAAGGGGGCTTCAAAAGGAAGAGACACAGGCATAATCCTGCCATCTCATTCCAACTGCTGCTCACAAGGAGTCTCCCGCTGCCTACACCTGTGATGTGTTATTACAGCTTATGAAAGGAAGAGAAAATGGTTGGGATAAGACACATCTGTGATGTCCTAAGGTTTAATGCTTAGCTCTGTTACTGTTTTGAAATGGCTCATCAGCTAAACAAAGATGACCCCGCATGCTTCCAAGTGACACTCCAGGTGAACAACAGACCTCTTTTAGGAGCAATTAGGTATGTGCATGGGGTGTAGCTGTGTTGAAATGCTCAGTGTTGAAGATGTGGGCCAGCTGCTACTCAGCACCTAAACCTGGAAGTTAGTGATCCAGTGCTGATTTCTGCTACATGGGGGTCTGGTCTGATGGATCACTTGTAACTGAGCAAATCAAAACAAGGTCTCAAAGTACCTGATGTAGCGGGGGACATCTACCCCTATCCTGGAAGGCAGCAGGAGCTGTGTTGCAGGAGACAGACAGGGGAATACCGCCTGCAGGAAGCACAGCTGCGGGGCTGAGCACTTGATAAGAGGACTGAGAGCCCTTGTGGCAGATTTTGGCCTTGGCAGCACCTGGCCCTGTTTTGCAGAGCCAGGGCAGGTGACCAAAGGGGGAGGAGTCAGGGAACATAAAAGCCCTAACACAGGGCTGCGAGGTCAGTCTGACTCAGCCCTCCATGAGTATGGCAGCTCTGTAAAGAGTGGCATACAGGGAGATAGAAGTTACATGCCTTGCTTCTGGTTGGGTTTATGTTAACTGCAAAGTTCAGGTAGCTTAAAAGGAGAGGAGGAAACCATGGGGGGCCTGGGAGGCTTTGTGTTTTAGGAGGGGCTAAAGGCCAGACAGAGCCCAGCAAGGGTCTGGGACCTCCATGGACTGGAGGTTGGTTCATGCCTGCAGAGAGGGGAGCTGAAGCCTGGACAAGGCCAGGGGCCCAGGTGAGAGACAGACAAAGACCTGCTCAGACAAGGGTGTGAGAACTGGGCAGAACGGCAGCCTGATGATGAGCAGGGCAAAGCAAGGCATCAAAGGTGGAACTCCAATTCCCTGAAGGCAGCCTCCTGAAATATATATAAATGTGAACATCAAGGCATGGCAGGAGAGAGGGCAAAGCCAAATTGGTGAACCAGAGGAGGACGATGGGTGTAGTGTGACCATGAGGGGGTGCCACAGCCACCCCTGGAGGTACACCCAATACACCTCAGTTGACCCTTACCTGAGGGAATTAGACTGATACTCCCCCGTCAACAGGTTATTCCATAATCAGCCATTCCTCTCAACTCCCTGGTACCAAGCTAGGATGATTGGCTGGACAAACCACGTATCTGATCCAGGTCCTACACTCCAAGATGTCTGTAACAAAACACAAAGCATATCCCTCTCATTTCTCTCATTAGTATCTAGGCCAAGCCCCATTGATGGGTTTCTCTTGACTTGCGTGGGAGATGGATCACACCCCATTTCTCTGTTATCAAGTATCTGATCTGTTTTCTTGCCCTGATGACATTGAGGTGTCACCCAAAAGAAGCAAGATCCCTTTGTCAGTCTTTAACTGCACAGAGGAGAGGCTCCACTGACTGGCCATTGCTGCCTATGGGAACACCTGCCAAGCATAAGACCCACAGTGGAAGCACCCAGGTCTCCAGTCCTGTGATGATCCAGAAGCAGATAAAATCTAAACCTACAACAATGGGACCAACCCACTTAAATCCCTGCTGGAAGAATAGCATATATCTAAAAGAAAAATACCATGACCATTTTACCCTGCAGCTGCTGTGGACTCAGCCTAGTGAAACTTCAAGGAAATGTCAAGATAAACTGATGGGGAGAAGCCTAGGATGTAATCAGCTTGGATCTGAAGATGATGTCCAGACCTGTATCCAGAAGGCAGTGATGTGTATCCTATGGGTGATGAACACCTTCAGCCATCTCTGTCAGCAAGGTCAGGAGAGCATTAAACAGATACAGATGCAGTATGCACCGGGAAAACATGAGAGGCATAGATCCCAACACAGAGTCTTTTAAAAAGCAGCAAGGAGTACAAATTGGCAGACCACCATCCCCCAAATGGCAGCTGGTACTGAAGGGCAGTAAAAGCAATCCAAAGAAATCTGCAGAAAGCAAGGACCTGGTACAGTGAGTGGCCTTGAGGTGCCCTATAGGGATTAATAGAGAAAGCAAAGCTCATAGGTCCACCCATGGCACCTGATACTCCCTGGAGGTCAGACCCACCTACAGCACTCTCCAACCCCACTCACTCCAGTCTCTTGCCTACTATGCCTTGGATGTTATCATTAAAATATGGGTGAGACTGGAAGTAGCTTCTTTTGTACTCCCCACTTTTGACTCCATCCTTAGGCTTCTCCTCCCCAAACTCATTCCTGGGGTCCCTTTGCCTCTCTTCCCCTTCGAGGAGGTTCCACAACCCCCCAGGTCTCAAACTCTTGTTGGAGCTGCCGCTTTCCTGGCTTTGGTCCATTTTTCTCTGGCTGAGCCCTCAGCCTAGGTCCACAGTCTTGGCCCTTCATGTCCCTGCCCAGAGCAGGTCTTGATCTGCAGAGAGCCCCTGGCACCCTGTTATGTGGCCACCAAACCTCCTTGCAGTCACAACCCAAGCTGCCAGACCCCTGAGTCTCCAGATCCCAGCAGCTTCCAGTCCTCTGTTCGCTGACTCCCTCCAACTTCCCTGGATATCTGGGCTGACTGTATCCCCTGCCTTAGCATCCTGGCCTCTCAGGAGTCCTTTCCACTCTGCAGCTCAGGGCCAGGCTGCCCCAACAGCTCTGGAGCTAGGCTTTAAGTATACTTGGCTACACCCCTTTACAGTCATCCAACCTCTGACTGACACAGGGGGTTGTTTGACTATTGCTCCTACAGGAGTCTGCCTAGACTGCTCCTACCGCAGTCTCCATCCTTACCAAACACAGCCCCTGTAGCTCACTGCAAGGCATCTTGCCCCAGACAGCTGTCTGCAGCTCTTCTCTATATCTGCTCCTGTGCTGCATGCTTCTCTGAAGCTGGCCCCTGTTTAGCTGCCCACAGCACACTTCAGCCTTCTGACGCTGCCCTCTTCACTTCCAAGTTGCTGGGGTTAGTGAACCCTGCAACACGCGCGTGCGCACGCACACACACACACACACACACACACACACACAAAGCCAGTATCAGAGCAGGAAGTTGAAGCCATGTCACCCAAAACCCAGATCAATGCTCTAACCACTGGACCATCTTTCCTGTCCAGTGGGTCATGTTAAACTCACTGATTCTTGCTAATGGATCAATGGAAAATGAACTGAAATGTTCCGCATCGATGCAACAAAAGCCGTCAGCACCATGAGCAGGCCAGTGATGGAAGCACCTAAAGATTGATTTAGGATGCTAACTTCAAGCTCTCTTGTACAAAACACTTTTTTCATGAGTTTCAGACAGCATCAAAAACTTTTTGCAAGTTAAGCCCCTTCCCTCTCCACTTCAGATCTGACTTCTTGCATGGCATGTACCGTAACTCCCCATCTGGCACTGACCAGGCAAGTGAACAGCTCTGCTCCCTGATTCTGACCTGCACATGGTCCTATACCAGTGTGCAACCTCTCTGGTCCGATGGGACAGATGAGTGGCACGGGGCTGGTCTGTAGGTCAAATCCAACCTGGGGTTGGTCCCTGGGTATGATCTGGTATGTTCTGATGATCATCATCTGGACAGTGGGGCTCCCAAGGGTTCAGAAATTTGGTGGTTGGGGAGCAGTGGCAATGTTAACAGCTGTGGCTCTGGTCACAATGAATGCTGCTACCACTCCCCCACCACCAAATTTCCAGACCTGTGGGCAGCCCCATAGGGCTGGATGACACGGCTCCATGGGCTGGAGGTTGGTCCCATACTACTGTGTTTATTTACCTGCATCCAACGCTGGTCCCCCACCAAAACTCATTTGTTTCTTCCATCACTTAGGCCTTGTCTTTAAACTTTAGGGGTGCTTACACAAATAACATTTTTCACACAATCAAGCCCCTGAAAGCGCTCTACAGCCAGGACGTAACACATGTGCTTTTAAAATGACCGATTGCGTGAAAATTAACCCTGGTGAAAGGAAGTAACCGATTAAGGCAGTCTAAAGCAGAGCCCCGTAAGAAACTTGTGATCCCTCCCAAGATAATTTTTGTGCTGAGGTAAGGCTGTCGGCAGGGGAGGGAGGGGAAAGGGGACAGAGCAGCCAGCACAATGCTGCCAGCTGTTAGGCCTGGCCACAGCTGGAGCAGGGGGGTAATGTGGAACGAAGCCCCTTGACCTTCTGCCCCCCCCCCCAGCTACCCTGGCTGGGGTACTGGGGCAAGCTGGGCCGGGCCCATAAGGTGAGGGGTCTCCATTCCAACCTGTCCCCCCTCCACATCTGGCCACAGCCATGATGCCTGTTCCCTTCCCTGCTGACAACCCTGGAGCTATGGGGCAGGAGAGGGTAGGGCTGGGCAGAGGGGTGGCCCGGCAGGCTCCTTGGAGGCTGCTGGAGCACCCCTGCCTTCTGGCCAGAGCCAGTGCAGGCAGGCTGCAGCTCTTTCCTCCACCACCATCAGGTAGATGTCTGTTGGGTTGGTGGGGGGCCCTAAATCAGGGCGCACCATGAGTTAGAGCAGGGTCCTAAACATCTGTCAGCACACTAAGGCTCAGGTCTTCCAAGTTTCGTAGGTGCCAAACACCCTCCCATTGATTTCCATGAAAAACCAGGTACCTGATCACCTTTGAAGTCCCTGGCCTAACCTCTCTGGGGCAACTGTTATTTATTCTGGGTTTGTACAGCACTGAGCACAACGGGTCCCCACCTGGTTATAGCTGGTAGGTCCTTTACTGTTTCAATTGCTTAAAAAACAGCAAGATCCTTAGAGAATCCCACCCTTTCCAGTCTCACAAAACAACACACCTTCAACCACAGAAGAAAAAAAAAAACTCCTACTACATCCAGGTTTACAGTACTTTCTCTCTTTCTTGTATCCAAACCTGCATAACTTAAATGTTCCAGGGCAGCTGCACGCATTTTTAAACAGTAAGCTAATTGCAAATCAAATTCTTCAATTAAATACCCTTTTGAATCGAGGTTTTATCATTGGCAAGCAGGCAAATCCTTTCATTATCGGTCTATTTTTAGTACCATTAAACCACATCTTTTTGTTTCAATTTTCACATAACCTTCTCTTCAGCTCTTTCTACTCGGCTTTTCAAGTGCAACAGATCCTTTAACAATATACTTCCATTATCCTCCTCCTCTTTGCTAGCAATAAGAAAGGACTTGGGTGTGCGTGTGCAAGGTTGGTGGGTGTTTTTCCAGAACCTAATTCAATTACAAAAACCTGTAATTCCTGCTTTAGTTAAACCTACTTGCGAAGGTCAGCTCCAAACATGTTCATTGTTATTTTTCCTCCATAAAACTGCCATGGGAGCTAAACAATTTCTCTGTTGCTCACAGGACATGGTCTAACCTCATACGGTCACGACCAAATGGAAATCAGTGTCACTCCATTGGCGACAAAGGCAGGTGATTGATTTGCCACAGCTAACCACCCGACTCATCTGTCTCCACAAAATGAAGGTAGGTTATGAGACTTGTAATCCTGAATTTGATAAATCCTCCCTGTCAGTGTAGGCATCTCGAGAGCGAGTGCTGAGGAAAGGCAGTTTGTGCCCCAAAGCTTGTCTAAGGTCGCTCCCCACTACATGCTTAGTCCAATAAAAGCTATCACCGAAAAATCCTTGCTTCTCGTATTAATCCTCCTTGCACAGAAACACAGGCACACACCGTTCAGTAAGGGTGTGCAGCCTCTGACTCTCATTGGGATGAAGAAAGGTCAGGTTTTATACTGCCTTCTTTTACGATATCCGTCAAAAAGGCTTCTTTGTTTGTCAGCCATTGCATTTCCTTTTCACTTATCCCAGGTATGGACAAACACACCCATTACAGACAGCTAAAAAGGTCATGGGCTTTAGGCCTGCCCTAATCCAGCAGGATTTAAACCAGCATCTCCTACTTCTCCTAGACCAGTTATTTTCAACTTCATTAGACCCAAGCCTGCCCTTGTGAGACCAAGGCACCCCTCAGAAAATGCCAGCTCTTTGCTTTCCTCATTTTTTTACTGTAGAAAGCAATACAAAAGCAATCCTTCTGTTGCAAAGACCTTCGAAAGACCACAACAGGGCAGACTGCTTCTGACACTGTGGATGCGTGTGATTATCCTGTGTAGGTGTTTGCACACCTAACAGCGAACGGCACCCTGCAGCACTCTGGAAAGGTCCTTGGAGCACCCTGGGGTGCCACAGCTCCCTGGTTGAGGATCATTGCCCTGGGCCTTGTCTAGAGCATCTGAAGTCTCCAGCAGTTCAAATACTGGACTAGCCCTCAACTTACATGCCACTTGCCTTCTCAGGTAGTCCAAGGGCTGACCTCAAGTTAAGCAGGGGCGGGCAATTATTTTGGGCAGAGGGCCGCTTACTGTGTTTTGGCAAGCCACGGAGGGCCACATGACAGGCAGCCAGAGCAGATAAATATTAATTTTCTACATTTTTTAGGGGCCCCGCAGGCTGGATAGAATGGCCTGGTGGGCCACATCTGGCCCTCGGGCCGCATTTTGCCCACCCCTGAGTTAAAGCTAGAGAATCAATCACCCCTAAGTGGGGCAGGGGGCTGTAGCAGCTCAGATCTCCCCTGGATCAAGCTTAGAGAAGGACTCACACCACCACTCCTCCAGTGGGTTACATGAGGACTGCTGCTCTGAAATGACTCTTGCAGGAACTCAGCTGTAACAGCACATGCTATTAAAGCCCCATGGTTTCCCTCTGGCTGCAGCACCTTGCTGGAGAAAATGAGTCGTTCATCACAGTCTCACGTGTTTGACATAAAAGAACCAAAGCTGCCACTCCTGTCACTTTATGCTTACTACCTGGGTGTTGGAAAGCATCCCTGAGCTGAGCAGTCATTTAGCATCCAAGTCGATTACCCCTCGAGGAATAGATTAAGCCTCACCTGTTGCACTACATCTGGCATCAAAAATGATTGTGCTTGTCACTGCAGGTGAAACCGTACCTTAGCTAAAGCACCATCGCTCAAGCCACAAGCCAAGGCAGGAAGCTTGGACTGGGCAGGGGACAGCAATGACTGATGATGTTCACTTGCAAGAAGCCTCCCTCTCTTGCTGTCAAGGACTCAAACCTTCTGGCATTTCTGCACCCAGGCAGACAGAGGCTGGGTCCTGCAGCTCGTCCTCATACGCTGCATCTCACCTTAAAATGCTACAGCCCTATTTTGCAGCAACTGTGGGTTGGGATGATCTGTTACACTTCACAGGGCAGTTCTTCCCAAATGGGCCAGGGGGTCAGCAGCCATGGGCAGATGGAAAAGGAGGGTACAGATGGTGCGATACATCCTCACATACAAGCAGGGATCCTGGTTTCTTGTGATTAAAAAATAAAAAATAAAAAATAAAAAAAAAATCACAAATTCTCTGATAAACCCACCAAAATCTGTGATTAAAATGAAAGCCCCCCCTCCC
>NW_017729025.1:12438536-12443407 GCF_001723915.1 Gavialis gangeticus | reverse complement strand
CCCCCTGCCCCTCCCAGGAGGCAGAGGCTGTTGCAGAGAAGCGGAGCCCGGCTCTCCCTTCTGCTGCAGGCTCAGGTAGGATGGGGCCAGCTCCCTGCCGCTGTGCACACTCCTGGGATTCCTATATTCGCTATATTATAGATTAAAAAACACAACAAATTAGGCAAAAAATGATCAAAATATGCTGTTTCATTAGTCCTGCAGTCATTAGAATTAAATGAACATCTCTTTTCTCAGATTTCATAGAACAAAATCTATCCTTTTTGAGCAGCTTGACAGTACATCCAGTGCATCACTGCAAGTTATTTCCACACCTATGTTAACTTCTTTAATTAGAGGTTAAAACATTTTTCAGGTCTCTGAAATACATTACCAGGAGAAGCCAACAGGCAGCAAAATTTCGGAAGCAAGGCTAACTTGCTTAGTTGAATGTCAAGACCATGAAAAAGGAGAGAGCGGGTTTTTAATACTTGTGGAATGAAGAGTTTATAAGGAGTCAGGCTGATAATAATGAGCCAGGAAGTCAAGTGACTCCCTCAGCACTGCCTGTCTAGAAATGCTGGGCAGTTGGTTTTAAACTTTGGATGGAGCGGGAATCAAAGGGGGATACAAGTGCACCACCCACCCAGATCCATCCCTGTCAGCAGCATTGCGTGATAATGGATTAAAGGAAAAAGCTACTGGAAAACTTCTACTTACTTTCCTAGAAGAAGGATCATCTTCCATAAAGAGACCACGAAGCAGCAGAGGCCAAGGTTTTTAAAGCTGCATAAGAAATGTGGATGAGCAGCTCCAATTCACCATCCAGCGCAGGGTGTCAAGGGCCTGCAGCAAGGCGGTAGCCCTAGACTTCAAGAGGGCCAACTTCAATGAGTTGAGGAGATTAGTGGGAGAGGCACTGGAGTTCCCGAGAGCAGGGGAACTCAGTGCCCAAGATGAGTGGTCATTCCTTGAGGAGACGATACTCAGGGCCCAAGGGGTGACCATCCCAACAAGAAGCAAGGGGGACAAGAGTGCCCGAAAGCCCCCCTGGCTCACCAAGGGCGTCCGGGAATGCCTGATCACCAAAAAGGCGGCATACACCCAGCAGAAGGGGGGTGCTATCACCAAAGAGGAGTATACCTCCTCTGCTCGGGCCTGTAGGGGAGCTGTCAGGAAAGCTAAGGTGGACATAGAGCTAGGACTAGCTGTGCAGGAGCGGACGAGCCAATGGGCCCCGAGGCGCATGTGGCCGGAGCACTCGCAGTAACAGATTGCCCACAGCCCCGGAGGGCTGGGCATTCCCTTACCAGATCCAGGTGGGACCGGCGCAGGTGGCATAAAGCAGACGCCGGAACCCGGGAGCAGGGGGCGGAACCAGAAGAGCTGGGTCAGGAGACGGCTGCTGGTGAGAGTCCGGAGCGGCGGAGGCATGTCGGCGCTCGCCGTGCTCGCACATTTTGGGGCAGGGGTAAGACCCCGAAGGATGGTGCGATTTGGGGGCGGTAGCCCCAGAAGCTAAGGGGGCAGCAATAGAGCCGGGAGTGTCTGGCACCGGCAGAGAGGGCCAAGCGGCGGGAAACCCCAGTGGGCGAGACAGGCAGACTGGATAGCCCTGCTCTAAGGCTTAGACACCGGGCAATCCTGGAAGGAAAGGGGCCCCAGATGGACAGAAGGCCCTTCGAAGGGAAGGAAGATTGGATTGTAGAGCGGAGAAGATGGACCCTGTTAAAAGCAAACGCAGGAACCCGAAGTCCGCAGCCCCGGGCGGGAGCGATATTGGTGTTTGACTTTTGCTAATTTTGTTAAGGTGACACCCCTCGGAGGGAGAGGTGGATCATTAAAGTGGCCCCGCCAGCTGCGGACAGGCACGGAGGCCTGGGCAAGGGTGTAGGGGTGGAGGAGCCCTCAACGGCGACGGACCCTGCGCAACTCGACGTCTCATTTTTGCACCGGCACGCGTCGAACTATACACTGAACCAGAGAATCATCAAAGTCGTGGCAGGTGGGTTGGACGCATGCGGCACCGGAGTGAGTACTCTAGATTGTCAGGGAACCCAGCAGAACTTTCTTATAGCAAAGGGGACAGATTGACGCGTCCACATTTGGTGCATTGGCCGGGAAATTCTCGGCAGCGGCCTTACTTAGGGTAGTGAATAGTAGTAATGGAGCACTAGGCAGGTGTGGCGGGAACGGAACCTTTGCACCAACTAATGAATTTGATGGTGCAGGTATTACAACAACAACAACAGCAGAATATGCATCAAACCACCTTGCAGGAGCATCTGGTCCAGCAGCAGGTATGGACTCAAAAGGGTTATGCAGAGTGGCGAATGCCAAAGATGACCCCAGAGGACGACCCAGAGGCCCTCCTAGAGATCTTTGAGAGAGCCGCTATAGCGGTGGGAGTGGAGAAGGCTAAATGGGCGGGGCAGTTAGGTACGCTATTGATCCGGCAGGCTCAGGCCGCGTATAGAGCCATGACTAGAGGGGACGTGGTAGATTACGATAAGGTGAAGGTAGACATACTTCGCCGGCTGGACTTTACCCCAGAGAGGCATAGGCAAGCCTTTAGGGAAAGGAAAGCGAGTGAAATGAAAACCCCGTGAGTGTTGTGGCAGGCTTTAGTAGATCTGCTGAACAAAGGGCTCAAACCCAAAACAAATTCTAAGGAACAGATTTTTGATCAGATCCTCATGGAGCAATTCATTAATGACTTAGAAGATGATACTAGGAATTGGGTAAGATGTCATTGTCCAGCCTCCTCTCGTGAGGCTCTACAGTGGGCAGAACAATACGACACGGCCCAAGGAGATCAACGTAGAAATAAAGGGACAAAAGGGACTGATACCACCATGAAGCGAGGCATAGAAAATAAAGGGAGCAGAAAGGGAATTCCCCTTGACCCTATCTGTTTTGCATGTGGGAAAAGAGGGCATGTTGCCTCGGGTTGCCCCCAGGAGGTACAAGCCGCCACATCTAAGGACATGGAGTCACAGGATAGCCGCCCGAGGCTGGGAATCCTGCCAGAGGTGGACTCAATGGACTGTGGAATAGGAAGTCACAGCAGGGAGAAAATCCAACCTTTACCTGAAGTACAGGCGTGGATTGAAGGGGTCCCCATTCAGGCAGTGGTGGACACAAGCTGTGCCCAATCGTTAGTACAACCCTCACTCATCCGGTGGGAAGATGCACCTCAATGTGCAGGAGTCCGCATGGTGTGCCTGCACAAACAAAAAAGCTATGTCGAATGGCGGTGGCTAATGGTACGGGTAAAGGGGGTCCAGAGGAGAATCCCTGTAGGGTTGGAAGAAGAAATCTTGTAGCCAATGATCCTGGGCAGAGATTGGCCCGAAATATCCGACATCATAGCAGGGTAGCGGAGGCCTAGGACCGAAAGAGAGGGGCTACTGGGCACCGAATCCAGAATACCTGACGACCTGCAGACCGGGGAATGGGCCCAGACCGAGCAGTTCCTGGAGGCACAAGAGGCGGACCCGGAGCTCCGACCCTTTTGGGAGGTGGAAGCGCCAAGAGACAGAGTGCAGGTAAGCACCCCTGTACGCGGAAAAGGTGTCCCTAGAATGGAGGTAAAAAACGGGTTACTGTATAGAGTGAAACAAGGAAAGTTAGAAGAGGAGGAGGTAACCCAATTGATTATCCCACACGGCTTCTGGGAACAGTTTGTGTGGCTGGCCCATAAGCATCCCCTTGGGGGGCATTTAGGGAAGGATAAAACAGATGCCCGGTTGACCCGGTGGTGTTTTTGGCCCCACATATATGAGGACGTGGAAAAATATTGCCGCACTTGTGAGATATGTCAGAGTAAGCACGCATAAACCTCCAAAGGCGCCGCTGCAACCGATGCCCGTGATACGGGAACCATTTTCCCGGATAGCTTTGGACGTTGTTGGCCCGCTACCCCGGGGCATGGCGGGGCAGCAATTCATCCTGGTACTGATTGACTATGCCACCAGGTTTCCGGAGGCTATTCCGTTGAGGGCAGTAACCACCAATAAAATAGCGGAGGAGTTGATGAACTGGGTCTCCAAGTTTGGAATTCCACGTGAGATTGTGACAGACCAAGGGTCCAATTTTATGTCCTCAGTATTAGGGGCACTATGTAAAGTACTCCAGATTCGGCATCTGAGGACGGCGGTATATCACCCACAAACTAATGGACTAGTCAAGTGGTTTAATGGAACATTAAAAGGAATGTTGAGGCGGTGTGCACAGGTGGAGCCCTGGAAATGGAGTCTGGTGATTCCACCCCTCTTATTTGCAGTAAGGGATGCTCCACAAGCCTCCCTGGGCTATTCGCCATTTGAACTAACGTTTGGGCATCACCCACACAGCTTGTTGGACATTAGGCGGGAGGGATGGGAGACAGACCCTACGCCTGGGAAGAGGACAGCTGAGTATGTCCGGGACCTGAGGACCCGTTTACGGGTGGCCCAGAGGATTGCACAGGCTAACTTAGGACAAGCACAAGCGAGACAGAAGGAAAATTATGATAAGAAGGCCCAGACCTGAGAGTTGAAAGTAGGGCAGAAAGTCCTAGTATTGTTACCGGACTCCCCTAGTAAGTTTCTGACATGTTGGCAGGGGCCATTCTTGGTAGTAAGGAGGGTTAGTCCTGTCGACTATGAGGTAGTATGCCCTGGGGCCAGACGCGAATGACAAATATATCATATTAACTTACTAAAGGAATGGCATGAGCCTGAGGGGCTCCTGATCTCCCCGGATTTAGGGACAGAAGAGTTAGAGGGGCAGGCAGAGAGCTGCCAGGATAACGACCAGGAAAAGGGAACAGTGCCGCTGGGGGAACAATTAGGAACCCACCAGCACCAGCAGCTAACAGAGTTAGTGCAGGAGTTCCAAGATATCTTTTC
>NW_017729025.1:12433183-12433536 GCF_001723915.1 Gavialis gangeticus | reverse complement strand
TAACAGAGTTAGTGCAGGAGTTCCAAGATATCTTTTCAGAACAACCAGGGAAGGCCACAGGCATTGAACATAAAATTATTACTAAGGAAGGGCAGATAGCCCGAGAAAAGTGGCATCGTATTCCATTCCATAAAGGCCCGCTGGTAAAAAAGGAGATAGAGAGAATGTTAGAACAGGAGATCATAACTCCCTCTCACAGCCCTTGGTGTAGCCCCATCATACCCGTGGAGAAGCCCGATGGGAGCCTAAGACTCTGCATGGATTTTAGAAAGCTGAATGCACTGACCCAATTCGATGCATTCCCAATGCCTCATGTGAATGAGTTGGTAGAGCGCATAGGCCAGGCAAAGTTT
>NW_017729025.1:12431637-12432367 GCF_001723915.1 Gavialis gangeticus | reverse complement strand
TGTGATTCTATTAATTCAAATGAAATCTCTACCTATGTGAATAGTATTAGACATTATTCTGCATGCAGTACACAACACCATTTAACCAAAATATTGGAAATAGGCCTAAATGAACCCCCCCCACGAGAAAAGCTAGACTGGGGGGTAGTTTTGCTCACAAACCCATCCATTGCCCCCAACCACCACTTCTTTGACCCAGCCCTCAGGTAAAACAGACCAGGGCTGCTGAAGTCACTTGGGTCTGTTAGGGTTAAGGCAGGGCCAGGGGAAGAAAGCAGTCTGCCCATGGTTGCTGGGTCACTGCCACTGTTTAACTGCAGCCGCATTTCGGAGGAGGAAGCCGGTTAGGAGCCTCTCGCCCCTCAGCACAGTGTGATTTGTTCATCTGCCCACCGCGGTCAAAGAAAACAATGGGGTCCGAGCTCGAGTCACTGATGGGAATTGCAGGTGCTGAGTAATTTTCACCCACTGCACCATGCATCCCCCGCACCATGCAACCAGTTGCCCATGCTGCACTGCACCAGTGCCTCTGTGCCATGCAGGGTCCCCCAAACCCCACAGGCAGTGACTCCCTCAGCATCATGGGCTGCCTCTCTGGCCCCAGGGGTGGGGGCAGGCAGTGGACACTGGAGGAAGGACACTGGACACTGTGCGCCCCATTTCAAGAGGGATGTGGACAATATGGAGAGGGTCCAGAGGAGGGCCACCCACATGATCCGGGGACAACAGG
>NW_017729025.1:12429218-12431172 GCF_001723915.1 Gavialis gangeticus | reverse complement strand
AGCCCAAAGACTCCAGCAGCAATGGGGGGGAGAGCAATGGGGGGAAGCTGTGCCCAGACCAGGAGCCTGAGGGTCTCAGGCTAATGCCTCAGGGGTCCTGTATGGCTTACGGGCCACCAGTAGGCCAGCCCTGGCTTACAGGAACTGTAACTAAGGCATGGCATCTTGCTGCCGGGTGGCACACCCGGGCATACAAATTTGTTTGGTTTCCCACACAGGACTGTAACATTTCCTCAGTCTCCGTCGTGCCTCTGCTGAGACAGGGAAGGACCCAGCGCTCTCAGCACCTTATCTGCACTCCTGTTATTGCTTCCAGAGGGAAGGCGCACAAGCAGCTACGCTAATGTTGATGTGCTCCCTGCTGACCCCTTCCCAGGGCTTCCTGCCACGTGCCCTGCACCAGGGCCCAGATGTATTTGGAGAGAGAAAACAGTCATTGTCCCCAGCCTCCCTTTTTAATGTGGTTAAGGCTTGACGCATGCTCATCTCTAGCTTGCAGAGTCCCCAGGAGTGCTCCTATGCACACGCGCACACACACACACTCTAACATGATGCATGTGCTAAGGAGCGTCTCTGGTGAGATCAGTGACATTAAACAGGGAAACAGCAAATCCCATCCCTGAGTTTGGTGACTGCAGTGAGGAGGAAACAGTCCCCCTATCCTGCTCTCAATGCACCAGGCCACGCTATGGGCTTGGCTCTCCCCTGAGCAGCGGGTGGAGATCAAGGTAACCCTCCCACCTGAGACACGAGTGCTGTTCCATCGAGGGCAGCCCTTTGCACCCTCTCTACCAGCCTGCCTGTGCCCTCTGCCCAGTCTCTGCCAGCCTGCTCCCAGCCCTGCAAGCCACATAAGCTGTAAAAGCAAACCACTGCTCCGGTGAGATGCTGGAAGAAGGGACTGGAGTTTCTGGCATGCTGAGGCTTGGGGTGGATTGCAAAGGGATTTCTAGCACAGCCCAGGAACAAACCAGCTGGGGAGCTGCAGCATCAGGCATTCAGCTCGCCGGGTTGGTAGCACAAAACTGGACTCGGGGCCTGCTCCACCCACCAGAAAATCCCTCAGCCCCCAGAGGTGCAGTTCTGCGAGGAGCACGCAGAGGCATCGCAAGCAGCATTGGCCAGCCGGGCAGCAGCAGCCACGCCAGCAAATATCATTCTTGCGTCCATGCTACCAGGAGCCCATACTAATGAATTCCTTCCCCACTCTCACCAGCCAGAATCAAGACTCAGGATCAACATGTCAGTGCAGGTGTAGGCTGCCCAGAGACAGCCCAGGCGTTTCACCGATGAATCAATCTGGGCAGAGCAGCAGGCAGCAAGCACTGGCGGCTATTCATTTGCAGAAAGAAGCCAGGTCCTGCAGAGCACGGACTCCATCTGACGACAGGGCGGGTTCCCCCCCCTTACATAACCTGATGAGAGGATACCGAAGGCTGCTGTCTTCAACCCAGCCAGGCTTTTTTCTCATCAGGCTGGAGGGGATGGAAAAAAAATAATTTCTCATCTCTTGGCTGCAAGGGGAAAAAAAAAAAAAGAAAAGAACTTTCTAGCCGATTAAATCAGCAGTGAAATCCTTCACCTTGGTGACCAGAAATCGAAGCGGGAAGTAGCTCTACAGATGACCTGAAGAGGCGCCAAGGTTTCCTGTAATGGAGCGCATGCCGTTGCAAGGTGCTGGACACCAGCAGATTTGTGTTATAGTCAAACATCACTAGCAGCTGCTGCAGGTCAAGGTGCAGCCATGGAGAAGGCTCTCCCAGGCAACTCCCTGCCTTCTTAAAGCTGAAGAAACTCAGCAAATCCCAGCTCAGTTAGCCCTTTTTTGGTCTCGGTGCTTTCAACTGGTAGGGCCTTATTCAATAGGGTTGGAGAGTTGATGTAGCCATGGTGGTTCAATGAAAGATACCACAAACCATGGCCTTAAGGACCTTACGCAGTCACCCTTCCTGCC
>NW_017729025.1:12420423-12424218 GCF_001723915.1 Gavialis gangeticus | reverse complement strand
CTGTAGCCATGGGGGTTCAATGAAAGATACCACAAACCATGGCCTTAAGGACCTTACGCAGTCACCCTTCCTGCCCCTATACACAGGCTTGATTCATTGAAGTCGGCTTCTCGAGCCATCCAGCAAAGGAGGCAGCGTTCGGGGCAAAGCTGGCCCACAATTTGGGAGAGCCCAAATCCATCAAAAAATGAAAATTGCGGTTAATTGTGGTATAAACTCACTGAAATAAAATAGTCGGGGCTGGACTGCACGCACGTGGGCTGCGCTGCGGGGTGTGGGCAGCACATGCTGGGGACGCTTGGGTCGGGCTGGGAGCGAAGCCTGGAGCACCGCTCCCAGCAGCTCGGCTAGGAAGGGGCTGCCTGCCTGCATCGAGCCCTTTAAACATGACGCAGGGGGCACGCGGGGCACGGCCCCTTGGCTGCAGGGTCCCCTGCGGCCACAGCTTCCACAGGATAGGATGGGCCAGCCCTGGTATGGGGCCTCAGGAAGCTTTATCACTAGCTAGATGGGGCTTTATCACTAGCTAGATGAGGCACTGAGCAGCAACACAAGAGCTCTGACTTTACTTCTTTGGCCTACAACTGACAAGGTCCATGGGAGCCGAGTGTCTCATTCCCTTAAGCTCTTTTGGAAATCCCAGCCCATTTCTTTAGCAAGGGAAACAAGGAGCACAAAAAACCTAGAATCAAGACAATGATCCTTCCACTCCTAGGACACAGGTTTGAATCTAGCACAAATCTAGCACTTCACAGTAAGGGTTGCCAGAGTCTGGAACAGGCTTCCAAGGGAGGTGGTGCTTGCCCCTACCTTGGGGGTCTTCAAGAGGAGACTGGACAAACATCTAGCTGAGGTCATCTGACCCCAGCGCTCTTTCCTGCCCAGGGCAGGGGGTCAGACTCGATGACCTGCTGAGGTCCCTTCTGACCCTGGCATCTATGAATCTATGAAGCACTAGCCAGATTGCATTGCCAGTTGACACTGCTGAGTTATGATGCACATTACAGTGGGTCCATCTACAAGTGCTATTAATGCTATAAAGGCTTACTGCACAGTAAAATATTGCACAGTAAGCCTTCCCTGGGAGGACATATACACACAATCCCTATTCAGAGCAAATTTGCTCCCAAGGAGAGTAGCTTGGTACAGGGCTGCTCTTACCTTGCTTTGGCCCCATGCAGCAGCCAGGGGGAGCTCCAGGCTCCCTTGGGGTGCTAGACAAGGGGTTTGCAGGAAGCTGGTGCAGTGGCAGCTGTCTCCGGGCTCTGTGCACATTAAGAGGGGCCCTGATGTGCACAGGGCTGGGAAACAGATGTCGCTGCAGAGCACTCCTGGCCCCATGCACATGGTGGCAAGCCCCATGCCCTACAGGGGTGCCCTGTGCAGCTGGGAGCTGTCCCACTTCTGGGAGAGGTGGGAGCTGAGCAGCACCAGGACCCCAGGAGTTCCCCATCTCTGTGGCCCCCTGGTGTTGGGGCTGACTGGGAGCAAATTTGCTCCTGGTCACAATCTACATATGTGCTACTGCACAGTATCTACTGTGCAGTTAGTTTACTACCTTTATTTACAGGTAGTAGCTAACTGCACAATAGACTACTTTACTGTGCAGTAAATGGTGTGCAAGTGTAGAGGGTGACAATTTACTGCATGGTAGATTAGCCTACTGCACAGTAAGGCATCTTGTGTAGACATGCCTAGGTAGAAATGAAAGAATTTCATTCTTCGCCTCCCCCAGCCCTGCAGATCAAAGATCACAGCTCTCTTCCTTTGGTGCAAGGACTGCCAGAGATCCCATTTGGGATCAGGTGGGACAAGTGTCCTTGCTTTGAAAGACTACAACCCCCACCCCCACAAATATAGAACCATGGCTGGGCAGGCCCTCAGGGGGTCATCTAGTCTAACCCCCTCTCAAGGCAGGATCATCTGTTTCTAAATCACACTAGCCAAATATTTGTCTGGCTTGCGCTTAAAACTTCAGTGATGGAGATTCAACAGCCCTCCTAGGTAACCTCGTCTTTAACCCCCCTCAGAGCTAGAAAGTTCTTCCTCATACCCAACCCAAGTAGCCATCGTTTAAGCCCACTACTTTTTGTCCTGTCCCTCTGGAAACAAAATGACCCATCCTCTTTATAACAACCTTTTGTGTATTTGAAGACTATTACTAAATCCCCACTCAGTCATCTTGTCTCCAGTCTAAATAGTCCAAGTTCTTCCAACCTTTTCTTGTATGTCATGTTTTCTAGAGCTCTGATCATTTCTACCTGCTCTCCTCTTGATGGTCTCCAATTTGCCCATGCCTTCCTTGGAGTGTGGTGCCCAAAACTGGGTGCAGTCCTCCAGGTGAGGTCTTTTCGATGCTGAGGAGAAAGAGTCATTTCCTTAAACTTGGATGTCACGCACCTGTTAATATATCCCAGTATTTTACTAGCTTCTTTGCAACAATGCGGCACTCTTGAGTTATTCAGCTTGCCGTCCCTTCTAGCACTCAGGTCCTTTTCTGCAACACTGCAACCTCGCTGGTTATTCCCTGTTCGTATTTGTGCATTGGATTGTCCTATACTTTGCATTTGACCTGATTGCATTTCATACAATTAATTTCAAACAATTTCTCTAATCAATCAAAGACATTTTGAATCCTAATCCCATCCTCCACAGTGCCTGCTACCCCACCCAGCTTTATGTCATCTGCAAATTCACTAAGTATGCACTCTACTCCATCCTCCAAGTCATTAATAAAGATACTGAACAGCACCAGACCTGTGGAAAACCCCGCTTCATATCTCTTCCAGTTATGCACACAGGGTACAGTAGTTTCCTCTAGATTGTATTTCTTTAGCTTACCAGTAAGAGTGTTGGGAAGACCACATCAAAAGCCTGGCTTAAGATCAAGGTATCTCACATTTATTACTTTGCCCCCATCCACAGAACCTTGTCACAGATGGAAAGCAGGCTGGTCAGACCTGACTTGCTCTTAATAAATCTATATCTTGGTGGCTTCTTATCATCTTATCTTCTAGGTGCATAGAAATAGATGCAATCTATTGAGGATTACATCCTTGATGATGTAATCCATTATCTTTGGGCCTTTGTACACGTGACAAAGGGCCCCTGCACACATGACGAAATTGCCCCTTTTAGTGGTTTAATTGCCCTTTTTAGTGATTTGATTGTGTCACAGTGTACACGGGTGGCAGCGTATTTCAATTTAACTGATGTTTTATGTAGCCAAGCAAAACACATCCAACGTATTTTAGTTTGCTATGTAACAAATTTCAGCAATACATTAGGAGATGGTGGCAGAGACAGTGCACGGGGCGCTGGAAACCCAGGCGTGCCTGGGGAAGCACGGACTTGGCAGGCTTCCAGCACCCCATGCACCATCCCTGCCACCTTCTCTGGCTGCCAGCAAACCCAGCTGCCCTCCTGCTGCCTTCCCACAGTGCCCCAGGGGCAAGCCAGCTCATTCCCAGGTGGTCCCAGGCATCAGGAAGGCAGCGGGGATGGTGCGCGGGGCATGCTCAGGGAATCCCGCCAAACCTGAGCTTCCCTGAGCATGCCCAGGCTTCCAGCGTCATGTGCACTGCTGGATTGGGCCGGATGCTGCCTGCAAGCTGGGACAGCCCTCATGCAGCTAGCACCCCACCTGGGCAGCTCCAGGGAGCACAGGTACTGTGGAGGGAAGCACCAGGACCCCCGCACAGCTCAGGGGCTGCACAACTCTGCAGAAGGTCGTGTAGACAAGCTCTGCTGAGGAAAAAAAAAAAAAAAAGCAGCGAGCGGCCTTCCCCCCCCCCC
>NW_017729025.1:12416528-12420261 GCF_001723915.1 Gavialis gangeticus | reverse complement strand
CCCCCCCCCCAGTGGAGCCTGCCTGCATCTCCCGTGGCTGGGAAGCAAGCTGTTGGTGGGATGAGTGGCCCCTGAGCTGTGGGGTGTCCCAGTGCTTCCTTCCATGGTGGTGGTGCCCCCCGGGTGGCACCTGCCTGCTGGCACCCTACCTGGGCAGTCCTGGGGGAAGCCACCCCCATGGAGGGAAGCACCAGGGGGCCCCGCAGCTCAGGGTCATAGATTCATAGATTCATAGATTTAGGGTCGGAAGGGACCTAGTAGATCTTCTAGCCCGACCCCCCGCCAGGGCGGGAGAACAACAAAACCCCAAAACAAGAAACGGGACTCAAATGAGTCCAGCCAGGTAGGCATCCAGCCTCTTCTTAAAGACCCCCAGGGTAGGGGCCAGCACCACTTCCCTTGGAAGTTGGTTCCAGCTCCTAGCCGCCCTAACTGTGAAGTAGTTTTTGCGGATGTCCAATCTATACCTCCTCTCCATCAACTTGTGCCCATTACTCCTTGTTATGCCAGCGGGCGCTAGGGGAAACAGCGTCTCCCCCAAACCCTTCTGGTCCCCCCTAGTGAGTCTATAGACGGTCACCAGGTCCCCCCTCAGCCTTCTCTTGTGGAGGCTGAATAGGTTCAGGTCCCGCAGTCTCTCACTGTAGGGTCTGCCCTGTTGTCCCCGGATCATGCGGGTGGCCCTCCTCTGGACCCTCTCCATGTTGTCCACATCCCTCTTGAAATGGGGCGCACAGAACTGGACACAATACTCCAGCTGTGGCCTGACCAGCGTCGCGTAGAGGGGGAGGATCACCTCCTTGGCTCTACTCGAGATGCACCTGTGGATGCACGACAAGGTCCGGTTAGCCCTGCCAACCATGACCTCGCATTGTCGGCCCATGTTCATCTTGGAGTCAATAATGACTCCAAGATCTCTTTCTGCCTCCGTGCTCTCGAGTAGGGAGTTCCCCATTGTGTAAGTGTGCTGCTGGTTCCTACTGCCCAAGTGCAGCACCCTGCACTTGTCCGTATTGAAACGCATCCTGTTCCTGTTAGCCCACCCCTGTAACCTATCCAGATCCCTCTGCAATCTCTCACTCCCTGCTAGCGTGCTCACCTCCCCCCAAATTTTGGTGTCATCAGCGAATTTAAACAGGTTACTTTCCACCCCATCATCCAGATCGCTGATGAAGAAATTGAACAGCGCAGGCCCCAGGACCGAGCCCTGGGGGACTCCGCTACCCACCTCCCCCCAGGTCGAGTATGACCCATCCACCACCACCCTCTGAGTGCGACCCCTCAGCCAATCTGCAATCCATCTGATGGGTCCACTTTCTTCAGTAGAGCCTGCCTGCGGTGCGGGGCACGAGCTGACGGGGGCCATCGCTGTTGTGTCACAGTGACAGAAGACCCCAAATCGAAATGGTGGATTTTTAATTGACACAATTAAAAAACCACCAATTCAAAACCCGCCATTTCAGTTTAGGGAGAACTAAGCCCCCCGGCATGTGTACAAGCGCCCTTTTTGACAAATACTTTTCTATTGAAGGCCAGGATGGGAATCTGACAGCAGGCAGGACTCTGTACGGGTTGGTTACCTGTCTCCAGGCCCTATCTCAAAGGCACTACAGAATTTATTCGAAAGCTATAAGCTCTGTGGCAGACACTTGAACCATCCTAAGGAAATCAATAGAGAATTATATCCCTGATGAAGATTTCTGTAAAATGCCTTTAAAAAAAATTACAGAGAGGTTATTACTGTATTTTCTTGCGCACAACATGCCCCTGAATATAATATGTGCCTGGTTTTCAAGGACCATTCTTAAAAAAAAAATATTCTTTGTAGAAACTGAGCAGCAGCAGTTAAGGAGCCAAAACTGCTTGCCAGCCCTGTGCACTGCGTGGGGCCCACAGCTCAACCCCATTACCAGCTAACCTGGGGCTCATGCCATCTGGTCCAGGGACTCCCCACGGGTCTAGAAATTTTTTTTGGGGTGCTCCCAGTGTCAGAGCAATTAATGCTGACACCGCTCCCCCATGCCAAATTTCCAGACCCATAAGGAGCCATTTTTCTCACATAATGAGCACACCCATTTTCACCAGCTGGTTTTGGGGGAAAACCTGTGGGTTATACAGAAGAAAATACAACCCAAGAAAATACAGTGCTTTCTATAAAATCCTGTGCGTTCCTAGGACAAGTCATATAAAAACCTGTTACATTCCTATACAACCCCATGGGTTTCAACCCTCCCAGTGTTTCTACCAGCCTTTCCCAGAAGGGCAACTTGTCATAGCTCAGGCAGCGACATCCCTGGGAAGGCCAAAGATGGGTCCGTAGTGGAGAAGCCCTGTGCCACCGTTGTATCATATAAACAGACTCCGGGTTCGTTAATCGGGCCCTTTACAACAGTCCTTCAATAAATAATAAAAAACCAAGCAAAACAATTGTTTCTAACAATCTCTTCCGAGAAAAAGAACTCACTGCATCTCCAGCAGGTATTTTACTTTTAGGGCATTTCTGTACAGCCTAAGGGCCAGTTAGCTGCAGATTTAGAGCAAGTTGCTACTTTGGGTGTTATAAGACCATATTATGAAAGGCTTCTCCCTGGGAGCTCCTGCTGCACTTTGAAGATATTTACAGCTTCACCAGCCCCTAGGCAACATTACTGCCGCCTGCAGTATCCTGATAGCCTTTCCGGAGATTTTACAAGCCGCCTGTGAAGCAGGCCAATAGGTAACACTCTGTAACTAGACCGGGGTGTTCAACCCCCAGCCTATGAGCCAGATCCGGCTCATGGAGCCATGGCATCCAGTCCATGGAGCTTGCCAAAAGTTGGGAAATTTGGCATCGGGGGAGCGGTGGCCCCCACCACCCCGACACAGATAGATCACCGCCAGGTAACCCTTCCCCGACCCACATGGGCAGATCAAGCCTCATCGGACCTGCTCCATGTGCCAGATGAGGCCCACTGGCTGGATCCACTCCACAAAAGAACCAGGCACCACCCACCTGGCCCGTGAGGCAAAACGACCGAGCACCACTGGGCTAGATGGTAAGGGTGAGAATATGATTTCAGATGTGGATGTGACGAGTGCGGGCGTGTAACCTGCACCAAGCTGAGGGGAGCCCCGGCTGCTTTGCAACAAGGCCTGAGCGAAAGCTAGACAACAAATAGGTAGTTGGTAGACCAAGACCACTGCCCCTCATGCTGACCATCAATGGGTATGATGACAGCCACAGTCAAGGTCCACCCTGAAGATGACCCTCAGCCAGGCCAAGCCACAAGAACCACCGTTCCTCTCTCTCTCTCTTCCCTTGCAGCCCGCACAAAAGCATCCCCACGGTGCTCCCTATTTGTGCCAACATGCAGAGGCTGCCAAATGCCTCCTCCCGCAGGCCACATCCCCCTGTGGCAGGGCATGGCCCCTGTCCCTAAGGCACAAAATCATAGAGAAGCAGGGCTGGAAGGGACCTCCAGAGGCCATCTGGTCCAACCCCCTGCCTGAGGCAGTATCATCCCTATCCAAACCATCATGTACTGTACAACCAATCATCTAACCTCTTAATAAAGCTACCTTCAATCCAGACACCACACAAGTCATAGCACCCTAACCCACCCCAGATAAAGCAGAAGGACTACAGCAGCCAATGTCCTCTTTCTATAAATGGCTGTTAATATACGTTGAAGAGATCTGTGACAGGATCTGGCTCCAGAAGACCGCTGTGGCAGCCCCTCGCAGACATCCCAAT
>NW_017729025.1:12402765-12411528 GCF_001723915.1 Gavialis gangeticus | reverse complement strand
GGCCATCTGGTCCAACCCCCTGCCTGAGGCAGTATCATCCCTATCCAAACCATCATGTACTGTACAACCAATCATCTAACCTCTTAATAAAGCTACCTTCAATCCAGACACCACACAAGTCATAGCACCCTAACCCACCCCAGATAAAGCAGAAGGACTACAGCAGCCAATGTCCTCTTTCTATAAATGGCTGTTAATATACGTTGAAGAGATCTGTGACAGGATCTGGCTCCAGAAGACCGCTGTGGCAGCCCCTCACAGACATCCCAATCCCTGTCCTGCCCCGCTGGTCTCAGGCCACCAGTGCTCACCTGCCCTGCCTTGGTGTGGGAAGCTGCCCTCAGACATCAGAGTAAACTCTGGGCAGCTGTACCCTGATCCCGTCCCTACCCCAGCAAGATGTTACACTTCTGGCTTTTCCCTCCCCTATGGATTCCCTGGCCCTGTCTCGCTTCCCTTCCTGTCTCTGGGCTTGCCAGTCCTGCCTTGGGGTCACGTATCCTGGACCCTCTCATCCATCCCCTAGCCCTGGCAAGAACACTTGGGCCCTACTCATACCCAACATGGCCCTGTGGACCCTAATTGTGGCCCTCTAGACCTTGACTGCTTTAAGAGGCCCTCTGAGCCCCTGACCCTTGCAGAGCTTGACTTCTGCCCCTGCAGTCCCTCCTTGGCCCAGACTCTTGCCGGGTACTCTCCACCTTGGCTTCAGCCTCCCTGGCCCATCAGGTCCTTGCCCCTAGCCAGAACCACTCTCTCCCTCTAATGCTGGACTTTTGGCCCTGCCTCTCTCTCCCCTGTGCTCACCTTCTGCCCCACACAGCCTCCTGGGTCCCAGACCCTTGCTGGGCTCTTTCCCTGGACCCTAGCCTCTCCTACTACAGGGTGCCTCCCAGGCTCCCTGCCTGTGGCTTCCCAATCACCTCAAATGGCCCATCAGACTACAATGCAATGCAACGTGGAATCCCACACCTCCTCCATCCTTCAGGGTCAGGGAAAGTCTGAGCCTTTGGCCCTGAGCTACGTATAGCCCTCCCTCTTTCTCCTCCTTCTGGGCATATGACCTTTGATCTTCAGGGCCCAGCTCAGGGTTTTCCTCTTTGGCCCTAATTAACAAGCTTATTGCTCTGGCCTGCCTCTTAACCTCCCCTCACCTGCTGCCTCTCTCTCCTGGCAACACACTGAGTGCTTTGCAGCTAGCTTCTTTGTAGCGCTCCCTCACTTCTTGTAGCAGGGGTAGGGGTCTCCTACTACAAGGTCCCGGGTAGAGGGCCATGCCCCTCACTGCCGTGGAAGGTAAAGCCCCCCACAGTTGGTACCCAACTGACCATTCCTTCTGGCCCCAAACATGGCATTGGTCTGACCCTGACTGGAGGGGCAAGACCCTCTAGCCAGGAGCCTCTGCCTTTAAATCCCAGCAAGAGCACCGGCATAGCCCAGTCAAAATCCCCAGCCTTGGCTGCAGCCAACACCCAACACCTCTGAGGAAGGCTTACAAAGACCCTGAGACATGTAGCAGAAAGCACATCTCTGGCAGCAGAGGGCACCCTCCTGCCTCCAAGGACAAGGCTCCCCGCACCTCAAGACTTGCTGACCTCTACAGAAATATATGTATATCCCTGTCTGCTGTCAGTACAAAGCAGTCCATTGGCAACCTTCCAGAGAGGATTTGTGGGATGACAATATAAGAGAGAATATTAAGCTCATGATAATGTTAGGTACCTGTTTACTACTCACTGGGCAAGTCTACACAAGCTGTTACTGTGGAGTAAATGTATCAGCATCTACAGGTGCGGGGCTATTAGGCTGGAGTAAACTGATAAACTTGTAAATACAAGTACTGTCTTGCTGCGGAGTTCTTTCGTGCACAGCAGTGCAAGTGTAGACGCTGATGGGATTGCCTGCGGCACCAGGGTGCTTCCACGCAGGGGCTGCCTGCCAACTAGCCCTGCACTGGAGCACCTTTGTGCCCCAGCCAGCCCCTCCACAGCCCCTCCAGGTTGGCAGGCTAACTCCCAGGGCTGCCTACCAGCTGGGGCTGCTTCAACCTGGCTCCACGTGCTGTGCATAAATAAATAGTTGCTCCCAGGCACACGTTCAAGCAGCACAGCTAGAAGCAATAAACTCCAGCATAATAAACGCTGAAGTTTATTGCTCCACATTAATTGCACATATAGACACACCCATTGAGCCTTCAGTATATGTGAGTGATGATGAGAAATGCTGCCCTGATGAACACTGACAAATACAATAGTTGTACAGGATTTGGGGACGGCCCTGACACTACCGAGCATTCTGGATGGGGTTGTTCAAGATGCTCTACATCCATAACAGAGCCCCAGCTGCAATAATGACAGGAACAGCACTTTAAAACTTAACCTCAACCTCACTTTACAGCCTCCTGTCCTGATCAACACATTCTGCTATTTTTCTTAACTCTCCCACAAGCCTGGATAGCAAAAATCTAAGGCAGCCAATTTGGTTGTCAGCATTTATTGACATAATATTTACTGCAAAGGATGGATCTAGCTGGAATAATGAGCCTGCACTGCAAATTGAGAATCTAGCTTAATTGATCTCATCAGCATGTTGATAGACTGGTGTTGTTTTCCTGGTCGAATGATGCTACAGGCATCTGGACAGAAAAAAATGAGCTCACCTAAGAGCTTTCCTTGATTATGGATGTGTGTCAGTAACATGAAGCAACTGTTCAGGAATAATTCATTCCTCTCTTCCTCGCAACAGCCTGTTTTTCAGAGCAATAAAACTCCATAACTCCAACTCTGGCTGAGGTGATATGACCCCAGCACCCGTTCCTGCCCGGGGCAGGGGGTCGGACCAGATGATCTGTTTAGGTCCCTTCTGACCCTAAGCACTAGGGTCTATGATAATCACTGCCTTTAAGGGGGCATTACTAAATATGTCCTTGAGGGTACGGAGAGTTAGATGCCTGGGGGCCAGTGAGGCAATCTAGAGAGCCCAGGCACTGAGTAGGCAGCGGTCTGGAGCAAACTAATAGGAGATATGCAGAACGGGGGATCTCCCACTCCCTCCCCAGAGTGTGCACACCTGAGTCAGAGATACACAGCAGGCACTTCCAGCCACTTGGGTTCCTGAAGCTGAACCACTTGGCAGCCAAGACGGCAATCACTACTGGGTCAGGAAGAGAGTCAGCGAGAGCAAGCCTGGGTCTGCAGCCTATGGGTAGGACACTCAGGTGGGTGGAGGGGAGGCTGGGTTCTTCTCCCTGGACTGCTTATTGATTTTACATTAGACAGGCATTGGATAACACACAGGAAGTGTCCCCCACACTAGTTACTGGAGCAAAGACAACTGTCAATTTATTCTCTTTGGTTCAAGGCAGGGTACAGTTCCCAGTTGCTCAAAGTCCTCCCTCCTCTCCTGAAACTCATATTGGAGGTCTCTCCTACAGCAAGGTCTGGAACCGCTCTTCCTGAGAAAGGAAGAAAAGGCCCTGGGGGTCACAGTGGACAATAACCTGGATATGAGTCAGCAATGTGGCCTAGTTGCCAAGAAGGCTAACGGCATCCTGGGCTGCACTGGTAGGTGTGTTGCCAGTAGGTCAAGGGAAGTAGTTATTCCCCTCTATTCAGCACTGGGGAGGCCACATCTGGAGTCCTGTGTCCAGTTTTGGGCCCCCCGCTACAGAAAGGATGTGGACAAATTGGAGAGAGTCCAGTGGAGGGTGACAAAAATGGTTAGGGGACTGGGGGACACAATTTATGAGGAAAGACTGGGGGACCTGGGTTTATTTAGTCTAGAGAAGAGGAGACTGAGAGGAGACAGAATAGCAGTTTTCAACTACCTGAAGAGGGGTTTGAAAGAGGATGATGCTAGGCTAGTCTCAGTGATGGCAGGTGACAGAACAAGGAGCAATGGGCTCAAGTTGCAGCAAGGGAAGATAATAGGAAGAATTTTCTCAGTAGGAGGGTGGTAAAACACTAGAACAGGGTACCCAGAGAGGTGGTAGCATCTCCATCCTTGGAGGTTTTCAAAATCCAGCTGGACAAAGCTCTGGCTGGGACGATATAGTTGGGGCTGGTCCTGCTTTGAGCAGGGGGTGGGACTAGATGCGACCTCCTGAGGTCCCTTCACACCCTCACTTGCTATGGTTGTCTGAGTCTATGAAGGTGGCTCACCCAGCAAGGCCTCCTCTTGAGAAGAGGAATTCAGTGTGCCTGGGTGAACCTCACCTGTCTCTGCTTGTCCTGCTCTGTCTGCAGCTGGGCAGTGGACCCCTATCTCAAGTGGAGGTTGCACAATTTCTCTGCCTTTCTAGTCATGAGGACTTCCAAGTCCTTTTCTTCCAAGAGAGCTGGGATAGGCCCAGACAGCCACCACTCCTCCTCTCCTGACGCCCAGACTTCTTGACTGGCTCGTCTCTTCTTTATCCCCGACCCCTCCATAGGCATTTCCATGGAACCACGGTTCTTTGGATGTTGTTTCACAGTCCCTGGCTCCAATCCCACCATGCCTGGGGACAAAGGACTTCCAGCTCCCATCTTATGAGCAGCCTTTTCCTTGTCATAGTCTGTGGGTGAGACATGAAAGCAGGAAATTATATCATTAAAACAGAAAAGCAATGGGTTTCCAAAGTAACCCAGAACTCAGGTGAGGGCTGATCCCATTCTTCATCCTGCCACATTCAACTGTCTTAAAACAAGAAGCCAGCTAAGGATCCCTGCCTGTTAGACAGGGATTGTGCCCATAAATTTTTAATCCTGCAAGTCTGGTCCATTCTTCCCACACGACGGAGTGAAGTACAAAGTGTGGGCGTTTTCAAGGTGCTACTATGAACTCACTTAAAACATGACTGATTGTGAAGAAGAAAGCTACCCTGGTAGCCACTGAAAGATCATTTTCTGCTGGCTGATGTACTGTCCTGTCCCTGCCACCACCTGCAATAGTAACCAAATGCCAGGTGCCTGATACTGCTGGTATTTCAGAGACTCCCTATTCATCACAACTCAATTCTTCCTCTGTGCATAGATTTGGAAAATAAGGTTCCCCTTTCTGCTCACCCTGATTTTCAGTAGCTTTATTATTCTTTATTTATACTTTGTTCCTCCTGTAGCACAGCTTTTAAGCATGAATTATATTAGACTAAGCCAGGGGTTATCAACCGAGGGGATGCAGAGGCAGCGAGGAGCACAGATTTGGGAGCACACGCTCCCCATGTCCTCCCAAGACATGTGCAGTGGCAGCAGCCACCAGCCCTCCCTGAGCCCCCTGGATGAGCCATGGCTCTGTCCTGCACCCCACCCCAGCTGTGCAGGGCCTGGCGGGGTGGGCACGGGAGTCACGGTGGTCCATCATCTCCAGCCCAGAGGCACAGCCGAGGCTGACCCCACTCCAGTCCCTGGCTGGGGTCCCAGCTGGTGCAGGGCCAGTGCTGGAGTGGGGAGCCCCATGGCTCTCAGCCTGTCGTCGTAAGGTCTGTTTTCCTGACCTCTGATCATGCGCGTGGCTCTCCTCTGCACCCTCTCAAGCTTCTCCACATCCTTTTTGAATTGCGGAGCCCAAAACTGGATGCAGTACTCCAGATAAACCATGGAAAAATGATGGGTGGTCTGTAGAGGTGCACTGATACATTGGTCCAATATCGGATCAGTACCAATATGAAGAAAATTGTCTATATCGGATATCGGCCTTAAGGGGCCGATAATTTGGCAATAAATGCCTGTGCTGCACGCAGCCGCAGCACAGCACTCAGGCAGGCAGGAGCAGAGCGGGAAGCATGGAGAGCTGCCTCCAGACGATAAGTCGGAAGGGGGAGGGAGAGGGAAAAGGCTTGGGGGCGGCAGATCAATGCCCCCCGTGGTGAGGGAGTGGGCAGGGGCAGGCACTGCCCAGCCGGGGGGGGGTGTGTGGGACAGAGCTGTGGCTTGTGGGGGGGGCAGATCCTGCCACTACTTGCACCCCAGGAGGGCGGGGGCAAGGGCCGCATGGCCCCAGATCTGCATGACGTGGGGTGGCCTGCACTGCAAGGTGGAGCCGGAGCTGGCGCTGCGCGGCTCTTCTCACCAGGGGCTGGGCATGGAGCGGGCTCCGGCGGTGCTGGGAGGAGGCTGCAGCCACCCCAAATTCCACTGCAGCTCCGCTCCCAGCCCCACACCACTGCCCGGCCCAGTCCCAGCTGAACGCCTTGCCTCCACCCAAGTGCCAGGAAAAGCTGTGGCTGCGCCAGGCGGTGAAAACAGCACTGGGGGCAGAGCTGTGCTGAAATTAGGGGTGGCTGCACAGCACACACCTCCCAGGGCTGCTGGAGCCCACTCTGAGCCCAGCCCCCAGCAAGAAAAGTCCCACCCAGCACTGGCTCCGGTTCTGCCTCCACCTCGCAGCTGCTACATGCCCCCAGGCATGAAGTGAACAGGGCACGTCTACCCATGCTGCCTTCTACTCCAAGGCTGCATTGAATGCTAGTCCATCCCACCCCAGACTTGCCCAGTGGTGGCATGACATAGTAACTTGAAGGAACTGGCAATGAAGTATGCAACTCCCTGGCTACCAGAGAAAACAGCCGCTCAGACAACACCTCATCCTTTGATTGTGCAGTGCCACCACCACTTTGCCCCCTTCTCTGTCTCTAGCACCTTAGTGCTAGTACCAGCAAGAGGAAACTATGAACAATGTGATAGACCTGGTTATTTTCTACGCCTGTAAGCTGAGCTTTCAGTGCAATTTTGTTAGTAGTGGCTGGTTAAATCCTAGCCAAGATAAGTCACTACAGGCCTGTTTAATTCCCCTCCCATCTTCCATTCCCCTGTTGGAAACCAACTTGAATCACTTGTGGAGGCAAAGGAAGAGGGCCAAAGCTTCCACCTCTAAGGGATGCCCAACAGCACATAATATCCTCTGCAACAATAATGGCATTGGCTGTCTCTTATTTATGATGCAATTTCCCCTCCATAACAAGGGTGGCAGCAGTATCTTACCTGGGTCCCATTTGGAAGCTGCTTGTTCTGTTCCTTGGGCCCATCCCCAAACAGCCCAGGTCCTCTGACTTAAGGATGTCCTCCCATCACTCTGGCCATGTGGTCCTTCCTGGGCTCTGTCCCACTGACACCTGCATCCCCTCCAGTCCTGAGTCTAAAAAACCATTTCACGTCAGGCAACACAGCAGACCCTGTGCTTAGGGAAGCACCAAGAACTCTGTCAGACTCCTCAGAGCAGGACAGGTGGATGGGTGTTTCCTGACGTATTGCTAGTATTCAATTTGTGGAAGGCACCCTCTAGGTTTTTATTCTCTCCCCACACTGCCACCCTCTCAAAGAGTCTCTCACAAAAAGGCTTATTCCCTGGGCATTTCCCAGAATTGCATTTCTTACCAAATTCACATCTGTTGTATCAGGGACACGGCCCAGACATGGGGGAGCAGGGTTCAGGGGTTAACGGCACAGGTCTAAGAAGTCTTGAGTTGAGAAGTCAAAAGTCAGGGGGCGCGTCTACATGTTCATTACTGCACCATAGTTACTGCATTTTAAGTTTAGTACTTGTATAACCAACTATTAAATCAATGCACGGTAACTGGTGCTACTGCACAGTAGCACCGGTGCACGGCTTTTTAGTGACACAAACTGCCCAGTATCTGAATACTACTGCGCACTACCATATTAGAGCAGTTTTTGCCCTGCACGCTACTGTGCAATGTTATTAGGCTACCGAGTAGTGAGAGTCTTGTATAGATGCGCTCAGGGAGTCCGAGAGCCAGGGGGTCCAAACACTAGGGGCTAGGTAGGGATGGAAGCAGAAGCCAGGCAGCAGGGACCAAAGATTGGGAATCAGGAACCAGGACTAGGAAACCAGGAATCAAAAGCACTGGAGCCAGCTGGAAAAAGAAGCTGTCTTGTTATAAGTCCAACAAATATTTCAAGGGCTCTTGCTTGGATGCATAAGCCACAACCAAGCACTTTAACAGGAACCAGCTGAGGGCTCTCAGGCAGCCACAGTATACCCAAGCTATCAGGGTCAGCTGGGGCTCCTGTGTCTGCCCACTGCCCAGACTCCTGACATGAGGGCAGCCAGCACCCTCATGTGATCTCCTGGCCAGTTAGCAGCACACCAGGTCAATGTTCTCCAAAATGGCATCTGCTTCAGTGACCCCAGTGGTGCAGCACTGGCTTTGTCCATCCTACTGATTAAGGGGTTAGCACTTGACTTCAAAAAAAATCCAGCTTTAAGCAGCTTGCCCTGGCTAAGCAAGCCAGGTTCGACTCACATAAAAACCTGGGTAAAAGACTGCATGTGTGTGCGTGGAGAGTAGAGGGGTATGTGTAGATGAAACGGGGCCCCTAAATTGAAACGGTGGGTTTTTTAAAACATTGCTACAATTTAGGGCCGCTTAAGCCCCCGTGTTGTGCACACACTCATTTACCTGCCTCTCTGGCGGCGGGGAGGGGAGGGCAAGCTGGCAGCAGGTGGGGCAGTCCCTGGGTTGCAGGGGGGGCCAGTGCTTCCTTCCATGGCAGCGGCAGCCCCCCCCAGGCAGCACCCACCCGCAGGCACCCAGCTTGGGCAGTCCCCAGGGGCACCGCAGCCATGGAAGGACGCACCGGGCCTTGTGCAGCTCAGCCAGGCAGGCAGGATCCGGGGGGGGAAAACAGATCACCACTTCTATTTTTCTTGGGCAGAGCCTGCCTTCCCGGGCTGCTGCCAGGCTGCCTGCAGGGCTTCCCGCAGAGCCCCTGACCTGCACGGAGCCCGGTGCTTCGCTCCACGGCTGTAGGGGCAGCAAACTAAAAC
>NW_017729025.1:12395158-12397765 GCF_001723915.1 Gavialis gangeticus | reverse complement strand
CTATTTTTCTTGGGCAGAGCCTGCCTTCCCGGGCTGCTGCCAGGCTGCCTGCAGGGCTTCCCGCAGAGCCCCTGACCTGCACGGAGCCCGGTGCTTCGCTCCACGGCTGTAAGCCAGCAAACTAAAACTCCCCGAAGGAGTTTCAGTTTGCTGCACCCCAAGTCATTTAAGGCGCATTACACCGCCAAATTTGCTACATTGGCTGGAATTACTGCGCAATCTGCCACCGACGTGTGCAAACACCAACACCATTAAAGCGGTGCAAAAGCATTTCACCCACTTTAAAACATCGCACACACATGCCCCTCGTTTTGTCTACGCACGGGCGAGGGCTCTGAGTTAAAATCCAGGCAACAGCCCAAGTCAAGTCTCAATGAGGAGAGATCCTCATCAGAAAAAATGCTCAACCCCACCTTTAATAGGCACCAGGATTCTCCGTGTTCCCAGGAGGTGGTTAATATTCTTCAGGCGATCACAAAGATTACGGGTGATGTGTGACCTTTTCAGTGCCCTCAAGAGACAGGAGGAAACAGGAAGCTCTTAATTAAAACACCAAGTTGCACTTGTTTCCTTGCCAGACGAGGGTTGGCACTCTGAGCCTGTTATGCCGAACAAGCACAGCATTCACCCTCACGTTCAGGACTTGACAGCAACTCTATTCAGCCACTTGGTTTGCAGGCGGCATAGGATCCCGGTGTCCAAAGGTGACTGAAGAAGAGAGGCAAGAAATATTCATGAATCCAATTACCCAGAGGTGATCACAAAAAGAAGTTCTCTTACAAGTGGGGGGAGATTTCTGAGTGCTTCTGAGCAATAGTTTTCTTTCTGATACATGGTGACAGGAACATTAATGAAGAGCTCGTTGGATTCAGTCATGTAGAGTGTGCATCAGTGGAAGTAATTACCTCAGTAATTAAAAGACATATTACCATGTATTGACCTGAGGGTCAACAACTGTCATGGATGATGTTATGATTGTGCTGCGAACACTGTTGCTTAGAGGAAGAAAGCAGATTGCAACTGGAGCTACACATGCTCGTTGCTCTGCTCTGGACCAGTCACCCTGGGGCACTGTTAAAAATCCGATGCATTAAGAGGTGCTCTTGAAACCTGCAAAATGCAACAAATAATTAAAAACCCAACATGCGACTGTATGTTTCTGAGCACACAAGCTTAAGAGTTAAAGTATAATCACCAGGCATCCATAACCTCTCTCCAACCAGGTGTCAAATCACTGGCTTTAGTGTCTGGAAACCACCTTGCATTGTGGACAACCGGGGAACTTAGACTGGTGACATCACACTCCGGATGAGAAAAACGTTTAACCTGTGCTTTGATTATGTCATCCTCTTTGGCAATCACTCGATTCCAGCATGATCTCTACCACGGCTCATCGGTGGGTCTTGAAATAACTTAAAATGGTGTCTCAAGACCCAGCAAGACATTGATGGCTCTTAAGGTGACTCGAGTTTTGAGCCACAGATCCCCTTTGCAGAAGTTGCAGGTCTGTCCACCGGGGATTATAGTTTCACTATGAACAAGGTCTAAAGACCCTAATGTGGTAGACAGACCTGCCAGCCAGAGCTCTGCAGGCGCTGGATTTTGAGAGGGGTAGATTGATATCTTTAGAGAATAATACATTGTTCTCTTCAGTCCACCAGATCAAATTAAAGGCGCTGCGTGTTGTAGGAACAACTGCCCTTTAAGCTCTCCCTAAGTTAAGCCTAAAGATAGCTGGAATGACTGAACTTCAAAGGAAGAAAGACGTGTGCAGGAAAAGGCAAGACAGACAGGGGGATCCAGCTACAACCACTCAAATTCAACAGAGAGATTGGATAGGTGTAGACACTTCCTAGTTGAATGAACATTGGACACTTTTGAAACCAACCTGAACAGAATGGCTGCAAAATCACTCAGAGGCACTAAAGCTCACAACACAGCCCCAAACATGACAAACACAAGGTCAGGTTAATGGTTTTGATTTCATGTGTGACAGGAGGATTTCTGCAGGCCCCATAGTCTCTCAGGCGCAGCCCCAGATGTGGCACACATCCATGAACTCTCAGTCTAGCTGCCTGCCCACAAGGCCACACTGCTTTTCGAGACAAGCATGTCACCTCTCAGCCATGTGCACATGCCAAGGTTCACCACTTCAACCTGCAGGTGGGACTTCGAGTCCCACTGGTGAAATCAATACCAGTTTGGGGGCAAATGCATTAAATCAGTGTGAACTGGGTTTGCCCTTGTACCTCACCATGGAGCATTAACAGGGACAAGCTAAAACAATGGTGTCCATTTTGGACTCATCAAAACCAATCCAGGGAGGGGGTGAAAGAGGGAGAGGCAGAGGCCAGCAATGCCACTGCTGCCCACAGGCTGGCTCCTGGCCCAACAAAACCTCTCCGATCCACCCCAAATACTGCTTGCTCGCTCTCAGTCTCTTCCCACCTCGCTAAAGATATAAAAGGAATTGCTGTACTGAGATCTCCTAGATTAATTCTTTGTCAACCTTGGAAAAATATGTGGCTGGCTATTCCCTACTGCAGTTTGAAAGGCAGCACACAGCGGAAAAGCATTGTCCATTGAGTCAGCACCCGGGCTGTTTTC
>NW_017729025.1:12376045-12390158 GCF_001723915.1 Gavialis gangeticus | reverse complement strand
TACTAAGATCTCCTAGATTAATTCTTTGTCAACCTTGGAAAAATATGTGGTTGGCTATTCCCTACTGCAGTTTGAAAGGCAGCACACAGCGGAAAAGCATTGTCCATTGAGTCAGCACCCGGGCTGTTTTCGTCCCCACGTAGCTGTTAACAGCGGCAGTGAGGGTCTGTTTTTGTTTGCAGCCACATGGGATCATGGAGCCCTACAAACCATATGGGAAAATGCTACTATTAACCACCGAAGAGTTATGGGTCATATAAGCCATTTTGCTAGAGGGGGGGAATTTCATTGCAGAATTTCTATCTCCCTCCTAATTAAAGGAGAAAGCTTTGGACTTGGCAGTGGAGGAGATGCAGGCCATCATGAAGCAGGATGCGGGCAATCTGCCCTAACAGTTAAGACCATCCCCTACTTTGAAGGCCCAGGGGCAATATCAGGCAACATCAGTCTAGAGGGAGAAACCTTATTCCAACACTGCTAGGAGGCAGAAGCCAGAGGGATCAAGGCAAGAGCGGAGCACTAGGCTGGAAGCAAAGTCAGGGCAGAGACAGGAACCAGGGTAGGAGCTGGGAGGCCACTCAAAACAGAAACCAGGGCAAAGCTCAGGGCAGGAACTAAGAGGCACCAGTAGCCAGCCATCAAGAGAGCAGGCATAACCATAGGTTTGTGGGACACTGAGCAGTTTATAGTTCCCTGCCGGGCCTGTATCTTGCAGCTGGATTGCCTGCAGCCAGCAGGAGCAGGAAGCACAGCTGGACCCAGTGAGGAATCAGGTGGCTCCAGGCCAACCTTGAGCTCTCTCCAGGCCCCTGCCCAGCCCAGACTGAGACATCAGGGACAGTTCTAGATGAGTTAGCAGAGCCTCTTCTTGGAGGAAGTGCATGGAAATGTTTTCCTTTTAATCTTTGGCAGGGCTGGACTCTACAATGAAGGAGAGTCAGAGGACATGCATGGTTTGTTCTAACACCAGGTTGCCCGGTGTGGGGGGTCAGAGCTGCAATTGTTCAGATCCCACTGGCTATTTAATGAACGTCTGGTCAGGTCTAAAAGGAAACTGAGCTCCTTTCCAGTGCCTACAAATGACGGATGCAATTTCTGTGCTCCAGCTGCCTAATTACCAGGCCTATGTCATTTGTACCTCTGAGCAGCCGTTATATGCTCAGCCCTAATCGCAGAAGGAATCTTCTTTTCATTTCATTATACCATATTATATTGTATCATATTATATTATATTTCATAGATTTCATAGACAGTAGGGGCTGGAAGAGACCTCGTGAGATCATCAAGTCCAGCCCCTGCCCCCAGCAATATATACATATAATATTACACCTATATATGTTTCTGAATAACAACATATAAGAGTTTATTTTAACCTTAGCAATCCTGTAACAAATCCTAATTAACCAGTCCCCCAACAAGAGACTGTGAGCTTGACAGCATCAGCTCAGGAGCTCCTGGTAACAACTTTGCTTAAAATGTTTTTTCCCCATGTTGGCCCAGTCCAAGGCACTTGTTTAATGACCTTGCTGAAACAGCCTTCAGCTTAATTTCTGTTCACACCTAAGGGTAAAGCAGATTCAGTTCTTTCTCTTTTGGCACCACTATGCCTTGATCGCCACACTGATTTCGTCTTCCTTCATCCCTTCATTTTCCCCCACTTGTGGTAAAATGCTTTATCTCAAGGGTTAGAACAAAGGCAATTCTGCCTTTGCTTCTGCTTTCTGGCACTGCAGAAATCCAAGGGTGCCAGCCCTGCTTATCCTCACAAAATACCCATACAAGGTAAATCGTGAATAGTGGCCTCAACAAAATTTCTCCACTATCGCTTTCTCCAGTGTTCACCATGGTGCGTGCTCCACAAATTGCATTGATGGACTGGACACAAGAGTACTCTGGTATAGATGACAAGTGGGCTGAATCATGCTCTGGTATAGACATGAAGTGGGCTGGGTTATCTCTTCCCTTAAATGCATTTACTGGGATTATTACAAGGAATAACTACAAGCCTTTTTGGCTTGATCTTACATAGGGCAGGGTCTGGCAGTGAAAGAAGCCAGTGTACAAAGGCTGGAGTGAGGGTAAGGGAGCAGGGGGAGGTGACCTGGGTTCAATTGCTGATGGATGAGCTCCATGACTTCTGAGGCCTAATTCTCCGTCTAACAAAGTGAGAGTGATGGTAAGTCTTGTTTTCTCTGTTTGGGCCATTCAGCACAGCAAGAACTGCCTTTGGTGGTGTCCTGCACACAGCAGCCCTGATCTGCCATGAAACCTCTGGCTCTGACTGTAATTCAAATAAATAATGATAAAGGCTGTAGAACTGGACCAGGAGAACCCCGATTTGGTGTTCGTGAGAGGGCCTAGTAACACAAACTGGCCCGGAGCAGGAAACACATCGCAGATCAGCTCACTTGGCCACTGTAACTCATGCTCAAATTCACGCTGCTTCAGACTCGCTCTCTGTCTGTCCCTGCGCCGTCAGAATAATGGAGGACACGTGATTGCCTAGCGCGGCACCCCATATAATGTCACCTGTGCCCATGGGCAGCCTCGCTTATGCTTGTGAGGAAGCACAACCACCCTGAGCTTACTATGGGATGCTGTGCAAGGGGCAGCAGACTCATGGCCTTTGTTAGCAGCAATCACCCACCAGTTAACTCCTGTGGTGGGGCAGGATCCCAGGCTTGCTCCCATGTCATTCTGTTTTCCCTTCTTCCCCTGTCAAGCAGGCGCTCACATGGAGAAGCTGCAAAGGGACCACATCCTGGCCACAGAGATAAAGGTAATAAGTTACTTCAAGAAGGAGAGTGCAATACCAGTAGTGCTGTCCATGAGCCGAGGTATATTCAAGTTAACTGCAAAGGCCTTAAAAAGACTGGAAATTAAGTCTTCCCTCCCATTCATCCCAACAGGAGACACATATGGACAGCAAGGATGACCTGAACAGTTTTTTCTCTCTCTCTCTCTCTGAGCTGGCTAGCTTAGGATCATAGGAAAGTAGGGCTAGAAGGCACCTCACAAAGTCATCTAGTCCAGCACCCTGCTCAAGACAGGGTCATCCCTAACTAATCCATCCCAGCCAAGTGTCTGTCCAACCTGCTCTTGAAAACTTCCAAGGATGGAGATTCCACCATTTCTCGAGGCAGCCCGTTCCAATGCGTGATCACCCTGCTAGTCAGAAATGACCACCCCCTAATCTCCAGCCTAAATTTCCTCTGCTATAGCTTGCTCCTAGTCCTGTCCCGTATGACCCACCGTGTTCTGTACATTTACCAGCAAATGCCTGGAGCATCATTGTCATCTTTGTCATCATTCTTTTAAAATGCTGTGTGTGCTCATTTGTAATTGATTTCCAGTTTCCATCCTAATGCAACTTGACACAAATCCAGAATAACACAATTATCTCGTAGTAAATTAGAGTTAACTCATTCACCTTTTTCAAACACTCAAAAATTAAGAATCCACACAAATGATGCACAGCTAGGTCACTGCTTAAATAAATGCATCTAGAGGAACAGTAAGCTTCTGGTTATAAAACAGAAATATCAGACCTAGTCTGAAAGCTATATTTACTTGCAAATCAACGCTTTAACATGGGTATGCTGGCTAATGAGAATGAGCTTTTCTTTAGGAAACGAACTGAAAAGTACAAATGCAAAGTATCATTAAGATCAGTGATTTAAGCCCAGGTTTCTTACATTCTTAGATCAGTGCCCTAACTTACTTTGATGCAAATCAATGTATCCCCATCCAAGCTACAAACAAAAAAGTGACCAGCTGATTTCCCAGTCACTTTGCATGTGAAATAGCAGCTGCTTTGCTTCTCCTATGGAAATTATTAGTTTGGTTAAGAAGATCCCTGGATATGGTCACCTATTAGCAGATTTTTTTTTACGTTACCAATTACCAACTAGCTCTTCATTTAGAAGCCTGATTAGGCCTTGGACTAACTGTGGTCATAGGCCATGGCTAATAGTTCAGAATCTTTCCTTTTCATATCCCAATTTAACTTTAAAGACTTGTATTCATCAGAGCCAGGTCTGGAATCCAGGCCACCCCTTCACTGGAGAACGCCCTAACCACTGGGCTTAGCGCATTTTCTTTTGGGCCTGCTCCATATAAAACCCACCCATCAGCAGCATTTCCTACTGGCTAGTTTAGGTGGCTCCTTATCCAGTGGGTTTGCTGCTGTGGGCCCTGTCACAGAGTACTCAGGTGCCCTGCGCCTGAGAGCAGAAATGGCTCGGGAGAGGCCACTAGTGGCAAGAAGTGGGAGGCTCAGCTGCCAGTCACCAGGGCAGCTGGAGTCACAGGTGCTGGTTGCTAGGGCAACCGGTGGAACCAGCTGACAGGAAGGGGCAGGGCTTGGCCCTTCTTAAGCCCAGGCGTGTGGCCAGTTCTCCGCTAGCAGCTAAGGGAGAGGGAGCTCTGCCGGAGCAAGCAGAGAAGAGAAGCCAGCTTCTGTTTGTGGATGCCAAGTGGAGAATTCCTTGGTAGGGATTTGAATGATGGTCAGCCAGATTTAGATTTTAGATTTTATGTTATAGCCCAGGGGCTTGAGTTTTCTGTTTGTAGTTTTATAAAACTGGAGGATGAGGTGAGGCTATTAGGGGTTGGAGGAGGCCTCATAGGGGCTCCACGGTAGTGTGGGGACCCTGGTGCCAGAGTGGGCACAGCATTTGGGGTGCATTGATCCCAGCCCCAGTGCGGGCAGTTGCGAGATGCCCCAGTGCGGGCAGTTGCGAGACAAGCCAGAGAGCGTCCGTGTGGCGCGGAGGGGGAAATCAACCAAACAACGTTCAGTACATCTGCAAGGCTTGGGGCATGGTACAGGGGGAGTTGGAGCCACGCCTAGCCCATAAAGCTGCGGTGCACCGAGTCACCCAAGATAGAAATAAAACTGGGATACATCAGGGCACTGTGTCAGAGAGGACTAAGGGCAGCCTCCCATAAACATTGTTAACATCAAAGATGTGGCGGGCGAGATGTGAGGGTGCTTTAACACCAACTTGGCACGGTAGGGGGTGCTAGGGGAGATCACGGCCACCCCTAGGACCCCGCACGGTCACAGGCCCCAATCCTAGGCACCTTGCTCTCTTCATGGCCGATAGAGTGAACCTGAGCATCAAACTGAAGTCTGAGTGGCAGGATGCCTCTGGCGGCAGTCTAGTCTGAGCCCCCAAGGTTTGGAATAGCCTGCTGCCGGAGGTAGTTCAAGCACCTACTTTGAACACCTCCAAGAGACATTTGGATGTTTATCTTGCTGGGATCCTATGACCCCTGTTGACTTCTTCCCCCTGGGGCAGGGGGCTGGACTCAATGGTCTTCCGAGGTCCCTTCCAGCCCTAATGTCTATGAAACCTATGAAATCTATGACACCTATATACTGATCTAGCCCAGAGGCCCTGTCCTGAACAACTTCCATCCTAACTAAAAATGTAGATGCAATGAATGAGGGAAGGAACCATCCTATGAGGCATGACCCAAGGACCTGTCACAACATGAGTTTGCCATAAAGCAATATAGTGCAGCTGGCTAATGCAGCAGGAGGACCAGAGGGCTTTGCCCACCATGCCTTCAAAGGAGACGCATGCAAGGAGCCATCATGTTCTCAGGGCCAGCCAGGGAAACCCTTAGGGCCAGATCCTGTTCTACCTATTGAGTGAAAAAATGGCCTTAGGCACCTAAGAGGGATGCTCTCCCACTCTGCTCCAGCCCCTGAAAACCCATGAATGCATCTGCTTTTGCAAACCATGATCATCTGACCCTTACGACAGAGCCACTAAAAAGCAGTGAGGTGGAGGAGGACCAGCACACCTGTTGTATGAATTCTCTCAGAGGGCCAAATCTGGACCCTGTTGTGCTAAATGCTGAGCTGGTTCCTAGCAGAAAGACAGGCCCTGCCCCAAAGAACCTACAACCCAAGTAAGCAACTGGAGAGAGCAGGGGTACAAAAGAGAGACAGCACAGACAGCAAGGGGGGTGGTTCTGGCTGGCAAAGGGAGCAGCAATCACGGCAGGTCAAGCTAGGAAATCCTTGAATTAGCCTCGTGGCCAACTTTGCTGTGTTGCTAGCTTTATTCTGCTAGCTTTGAGTCTCCAGCCCCAAATGGCTTAGTGCCTATCTCTCTCTCTCTGTGTGTCTCCAAGAAATACTGTAGTAGCAGAGATCAGCTGCAGTGCCACTGGCTCAAAGGAGAGAGGCCCCAGATCCAGCATTCAGCTCCTTTTGGCCTGAACCTACTGAGCTTTCTGATGGAGTCCAGAGCCTGGTGCCAGGGCCTTTCCAATAGGCAAGGGGGATAATGGGGTACTGTGAATGGGGTACTGGGATTCATTTTCTTTTCTGGTTGATCAACATCCAGACAGAAATGAGAGAGAAGCTGTTGGATCTATTCGCATGTGAGTGATTTGGGATTTTCCTCTGCAGGAAGCTCACTGAGCTCTTGATTTCCCTTTCAGTATCAGCCTCATAAATCTTAATACAATAAATAAACACATTGCCAGGGAATTATGAGGAGCTTGTATTCCCTGCAGGTCCACAGACTGCCTAGGTAGGGAAACGAGGTAGCGATTTATAGCACATCACCCCAGGGAGGGATGTGTATGCCCAGTAGTTAGAAAAGTACATGCAGCATCCTTCAAATAATGGGAAACAGGGAGAAATGGGGGTTCACCTTTTCCATGGCAAGGCAGCTGTCATAATCATTTTAAACATAAATTGAAAAGAAGGGGATCGGTCCCCTGTGGGTCCAAAGAGGGCTGTGAGCAGGGGTGGGGGTGTTTGATATCATCTTTTGTTGTTTCAAACAGTTCGTTAAAGGATCAACCCACCTTCCATTGTCTTACCAAGCACTTTACCAACCTGCTGGGATTGCTTCTCCTGCCACAGATACAACACACAACCATTTAAAAGTCAGGACAGAAACATGGATACTGAACCCCTTTGGAAATTGCAGGGCAATTTAGGTAAGCAACATGCAGTGAACTGATGTGGAAGTTGGCCAGGGCATGATGCCTGTTTTTGCTGAAACAGCCTGGGACCTGTACAGGGACATTTTTAGAAAGAGAAGCTGTGGGAAAATGCACATGGGCTAGGAGGTCCCCTACACACATTCATGGACTTGTTGCATTTTCACATCCAAATCAAGTGGCATGATGGGCAGATGTATAATTTTGAAAAGGGGTGTGCAGATGGTGAGGAGCATCATCACATATAAAACAACACTTATTTTTCTCCAGTTACAAATAAACTGGAAGCATTACTAATCTGTCAGGGGCCTATCACTGTCTTATTCAATTTAAGATTGAAGCAAAACTACTATAACTTCCTTGAAATGAGTTAAAAGGAATCCACAGGGCTGTGAAATAGGAGCCTCATGCCCAGGAACAGCAACATTGCAGAAGAAAGGCTAGCTTGATTGGTGGAACATCAAGACCATGAAAAAGGAGAGAGGGTCGTTCACACCTGTGCAACAACAAGTTTAGTAAGGATCGGGTAGTTTATAATGACCCATAAAGTGGCTCCCTCAGCATTGCCTGACTCGAAATGCTGCTGCCACTGCCAGGCAGTTGGTTTTAAACTTTGGGTGGAGCAGGAATCAAAGGAGGTGTGCGAGTGCACCAGTGAACCCCCTCTGGATCCACCCAAGGGGCAGGTTACATAGAAATAGCCCCACAGTCCTATAATCACTTGCTCTGAGCACACAGCTGGAAAAGGTGCATACATGTACCCAGATATGGCACTGACAGTCAATATTTGTGCCTGGGCCCTTGTATATAAAAAAAATTGGCTCTAGGAACCAGAAACATATTCATACATCTTGGGCTCCAACAGAAGTGATATTGGTTGTGTGGAGAGCCCCCTGAAAGCGCTCTACAACTGTACCCTGACAGAAGTGCATGGCTGTAGAGAGTTTTACAAGCGTCACTCATGTGACAAATTAAGATGAAGGTGCTCCAAAGTGGAGTGCCTTCATTAGCTTCTGTCTGTCCCTGCTCGCAATCCTAGCCCCATCCCCAGTGCTGGCTGCAGGAAGGGACGGGGGAGAAGGGTGAGGGAGGAAGCTCTGGGCTGAGGATGACCCAGCCTGAGCTAAAGGGGGAGGGGGGATGGATTAGATCCCCCCACCCCACCTTGTGCTCCTCCCATACCCTCCCCCTCCAGCTTATGTTGGGCAAACTCTAGCCTGGAACTCCCTTCCCTCCCTTCTCCCCCATCCCTTGCTGCAGAAAGCATGAGAGCTGGGGGGGCAGGTCTAGGGGAGAAAGACTACAGGCAGACAGCTCCTCCTAGATTGGCTCCAAAGTGGAACTCAGCCCCCTCCCCTCCACCCTCTAACCCAACGATGAAGGTCTATTGGAACAGGGTTGGGGGGGTGCTCTAACTCATGGAGCTTTCTGTAAAGCACCATGAGTTAGAGTGGGGAGCTGCACATCTGTCAGCACCCCTCATGTGTAAGGCAGCAGCATGCTCCCCACCACTGTTCTGGGTACTGCCTCTGAACACAGCACTGGAAGAGGCCTCCTTGGTCCCTGCAGCCCAGTCCTCAGTATTCATAGAGATGTTAACTGAAGGAATCCCCCTCAACATGCCATATACTGAACCACTGTCACCTCTTGAGACACCGTACTCCTTGGGATGTCCCATCAGAATACAAATCAGGCCCAGTCCTACTTAGCATGAGACCTGTGAGAAACTCTCCCACTATAACTCTTTCTACTGGCAGGCCTTATGACCTCCCAGCCAGAAACCTCGCCTGGATCTAGTCTGCAGGAACCTCCTGGTAGGATGGACTCTGTCCCTCTGCAGAACCCCATGGAAGTCAGTGGTCCATAAACAGGGAATACAGCTGCCACTGAGGGCCACAACTTGCACAGCTATGTGGAGATAAGCTTCTTTTAACTTGACAATGTGTCCATTGGAGTTCTCCATACCGAGTGGCTCCATACTGTTTATAGTGCATCAATATTAAACAAACAAGTAAAGCAGAGCAAGTGGTGTCACTTCCCTTTGTAACGCACCTGGCCTGGGGAGGTCTCTGAGTGTCTCCTGCGTGCAGATGCCAAGAAGCATCAACCTTGTCACAGATGCTTCCAGCAAGCAGACAGGACAGCCCATTCCCACAACCACAGGAAGCAATTTTGACCTAGGTTTCTTTCAAAGACTCTGTCCCGCTTAGCCTGGGAGGAAGCAAGTCTCCAGAGGAGAGGCTGCAGTCAGAGCCAGGATGTGGCTTCTTGTACTTAAAGAAGCTTTTGTTCTTCTTTAAGTACCAGCTAGGTCTGGTGTTCACTCTGGCTTCCCTATTTCTGTCCCATTTTAGCATCTCACTGCAAGCAAAACGCCCTGTAGGAAAGACAGGTTTGCTGGAAATCAGGCCAGGAAGAGTTTTCTTTCAAACAAAAATATATTCCCATGACCTGATGTGGATGTGCAAAGGTTGACACATCATGGAGTTCTGCGTAGGTATTCCCACTGCAGCAGATCTCTTTCCTCGCCTAAATTTCTGCCCATCTTGTATGGCAGTGGTTCTCAACTAGGGTGCTGCAGCACCCTGGCGTTCCCTGAGATCCTCCTGAGGGCTCTGCAGGGTGCCATACAATATTAGAGCTGTTATGTGTGCAAACACCTATGCATGGGTCACAAGACAAACCTAGAGATTTTATACACTTTTTCCATAGTCAAGGAACAAGAGACAGCTAGGATCTGACATTTCCTGAGGGGTACCTTGCGTATAACAAGGTTGAGAATCACTTTTATTTGGTATGTACACAGAAAACTGGTTATGAACATGATGCACATGAAGGGTAGCCTGGAAATGATCTTGGATGGGGGCTTCCTTACCTAGAAATAGAGACACCTGGGCTTGGTGTAGACACTAGACAATGTTCTGTTGCCTTCAATGGTGAGGGGTCAGGTCAATAGTCATTATACACACCATAAAACCATCATTTACAGTCACAGAGATACATGAGCATGTGAGATCAAAATGAAAAAAATGATTTTTTTTGTCAAGACCACTCAGGAGAACTGTGCCACTGTAAATGATATTGTAAATGAGGCTGCGTGAACTACTGCGGGCCTATACCACCAAGGGGTCAGGTCTGCTGCTGCCTTACCAGTACAACCTGCCATAGCAGAGAAGAAAAGCATGCAGTATGTTACAACAAAAACCCAGTACATACCTGGGAAGATATGTAGGAATGCTGTAATTAAATTCATTAGTCAGCAAATTGTATGTTGCATGGCACCAAACGTGACTGATCATGTGCTGCCAACAATGTAGGCTTGATGTAAATGCTTCTAGTAGGAACATAACAAGTCCCATAGTGGGTCAGACTAATGGTTCATCTAGCCCAGCATCCTGTCTCCAAAATATATAGAAAGAGTAAATAGAAATGCACTTTGGGTTTGTTTAACCCTGCACTATCCAGGCTGTTGGTCAATCTGATCACCCAGCTGACAGTATGAATAAAGGCCACACTGACTTTATACTCATTGAATAGCTCCTGCATGCTTATTCAAACTGTGTTGGAGTAGGACCTAACAGGTCCTTGAAGGCAATAACAAGGTCCTTGTTTGGTAGAAAGCCATTGATTTCAAAAGACTGACCTCAGTTTATACCAGATGAGCTTCTGACCCTCAGTGCATTAATAACACATAGCATGTCCACCTTTGCAAAGTTCAGTGATTTAACTTCCACAACACTCCAGCAAGCTGGATACCTAATTATCATGGTGTCACTAGCAATTAGTGACAAGGTAGGCAGGCAGGCTGAGAGATCTTTATTAAGAGGCTAACTAGCTATTATTACACAATGAAGTGTTATGCAAGAGTACCCTGCGAGTCTCTTAATGCCACACTAAACTAACCCCCTCGTGAAACATGACCCTGCTTTTGCAGTCCCACTCGTAATTTTACAATCATTCTCCTTATTTTAAAGATGGTCAACTTGAGACCTGACCAAAACAAAGAAGAATGCAGTAATACATGTTTTCTGATGTAGTAATTGAACTAGAGGGCCAGCTCAGCAACATTATATAGAATATGGGGAAATGAGGGGTGCCTATATATGTGCTTGGGGGGGGCATTTAAATTAGAGTGGCTCTCACTAATTAAAATGCTCACAATGTCTTCTGTATTCAGTGTCCCACGTTTCAAAATGGTGGCGGGGTGCTTTAACTAAAGCTCGTTCAACAAGCTTTAGTTAAAGTGCTCTCGCTGCCATTTTGAAAGGCGAGATGCTGGATACACGTGATGCTGCTGTACACTGGAGCATTCTCGTTAGAGCGCTCCCGCAGATTCAATTCAAGTCAGCCGGTCCGGACGATCTCCATCCTAGAGTTCTAAAGGAACTGGCCGAGGTCATTGCAGGACCCCTGGCATGGCTTTATGAGCTCTTGTGGTGCACTGGAGAGGTGCCAGAGGACTGGAAGAGGGCCAATGTGGTTCCAATCTTCAAAAAAGGGAGGAAGGAGGACCCGGGAAACTATAGGCCAGTTAGTCTTACCTCGATCCTAGGCAAGCTGTTTGAGAAAATAATTCTGGCACACATCCAGGAGGGGACAGCAGGGGACTGCATGCTTAGGGGCAATCAGCACGGGTTCATCAGTGGCAGGTCCTGTCAGACCAACCTGGTGGCCTTTTATGATCAGATCACCAGATCATTAGATGCAGGGGTAGCAGTGGACATAGTCTTCCTGGACTTCCGGAAGGCTTTTGACACTGTCTCTCACCCCGTTCTCATTAAGAAAATGGGAAGCTGTGGTGTAGACACCCACACAGTCAAATGGGTCGCCAACTGGCTGGAGGGCCGCACCCAGAGGGTGGTAGTGGATGGGTCCTTCTCAACCTGGAAGGACGTGGGCAGTGGGGTTCCACAGGGCTCGGTCCTTGGGCCCGCACTGTTCAACATCTTCATCAGTGACTTGGACGAGGGGGTAAAAAGCACCCTGTTCAAATTTGCTGATGACACTAAGATGTGGGGGGACGTGGGCACACTAGAAGGAAGCAACAGGCTACAATCAGACCTAGACAGGTTACAAGGGTGGGCGGATGAGAATAGGATGGGTTTCAACACAGACAAGTGCAAGGTGATGCACCTGGGGAGGAACAACCGGCACCATACCTACAGGTTAGGGAACTCCCCTCTTGTCAGCACGGAGGCGGAAAAGGATCTTGGAGTCATCATTGACTCCAAGATGAACATGGGTCGGCAGTGTGGGGAGGCAGTTAGGAAGGCCAACCGTACCTTGTCATGCATCCACAGATGCATCTTGAGCAGGTCCAGAGAGGTGATCCTCCCCCTTTATGCGGCACTGGTCAGGCCACAGTTGGAGTACTGCGTCCAGTTCTGGGCGCCGCACTTCAAGAGGGATGTGGACAGCATGGAGAGGGTCCAGAGGAGGGCCACTCGCATGATCAGGGGACTGCAGGGCAGGCCCTATGAGGAGAGGCTACGGGACCTGAACCTGTTCAGCCTCCACAAGAGAAGGCTGAGGGGGGATCTTGTGGCCTGTTACAAACTGGTCAGGGGGGATCAGAAGGCATTGGGGGAGTCACTGTTCCCCCGAGCACAGCCAGGAGTGACCAGGAACAACGGTCACAAGCTGGCAGAGGGTAGATTTAGGTTAGACATCAGAAGGCGCTATTTCACAGTCAGGGCGGCTAGGGTCTGGAACCAACTTCCAAGGGAGGTGGTGCAGGCTCCTACCCTGGGGGTTTTTAAGAAGAGGTTAGATGAACACCTTGCTGGGGTCGTTTGACCCCAGTACTCTTTCCTGCCATGGCGGGGGGGCGGACTAGATGATCTTCTCAGGTCCCTTCCGACCCTAGAAACTATGAAACTATGAAACTATAATTAATCGAGTTTGCTCCGATGCCTTCTAATCAGACTGCATCCGAGGGAGGATTTGATAATAGTCTCCAAATACCTGTAGGGTGGTTGTATAGGTGATGATAGATTATTCTGTGTGGCCGCAGGGGGGTAGAATAAGAGTGATGGTCTTAAATTGCAAGAAGGGAAATTTAGATTGGATATAAAGAAGAACTTTTCATTATGAGGCTGGTTGAGCATTGGAACAGATGACTTAGGGAGGCAGGACAAATAAACAACTGTCTGGAATGGTTTAGACAGAGATGATCCTGCCTTCAGCAGAGGGTTGGACTAAATAGCCTGAGATCCCTTCCAGACAAATTTTTCTATGATTCTATGGGGTTTACCAGCCATCAATAGAGCTCCAGTAGAATCATAGCGAGTTAGAGTTGGAAGGGGCCTCAGGAGGTCACATCTAGTCCACCCCCCTGCTCAAAGCAGGACCAGCCCCAACTACATCATCCCAGCCAAGGCTTTGTCGAGCCGGGTTTTGAAAACCTCCAAGGATGGAGATGCCACCACCTCTCTGGGTAACCTGTTCCTGTGTTTTACTACCCTCCTAGTGAGAAAGTTATTCCTGCTATTTAACCTAAACTTCCCTTGCTGCAACTTGAGCCCATTGCTCCTTGTTCTGTCATCTGCCACCACTGAGAATAGTCCAGCTCCATCCTCTTTGTAACCCCCCTTCAGGTACTTGAAGGCTGCTATTAAATCTCCTCTCAGTCTTCTCGTCTCCAGACTAAATAAGCCCAGTTCCTTCAGCCTCTTCTCATCAGTCATGTGCCCCAGCCCCCTCACATTGCTGTCTGCTGGACTCTCTCCAATTTTTCCACATCCTTTTTGTAGTGGGGGGCCCAAAGCTGAACACAGTACTCTATATGTGGCCTCACCAGGGCCGAATAGAGGGGAGGAATCACTTCTCTTGACCTGCTGACAACACTTCTACCAGTACAGCACAGGATGCCATTAGCCTTCTTGGCAATGAGGGCACACTGCTGGCTCATATTCAGCTTCTTGTCCACTGTACCCCTAGGGCCTTTTCTGCAGAACTGCTGCCCAGCCAGTCACCCCCAGCCTGTCCCAGTGCATGGGATTGCTCCGTCCTAAGTGCAGGGCTTTGCACTTGTTCTTATTGAACCTCATGAGATTTATTTTGGCCGAATCCTCCAATTTGTCTATGTCACTTCGAATCCTGGACTTACCCTCCAGCGTGTCTACTACTCCCCCCAGCTTGGTGT
>NW_017729025.1:12363397-12376034 GCF_001723915.1 Gavialis gangeticus | reverse complement strand
TGCATCCTCTGTCACAAGGTTGCCTCCCCCATTCAGGAAAGGACCCACACTTTTTCTGACCTTTCTCTTGTTGGTGACATGCTTGTAGAAACCCTTCTCACTTCCCTTGCTCGCTGCAACTCCAATTGCAATTTGGCCTTCCTGACTTCAGCCCTGCATGCCTGAGCAATACTCGTAGGCTCCTCCCTAGTTGTTTGCCCAAGTTTCCACTTATAAGCATCCTTTTTGTGATTTAGTTTACTGAAGAGTTCCCTGCTAAGACAAGCTGGTTTTCTACCATACTTGCTGGTCTTCTTGCACATCAGGATGGTCTGTCCCTGCACTCTCAGTCAGGCTTTCTTAAAGTACAGCCAGCTCTCCTGGACTCCTCTCCCCTCAGACTGGCTTCCCAGGGGATCCTGCCCATGAGTTTCCTGAGTGAACTGAAGTCTGCTTTTCTGAAGTCATTGCTAGTAAAGCTGGCAGTGAATTTTCTTGTTTTCTCTTGGGGGGAAAAAATGACAAAATTGGAGAAAAAAATAGTTTGTGCTATTTTTTCTATAACATTTTTCAGGTTATTAAAAAAAATCCAAAAGCATTAGAATAGATTTTTTTCCCAAGATTTTGGCAACTGACACTTAAAATCCCTACAGGCAGTTTAGCCAAAAAATGGAGGTTCCCTGTGCAAATGTTTTGATAAATAAACCATTTGCATTGGGAAAAAAATGTTTAGGATGAAAAATGCTTAGGACCAGCTCTTTATTGTCAACGAAATCCCATAGAAGGTGAATGTAGGTGGGCACAGGATAAACCTGAGCTATGACAATTTCCAATCCTAAGCACTCTCACCTATTTTTGTGTGATCAAATAGCACATGCGCAATACTGGCCGTATGCTGGGGTGATGAACAGGCGAAGGTCTGGCTATTTGCCAGCCCCTGACATTGTGCAAGTAGTAAACACTTATGTATGCAACAGCAGACTGATTTAGGAACCAGTCTGAATATTTCTCTGTTCCCTTGGAAAAACTTCTGATTCCTCTTCTGTTTGTACAAAACTTTTGTCTTTCTTTTTATCACCATTCGTGTGTGTGTTACTCACTCTAGGCCTGTCTTCTTTATATAAGAACATAAGAAGTGCCATACTGGGTCAGATCAATGGTCCATCTAGCCCAGCATCTCATCTAGTCCCTTTTCAAACCTGGCTGTACTATCTGTTTCTATGACTTCCTGTGGCCAAGAGTTCCACAAATTAACTGCGCGCTTCATAAAAAAGTACTTTACCTTTTTAGCTTTAAACCTATCTCCTACTAATTCCATTGGGTTCCCCCTGCTCTGATATTCTAGGACTTGGTGAATAACAATCCCCTATCCACTTTGTCCGCATCCTTTATGATTTCATAGACTAGTCTCCAACTGTGGCAAGTAGTAAACACTTGAGCAGAAGAGTATGAGAAGGGAGCACACCTAGACCGATCCATCCCCGTACCCATCCCTTATCAGGCCCTCCCTGGCATTAACCATCTTCAAGAAATATTTGTTGAATCTAGGACTCCCAAAATGCAGCACAAATATTGCTTAGTCTGAGAAACAATTCTGCCTAAACTCTTAGCAGATCTATTAAATGAAGGGATAAAGAAAGCAAAGCACAGCTTGCATCTCAAAATATGCTTATGATACTCGTGCAAAGACAGTAAACTCGACAGACCAAAAATCAGGCTTGTGAGGCACATAAAGTTAGATATGATGGACAGCTTTTATTTTCCAATTGTTTAAATTAACAAAGTGCTACATTCCATAGTTACAGTATGAGTAGTTGTTCTTGTTCAGGATATAAAACCACGATAAAGCACGAGGGACTGCTGTTAGCACTCTATGGAAGCAGTGCAGTCCAAGAAAACCTCACTGGAGGTGACCATCGGGCATTATTGACATTTGAAAATCAGCAGCTGTACAGCGAAGGTACATTTTGTCATTACAGGAATCACACATCAAGCAGGCTTGGCCCTCTCGCTTGAAATGAAGCTCTGAATGTTGACACTATTTGGCGATGCCTACACTACATTCTGGCATGTGATACCATGAAATTTGAAATGGGGCATCTGCTGGATAACAGAAGCCAGCTACTTGTCCTGTGCTGAGTTGAGAGACTGTTATTGCTGCAGCAAAGTAGTCATTGTAGCTGTGCCTTTGTAGCGTGAGGGTTGAGGTTGCACTGTCATGAGATGCCCCAAATGTTCAGGGCTTCTAGCTCACCTGTGCAACATTCAAATGTTGTGTTTGCAGGCGCAGAGCAAGTTCGGTTCTTGTTTAGTGTTAAAATATATGCATTAAAAAAATGGTCTGCTTGTTTGATGAGCGTGCCAGTTTTGTTGCGTACCAACAAAATTGAATCTTTGAACAACTGGAAGTTTCAGGTCTTTCGAGACATGCCCCCAGCATAGCCTCCCCTTAACTTGTTTTGATTGAATTAATCCAGCTTCTAGCAAAACCGGTGTTGCTGCTTGGAAAGTAACTTTGGACTGGAATAACTAGGGTAATTCTAGAGTTACACAAGCACTCACAATTCTAGAGCTAATACATGCCAATGAGCACTGATTTCCAAGGATGCGTACAATTATCATTTGATCCTTGTGACTTCACAGCACAGAAGCTAAAGCATTGATCTTGGAAACTTGGGGGGTGGAGGGGAGGGATGGGGTCCCTTTTATAGGTTAACTGACCTCCTTCTGGGGTTGAACTAGATGACCCTGGAGGTCCCTTCCAACTCTATGATTCAATGATAGTCAGTTGGTCCTATCAGGCTACCTTTAAGTGGCTGCTCCAATGGCTACTGGTTTTAAACCAGGCCCTACATATACATAGACCAGGAGTTTAATGGTTGGTGTGCCTCTGGGATCTGTTCCAACTTCCATTAACTTCATGCAGCACTGGATTGCACTTTGCCTGCTTTTAAAGGGGTTCCATGACTGGAGACCCCAACATGGACCGGATTGTCCCCTTCGCTCCAGTTTGGAGGGGAGCTGGATCAAAAGTTCAGAGGGGCGGGTGAGCCCTGCAGCTGGCTCCTCAAAAGAGATAGTCACTGTCCAAGCACTATGCTCCAAACACCTACCTAAACTGGTGCCACTAAAATACACATGAACTTATACTCCGTGCTTGTAGAATCAGGCATTTCTGAGCTAGATCTCCATTTCCCAACCCCCTGGTTACTTCCTATAGCCATCTGCACAGAGGGTACAATATGTCTCCATAATAGACCATGCATAGTAGACCAGCCTTTACCCATGAGCACCAGGGGTGGAGCATCTCCTTTAACTGAAATCCTGCCTTGGCCATTTATGCCACACCCTTCCTGTTACTTAACCCCCGGGATAGCAGTACTTGATTATCAGACCTGCCTCAAACTCAGTCATTTTCTACAGCACCATGTTTAACTCAGCGGGTCTGCAGGGGCAGAGCAAATAACGTCAGCGCTCTTACTGGGCTGGGCTGGGCTTTCCAACCTACTCTCACTGCCCGGAGGAGATAACAAGAGCTGCTTCATTTACATGCAACACCACTGTTTCCCTGGGCAACGTTCCCTTTAATGCCTCATGTGGTTAACTACATTAGAACAAAGGAGGAATTACTGCCACCGTAAAAAGCTTGTCTTTCTACCTCCAGCTTTTGAGCACAATGAAAGGCCACGGCATCACCCTCCTGGTTTTTTCATTCCATCAAGCTGACAGCTCCAGCTGAAAAGCATTTACCTGGTTTCGGTGCTGCCAAAGCAGTGTTATTCATGCCCCTGGGCTCTCCAGTGTGGCCTCCTCTCCTGCTTTGTCAAGAGAGGCTACAATTTAGTGGAAATCTTGCATCTTCATTCATTCAGATATTGACTGGAACCCACACGGCCACTACACCTTGTGTAAGTGAACCAGGACTAACCAGAGCAGCCCATCGTGGCTGTCCTTCCTGCGGCTGTTATTGCAGAAAGCCCTGCTCTTCCTTATCTGTTTGGGCCTCCCTGATCGAAACAAATTTCTCTTCCTCTCCTCTCCCATTTCTGAGATCAGCTCAGATTGGTCTTCTTTGGCCCAGTGACTAACTTGCTACTTGTAAGACGTGCCCACTGCCTTGGAGGGCTCAGTGCTCTTTACCAAGACTTTCTCCTTTGAGCTGGAAGAATGGTTCCCTGCAGTTTTCTGCTGTGAAGATATTGATCGAGCTGGGTGAAAGTCACTTGGTTTTGTTTCCTATCAGAAGACCCTACCATAAGAACCATCACTTCTGCAAAGAGCCCAAAGACAATGATCTCACCACTGCTCACAGCTTAACTGTGGTGGGGTGTTGGCCAGTAAAGTTTCCCAGTTTGTTAAGGCAGCGACACCTCTAAACCATCTTACACTCCCCAAGACATTTCAGAGAGAGAAGCAAATGGGGGAGGATTGATTCTCCTGGCGTGGGCTAAGCCTGGTTTTGAGGAGAGGAAGAAACTTCTAAGTGTCTGCTAAAAGAAGAAGCACCTTGTATTTGAGGAAGTGCATTTAAATAGCAGTGATATGTTAGGGCTGGGCAGGATCCTTGGCATCCAGACTCTACGGACAACATGCAGCTAGCTGTGAGGGGCAGAGCGACAAGTGAAAGAACCATCAAGTGATTGCTGCCAGGCTCCTGCCTGCTGGGAAGGCATCTGGAGCTGCCTAGCAAGGGAGGCAGATCAAAATCTTCCAGTGGGAAAGGAAGATGTGAGCCCCTCTTGGGAGAGGTTCTGGGATGAAGAGGCTCTTCAGGAAGACACTGACATGCTGGAGGCGCTGGACGCTGCTTGGCTTTGATTCCCCACTGTTTCCCAAGCGTCTGTTGTGAGAAGTACTTGGTGGACCCATGCGCAGTTGTCAGACTGGAAGACTTGCATCAGCAGAAGCATTTCTAGTTGCCCTTATCTGTTCTCAAGGGAAGTCACTATAGTCTGGGGAAGGTATGGTGGCTTTGAGGGATAAACTCTACTGCTTGTTGTTATTCATCGCCACATCCAGGTACAGCATACTGCAGACCACTGACCCTCCTCATCCACACTAAGAGTTGATGCCCTCTCAGAGAAAAGGCCCATTTTTATCTCCATGTTCTATCTACCCACTGGTTCACGCATGAGCTATTTATTCTTTGTCAAGTCAGATCTTCAAAGCATAGCCTTTATCTTGCCTGCATGTGCAGGGTCCTCGTGCTCTCAGCTGTGCCTGCAGATGATAGAATGCATTCACCCAAAAGATAGTGGTTTGCACTGAGTGGGAGCATGGCCATAGAAGTAGGGCAAGGCATCCTTGTCTCCCTAGCTGCTGTACCTGTCAGGAGCCCTGAGGCTCAAACTCAGGTCTTCCAGGCTTGTGGGGTGAAGGCCTGGGCTGCAGTGCCACCAAGCATCCAGCTGGGTGCTGGACCCAGCCCAGCTTGGGTGCTCTCGTGAGGCTCCCGATGTGGGAACATGTGACGCAGGGGCACCAATGAAACCACATGCCTTCTTTGATGGGAGGGCTGTGAAAACCCTCTGACTTCTCATGGGGCCCTTGTCCTGGCAACAGTGTTTACAGACCTGCTATATGGGACCCTCCTGCTTTGCTCCAGCCTCGACCTCTGGCTTGGACCCTAGTACCTCATTTTTGCTTGCCCTATTTTGTGTTTTGAACACTCTGGCTCCTGACTTCCAGCCCAGGCTTGACTACAGACCCATCCTGACGCCCAGCGTGATCCCTTGTACTTGGACTGATACCTGATATTGTGACAGTTGGCCCTTGGCTTCTGATATTGTTGACCCTTGGATACTGAACCCTGAGCATCCACACCTGGGTGGTACCCAGGACAATACCATCCTTTAGGGCCCTTCACAGGTGTAACTTAGACTACGGAGTGCCCTCAGCAAGTCAAGGGAAAGATGGATTAAAATCTCCCTTCTCCCCACTTCCTAATTTTCCTGTGTGCTCCTGGGGTACATAGCTGCAATGACTGCTGTGTCTGATCTCGGCAATCAGCCAGTCCTTTTCACCTTTACAAAGAATTATATCAGACCCCAGCTGTTCCTCAAGCACTTATCTCTTGTACTTTTTTCAATGACATTGAGATATTTAGCTAGATAAATGAGCAGCTTGACCATATCGGACTAATCTTGCCTCTTCTACTCATAGTGGTCAAGATTCCCCGTCTTGGAAAAATGGATTTTGCATAAATGTAAGATTAAGCTGTCCTCTCCCTACTCATTCAACCAAGAAAATAAGGGCCTTCGGGGCATTTCTGATTTGGTTTTTTTTTCCCCTTAACATTCTTGGTTGAATGGCAACATCTCTCTTCTGTTCCGGTCCAGAAACATGCTCTCCTCACTCACTGGGCCCTTTTGAAATCTCCTATCCACGTCAGTACTGCTTGTTCTGGTTAATGAAACAGGCCCCAGCAGCCATTTCAATGGCTTCCTCCTCCTAGCTCAGCCACACTCCCATCTGGAGTCACTTGTGCTGCAGCCTTGACGCCTTCCTGTTTCCGTGTCCTGCATCTTTTCTAATCTTTACCCCATGTGGCCATGTAAGCACAAACATGCCAGCAAAGCCCACCATGCCTAGCTATCACCACCTATTCTGCCTACTCTGCCTGCCAGTCTTGACCTCCATTCATACCTATGTGCCTTTGGTACCCCAGCTGTCACTGCCCTCCTTCCTGCAGCCAAATGTATTGCAGCCTCATATGACAATCTGAATTTGGTCCAAAAGCTTACTACCCACTGGTTAATTCTGTGATAGCAGTTACGATCCAGTTACCAGTTGTAAAAAGGGACAAATGCTAGATTAATACTCATGCCACTTAGTGAATACACCCCTGTATAAGAGTGATGACAGATAACCAGCGTCTTCAAACACACCCTCTAAAAATACAAAGCCTTTTTCTTCTGCCTATTTCTTATTCGTGCTGCACACTGGGGGAGGAAAAAAAAACTAAGAAATTCACTCTATGAGTATCTGAGCATTTGTGTGTTTCTATTTATTGTGCTGGTGCCATGCTGGTCAAGAATGCACTCAGCCTTTAGGCTGTGAATCAAATTTTGATGGTATTCCCATGTGTTTTCCCTAACCGTGAACCATAGCTACCACAAGATTTAAAAAAAAAAAAACGGGAAATTAGGCAGAGAATGTACAAATGAGTCCATAATTGTGTCAATAATTGTACTCTACCTGGATGCCTCTTTGTTGATGAGGGATATGGTTCAAGTGCGTTGTTCGTTAGTTAAGCAGAGCAGCTAATTTTAGCACCAATGAACTCGAGCTCAGGTTATATAACATTTAAAGTTAGCTAACTGGACAGAGGTCATTTGCGGTTAAGATTTCCATCCCCAATTTAGGTGAGAGCAGCAATTATGATCTGACTACTGTCAGCTGGAACAAAAATATTACACTGTGGTAATAACAAAATAATCGTCCATATGTACCGGCTCCGGCTGTAACAGTACGGACTCTGCATTATAATGACGTGCTGTGGGTGAATATGAACTCTCACTACTGTAGAAAAACAAACATCATTGCACATTACATTTAGATACAGCATGCTGTTTTTGCCAGGGTGCAGAAACCACTACCAGTGGCTCAGAGTGGCTGATAGCAGTGATGCAGCAGATATTCATTCCTTTTGCTCCCTTCCCTGCCCTCCCCCACCAAAAGAAAAAGTCATTGGATATCATGACGGCACTGCAGTTTGATTCAAAATTCATCTTCGGAGCTGTCAGCTAAGAGCATTACGCGGTCTTGCATGCTGTTAAATTCCCTCTGCTAGGAAAGAAAGGAAAGGAAAAAAAAATACATTAACCAGCTTTTAAATACAAGAGGGAAACTCTGAATTCCTTGCCCTGCCCCCACACCCCCAGTCAACTCAATACACTATGGAGTATCACCGTTGTTCAAACCAAACACAAGCACCTTCACAATCAAACTGTTTTTTACTGTATGGACCACAGTGGTAACAAGAGAGTGGTAGGCAGCAGATCAAGGTTTTCCTTCCAGTAGTTATACCTTTCTTTTATGCCTTTTAGAGCCATTTCTCCTTCGGCGATTCATAATCTTAATGCTGTAGAGTGCTCCCAGGATAAAAAGGGCTCCGGCTATGCCGACGCCCACAGGAACCAGCATCCCAGACATGTACCCTGCCTACAAGAGAAAGAGACAATCACTGCAATGCTAAAGAGACAACCGGTTCAGAGCTTTTTCCACCAGCCTAGGGCTGCAGTGCATTTGTATGCTTTTTTTCTTCTACAGCATATTGTATCTGGGGTCACAGCACACCTGGAAAACATAGCTATTTATAGGAACTTTAAAAAAGCAGATTGAAATAAATCCTTTGGCATTTTGATATGCACATTTACTGCGCTACCAGACTGGAGCAGATGAAGTCTAGCATCCTGTCTGCAACAGTGACCGGGAAGAATGCATCTGAGGATGCCGCAGGAGTCCTGCAAAAAGCAAGTGAGGGGCAAAAAATGCTCTGCCCCTCTTCCAACTGTTTGTAGAGAAAGAAATAAAATTTTCTCTCTTTCCCATCTCTCTGCACGATTGCCAGTCCATGTGGACATCTGTACTGTGCTCAGCACTACAGCCCTAGAGGATTAGGGCAGGCTAAAGGAGTTCCAGAACAATGCCAACCCTGCCACGCCTCACAGGTATCAAATCCCACCCCACCCCTGCAGAATCAAACCTTGATAGGATCAGGTCCTGCTAGGTTAAAGTCACCATTGTCTTATGTGGTCACAGCTGAATTCACCTGTGGATCTGAGTGATGAATTCATCCCCATGACTTTTAAAGGCTGACTGGGGATTTGAGATTGAACAACTTCATTCACTCCAAGCCCCAAACCCACCACATTCCTGAGGCTGCACCTGAAGAGTCGCAGCTTAAGACTCAGCACTCGCTAGCATTTGCCAGTGACAGTGCAGACACTGCCAATGTCCTAAGAAAAGGAAGAAATGTGGAGCAGAACGGAGGATGCTCAGCTGTGGGACTGGACTCATCATGTGTAAGCACATAAGGGAAATGCTGAGCTGCTAATGGACAACTGTGTGCTGAGCTGGGCACTCCAGCTGCTTCTGTTATGTGCTGTATAATGTGCCAAAAGCTGAGAGACCCTGACACGACATGTAGCTGAACTGCACAGAAACCAGTGGGCCTGCGCTTACCAGAGCTCCACGTTCTGATGGAGCTCCTGCCCTTCCTTTGATACGTGCATTCACTGGCATGTGCCGAATTGGGAAGGTTTCAGATGCACACTCAGCAAGGACTAACCGCACCCTCCCAGTGATATTGGAAAGGGGTGCCTCTGCGCAGGTTGTGTGCAAGGCTGGGGCAAAGAGCAACAGTTGTCCTGGGTGGCTGCAGGTTAGAGCCAGCTCTCACTGCTCCACTATCTCATGTTCTTATTAAAATGAACGAATATGCTTCTTCATGCCATGATAAAAAGAATGTCACAAAGGTGTTGGAAGGAGCCTCCAAACCATCCATACACAATGAAGGTCTCCATGCTGGCTTCAAACACACCAATATGGTGTGGGATGTTGGAGACATCATGAAGAATGGAGTACAGGAGCTATGCTTCATGTGAAGAGTGGGTCCCAAACCCTGCAGGAAAGAGGGAGCTGACTTAATTTAATAGATTTCATATATTTCACAGACATTAGGGCTGGAAGGGACCTTGAAGATCATCAGGTCCAGCCCCTTACCCCAGGGGCAGGAAGTCAGCTAGGGTCAAAGCAAGATAAGCATTCAAACATTTCTTGAATGAGTCGAAAGTAGGTGCCTGCACCACTTCTGGAGGAAGTCTATTCCAGGCCTTGGGGGGCTCAAACAGTAAATAAGTTTTTCCTTGTGTCCAGCCTAAAACAGTCATGGAAGAGTTTATGAACATCAGTCCTTCCTATCCCTTGGGGTGCTCTCAGCTGGAGTTAGTCCAGCCTCTCAGCTGGAATGGTGCTTCTGAAGATGCTGTATTGCCGACTGGCTTTGTTCACAAATCGGGGGGGAAGGTAAAGTCCCAGTCCGATCCCACCCATTTGACTTTGAGCCCAAAGCCTGATTCCTCCAGCTCTGTGCAGGGAAGTGCAAATGTTGTGTCATTCTCCCCCTCCTCCCCATGTTTTAATGGGTTGGGCAATTCAAATAAGGCGGTGTTATTGTCCTGGCAGAATTGCAGCCTGCTGCTCACCTAAGGAGGAAACAGTCACTGTGAGGAAAGCAGCTACGATGTGTTGATTTAGGGCCTGAATCCCCAACACGTTTCTGCTGCTTTTTCTCACCCTTGTACTGGTGAAAACAAAGAGCAGACACACAATGCACAGTGCTACACCAGTGTAGCTTACTAGGATGTGGTGTAGAGCTATCACGGGGAAGAACAGAGCTAAAACAACATTGGCATCAGTTACATCAGTGTAGATGTGTCTGCTTCTATCCCGGGGTAGCTATTTGCTCAATATAAAGCAGCTCTTACCTGTTCCTCCTCCACCTATTTGTGAGACATCGTAACAGCAGCTATCCTTGAGAGAGCAGTTCTGTCCTGTTTGGAAACTGGTGTGGCTCACTTCAGTGTATAAAACTAGTGTGAGTTATACTGGTGTAAGTGTATTGTGTGTCCAGGACCTATAATTCGGTTGTTGTAAAATCAGCCTGTTCGCATTGCTTGGGGATTTATAAATTCATCAGCACCCAGTAAATAACAGGGATGTTGGAAATTGATTTTAAATCCTTTAAAAAAAGTAAGACTTGAAGTGCTTTCTCTTGTTTTATTTCCCTGCTTTAAATGAAAACAAGCCACTGTCAACTGCCCTAAAGCTCAATGTGTGCACAAGATGTGCCCACCTGTGCATACGGACAGCTCTGTACCCTTCCCAATCTGTACATACAAAGGCAAGTGTGAGTACGCACAACTGGTTTACTCATACAAACACCTGCATGCACAAGGCAGAGGCCTGATGAAGATCTGAGATTTTCATTGTTAGCCCTCAATCATTCAGTATCACACACGTTCATCCGAGGGAGCCTAAAGCTACAACAAACTTACACACCCCCCTCTTGACCATGATTGCTGTTTTTCCGTATGCCACTAAGTGGATAAAAGCTATTCAGCAAGCATTGCCCTTGGCTTTAGATGTTTATCTGGAGAATGAAAATAAATGCTTTCACCTAAGAGAGACGTCGGGCAAGTGAGAACAGCTTTATCCATTTCTCACATCATAAACTTCATCACTGGCTTTTACAGGAATTGCTTTTCTGCTAGTAATGGCTTTGTCCCTGCATCCCAAGGCTGGAGGGAGGCATCTGTTGTTTGTTTGTACTTGTTACTCCGCACCTAATTGTTTCTTACCGCACACCTCACATGCACTCATGGAAATTCTCAGCATTAGCATTTGCTTGGAGGGAAGTTAGCTGCCTGCAAAAGGAGGATGGGAAGAAGAGAGTTGAAAGGCTACATTTCAGCGAAATAATGGTGTCTTAGTTGGGTGACCTAATTAATACAGCCTGGATGTTTCTATTCCTGGACCTGTGCTGTTAGTGCAGGCCCAGAGGCGAGGCTGAAATGTTTCCGACAGCATCTGCCCAGTTGTGGTTTCAAGTCCAGAATCAAGTCCGTTCTTTGTTTTATTCCTGATTCTCTAGCCGTGACCTTGTATTTTACCTGGCAAGTCCTAGAGTTTCCACTCACAACTGGATCAGTGATGTCTCCACAGAATGGCTGATCTTATGGGTCAAATGCAGGTGCCACTCCCTACCTGGGGATCCTGGTGTGTGTATCAGCAGAAAACCCACCTTGGGAAGCACCCGATGTGCGCAGCCACTGATCTGTCCCAAGCCCATGGGGAAGAGGCTGTGACTGCTCCCCTGGGTCCACAGAGGAGAGGATTGGTAGGTCTGTCTGCTGTAGAAGATTTTAAAGAAGCCACACATCTTAGTCCCGCATCCTGGTTGCAAGCTGGAAGTGGGACAGAAATCACTGGGGCAAAGAACTTTCCTTAAGACAGCTGGATGAGGAGAAGACAAAGATCCCTCATACACTGCTATGATCTTCAACCACCCCACTGCTGGAGAAGAAGGAGGGGACAAGGGCATCAGTCTAATGACCCATTGCCTGCCCCTCTCCCTGCATTTCCATCACTTCTGTGTGGTCTGGATGTCAGACAGAAGGCTCCTTTATGTGCTCCTTTACACTTGGCTCCCAAAGTGGTTCCACCTTCTCCCCAAAAGACTCCCCCCATGCCCACTTCTCACTGGGCCTGGCTTCTTAGAGAGCAGATGGGCCAATGGGGAATGTGGACATGAGGGAATCGCCACGATAGTCTGGTTAGCAGAGTAATGCAAGACAGAGAAGTTAGCGCCATCACCTGCCTTTATGAGAAGAGAAGGGGCAAACATTCAAACCAGAGCCAAGAGCTCTGAGAAGGAATCTCGACATGAAGAAGGAGTTAGGCGTGGATTTATTTTGCAGAGGGGTTTTAACAAGGTTTTTAATGAGTTTGTTTTCGATTTGGGGGATGACACCAATGTTTCTAAGAAACAATAAGATAACGGGAGCGTGAAAAATTGGCCACCATGCAGTTCTCATTCCCTGCAAGATGTACAAGTCTGAGGGGACCTGCTCTGTAAGGAAGATGCTAGCAGATT
>NW_017729025.1:12350025-12358397 GCF_001723915.1 Gavialis gangeticus | reverse complement strand
AAGTAACGAGAGCGTGAAAAATTGGCCACCATGCAGTTCTCATTCCCTGAAAGATGTACAAGTCTGAGGGGACCTGCTCTGTAAGGAAGATGCTAGCAGATTTTGGTACTAGAAGCCCGGTCGCAATGTTGTCTGTCTGATCTGGGCACAGTGAGGCAACCTGCTACCCATCACCCTGCCCAGGACAGGCTCAGTCACTCTGGCAAAGAGCAATTCTGGCCTGAAATTGGAAAGTGCGCCTGCTTTAGTAACACAGACGGGAAAAGACTGAGGAGGAGGGGCATGCCAGGTGGGAGCGGTGAGAGAGACAAAGACTTGAAGAAGACAGAAGATGACACCCAATGCATGCAGAGGAGGCCTGGGACAACTCTGACATTAGCAGGTGACACATTCGTGCACACATCTTGCTCATTCAGGGCACTCTCTTGGTTGGTATCTGCTTTTTCCCTTCATCTTGAAAATCATTTTCTCTGCCTTTGAGGCCCTCTCTGAGGACAAACCAGCTGAGTCCCAGGCCAGGAGACTAAAGAAACACAGACCATTGCTCCCTAATGCAGGCAGAAAAACAACTCAACACAGGACCGGCAGAAGCTCACCTTGCTTCCCTTCTACCTCCAAGTTTAGGAAAGCAACTACCTTGACCCTTCTCCTGCACCAGAATTGATGCACCTATGAGCAGGAGGGTGATGGGCAATTTGAACTGCTCATGCTCAGGGACCAATGACTCTTCCTCTCCTCTGCTTCAGAACAGGAGAACATTTGTTCGGGCCTGCCAAAAGCCCTGTCAAACAAAAAGCTGTGCCTAAAAGCAAAACTATCACCTAATTTACACTGCCTTGGTCTCAGTGTCTTTGTTAGTGATGACATGACAATTTGAATTTCACAGGGCTTGAGAAATGTCAATATTTGCAGCAACATCCCAGAGGCTGTAAGAGTCCCACGGTGCAGCTGGTGTAACAAGCCTTCCTGGGTCCACATATAACTGTCTGGTGAAAAAAATGGAAGAATCTGCATTGCATTATCTTTTTATTTGTCACACTGCCTCTCTACTCTTGCAGCTCCTCTTGGATGTGGCAGCAGGAGCAATTGCGTGGGACACAGACAGCCACCTGGACTTTGATGTGAGAGGGATTCCCAGGCCCCTTTAGGACTGGAAGAGGAGGTGTGGAGCAAGTAAAGAAGGCCATCAGAGCATGACTGTGGAACAGGGATGTAAGCAATGCAAAGGGAATATGCTGGATTAGTTCAGGGGCAGGCATTAAACTCTGGTTCTGCAACAGTCCCCTCATCCCACGCTTTCCAGCTGAGTATGGCTGCACTGAGTGGATTACAGCTACAGCAAAGAGAGCTCTAGTCCCAGGCATGCTCCTAGTGATGCTGTACATGGGTCAGAGCTGACCTTTTTGGCTGGTGTAACACAAAATTGACCCCCTCCTCCAATGCTACTCCAGTCCCCTTCCCCTGTCCCCTCTGCTGCTCTGCTTCCTGCCACATTACTGTGCTGCCTGTCCTCCCCCAGTCTGCTGCGTGCCACACACAGTGGCTGTCTGTGCTACTTGTGGCATATGTGCCCTGGCTGGCCACGCCTGCTGAACATGGTGCGAGAAGTGTTCCAGAGCAGAGCCCCAGAGATCCCTTCCCGTTCCTCCGTGGAGTTGACACAGAGAAGGAAAGATCCCTTGACCACTGCAGCAAGCGAGAAGGGGAGGAGTGCTCTGTCCCTCCCGCATTCTCTTCATATATTCAGAGAATAAAAGCATAGGAAAGAAATGCTATTTACTCTTTGGTATGTGAGAGCAGGGGGACAGTCATTTGCCCAGTCCCACTGAGCAACTGAGAGCAGCATCAGGCCTACTCTAATTCATGCTGGGCACAAGGAACTCTCGCTGCTGCCAGCAAGTGCTATCAGACACTGGTGCTGTAGCCACACTCCCTTTCCCCTAGCTGTGTTCCTGATTCTCCCTTACCCTCTGTCTAGCCTCAGGGCCCAGGAGCTGACAGCGGTCTGGCACTACCAGCACTACTGATCTGGGAGACTCCTATTCTCCAAGGAATTCCCCTACAAGCCAATCAAGCCGACGTGCTTCAACCTGCTTTGTGGAGACAGAGAGCAACAATCTGGGAGCACCGCAGAAGTGCAACAGACATGGCAGCCATGCTGCATGATTACACAGCGACTCCGGGCCCAGTTCTACCCCAGTAGATTGACTGCACAGTGTAAACGAGAGCAGAATCTGTCTCGCTGCATTTTTCTGACACAACCTCAGTCACAACATAAAACATAAGCTTAGGCTCAGAAACATATGGCCCATGGGCTGGATCCACTCTGTTAAGATTTTCAATCCAGCCCCCAGTGGCTGGGAGAATTAGTGGCATGTGCTGGCAGAGGGTGCAGATGGGTGCCCCTGGGGATCTTTTGGCCTGCTGCGTGCTGCTCAACCCGACGTGCCATGCTCCACCTCTTGTTCACACAGCTGATGCCCCAGCCCTACCTACTTTCTGCTGTTGCCACCAAACATGTCCCTCAGCATGGCTGTTGGCCACAGAATCTGAAGCGGTTGATGGCAATAGAAAATGATGACTGTGAAGGGATGTGAGAGACAGCAAGGGAGCAGGGAACGATGGAGCAGCAGCAAGGGACTGGCCACCTGCAGCTGTGGCCAGGTCAAAAGCTGCATCCTGCTGTTCTTAAAAGTTGATGAACCCTGCACTATCATGTCAAGACAGTACTCCATAGCTTTGCCATTCTCTGTCACTCTGCTCAGTGACAATGCACCTCTGCTGAGTTGAACAATACTACAGTAGAAATTCCCAAACAAGCATTATTGGCCCTTTCCCTAGAAAAATTCTGCTTTCTTTTTCTATTGTTAGATACCTAGGAAAAGCCTCAAACCTTTTCTTGGATTGTCACACCAGAGATAATGAACCACAATTTCACCACCCCCAAGCTCTTTTTTTTTCCTGAAAGTCAAAATGTTTCTGTCATTAAAATAAATTGAGAAAAGCATTAAAGTGCTTCCTACCTTATCTTTCAGCTTTTCCATCCAGCTCCTCACTGAAAAAAAAAGACAAAACATATCAACTGCAATCATGATACCTCAGTTATATTAATTAGCTACAAATGATAATGACGGTGTTAACAAATAGACACTAATTAACTTGACGGGTTGATAACATGTTTTCATTAGATTTAATGCTTTCTCGTTTATGAAGTAGACAGAATGCAGCAAACCAGCAAGAGAAACTTTTTCTGAACAATTCAACTTGGGAAGAGAAGAATTGGCATTTTCCATATTATTCACCCTGCCTTGGAGAGAAAGATGAAGAGAGGAAGATAAAGGATAATAACTCCAACGTTGGCTTTTTCCCCTGCAATGGGAAACCTGAGCACTGAGATGATGTCAACTTCTCCATGCAATGTGGCGACTTGCTTCTATCGTATGCTCTCATTTAGGGCTTCTCTTTTCTCTGGAAGGTGTTAAGCTCCTCTTGGTGCCTGCAAATGCCTTTCCACATTGGGTGTAGGCCTAGAGCTCCATTCCTGCTGGCCTGGCCCGGGTGCACAGTGTGGTGAGCTTTTCCTTACCCAGCTCTGCAGGATTACAGCAGGATGATGAATGCTGACCTACAGTCCCTGAGCAGTGAAGGGGGCAAAGTCCAAGTCTGATACACCCTCCCCACCCTCACAATGGCTAGAAAATGGTATTTAGAGGTTTGCTTTTGGGAACTGGCTTGTAGGTAAAATAAATATGTATTAAAAGAGTGGTCCAGCGCAACAGCAGGGGTTAATTGATTTCTAAAAGCCTGTTTCTGACAGTTTCCTCAAGGTCCACTGTGTCTGACACAGGCAAGCAGCAGACACACGGGCTGGGAAATTGCAGGGGTGTACCACACTGTCCATAACACAAGATAAAGGACTCTGATGCGTTGACCAGGTCACAGTGCCCAACTGCAGGGCCCTTGGGATTTCCAGTTTTGGGGAACAGATTAAGAGAAGACCGGGAAAGCCCAAATTAGGACGTGTGCATATGATGGTTTGTGAAACAAAGGAATATGCTGACAGGACAGAACGTGGACAGTATGATGATCACAGACACCAATCAGCAATGGCCAGTGGTGAAGAGTCATCAGGAGGAGAATATAATACAAAAGAAGGGATTTCAGAGCAGCAATGGGTTCCCAAGAGGGAAACCCAAGGCCACTATGGGCATACCACCAGCCTGTCTCACTCACCCCAATGGGGGGGAGGGGACAAGGGGGCCCTCAGCCTCCAACCTCCAGGCTGCTGACATCCGACATCCAAGAGAGAACCCCAGAGTGAAGCTCGTGTACTGGCCGGATGTACCTTGAGCCTGTGCAGCTCTAGGACTGGTAGGTATAGAATTGTTTGCATTATTCTTATTTGCAATCGCTGTGTATCAATAAAATTTGCCTATTATCAAATGGAGAGGCCATGGTTGGTCTGAGGGTTCAAGTCTCCACAGAGCAAGGTATCTGGGTCATAAATCCAGTGCTAAGACCCCCCTCTCCCCATACACACACACACACACGCCGAGTTCTGTGCCTGGAATGAACTGTATGCTGCATCTCTCCCCAGCTGATTTTAGGAGCACTATACATTGTACTCCTCTAGGCATTACCTCAGGCACTCTGCCTGTGTCTGCCCTGCAAGGCAAAAATGCCTTGAATGAGCCTGTTCAGCCAGGGGAGCTCTGCACACATGCGTGGTGCTCCACAGCGAAGCCAGGACACCATTTAGCCCCAAGGTCAGAAAAGCCATAGAGCAGGAAAGGTGTCACGTTCCACTGCGTCACCGCAGGGGGATCAAACATGGCCTGCAGGCTGGATCTGACCCATGGAGCTGCTGCATCCAACCTGCAGGGCTACCGCAAGTTGGGGGTATGGGCAGAGCCTACCACAGCATCCTGGAGACCCAGTGGACATGGCCAGCATTGGCAGGGAGCAAGCAAGGAGTGCGACACAGCCCTCAGTTGCCTTGCAGCTGCCTAGCCCCCACCACAGCAACCAGCTGCCTGGCTTGTGGCTACCTGCCCTACTGCCACCCTGGTGGCTGCTGCTGCCTCCGTCCTGTGCTGTGGGCCAGATCCAACCTAGGCTAGATATCAGGAGGTGCTACTTCACAGTCAGGGTGGCTACAGTCTGGAACCAACTTCCAAGAGAAGTGGTGCTGGCCCCTACCCTGGGGGTCTTTAAGAGGAGGTTAGATGAACACCTTGCTGGGGTTGTTTGACCCCAGTACTCTTTCCTGCCATGGCAGGGGGTCAGACTAGATGATCTACTTAGGTCCCTTCTGACCCTAGAAACTATGAAACCTGTGAGGAGCTGCTATGCTGCAGATCTGGCCTGGGGCCTACAGTATATTTGATGTCCCTGATGTACAGCACTGTGGCTGCTTCCTGAGCTCTGTAAACTTCCAGGAGCAATGATAATGATGAGGATTGTCATATAACAATGATAAAAAGTAAAGGCAAGTCAGAGTCCCAGTCCTGCCAGTTGTGGCTAACAAAAGTGACACTGCTCTCTGGCAATACAAGGGAATGCAGTGCATGCTTAAAAATGCCCTCTGAAGAGAGTCCCTCAGCAGAAGGTCACCCCCTACCATTCCTCTTGACCACTAAATGCAGCTCCCCTTTCAAACCTCCATGCCAGTGACCATCTTCTCAGAGGTCCTGTTACACAGCCAGCCTCCTTGATAAAGGCACTGCTGAGAAATGCTTCAGGCCTGGACATTTGCTGGAGCAGCAAGTGGAGTGATGCAGTTTTATGCACCTGTCCCCTTGCTACTACACTGCCCCTAGAGCTTCCTGAGTCCAAAATCCCACAAAGGAGGCTCCTTTCAGATTTCTCCAGAGCTGACAGTATGCAGCTCAGAGTCCCGTGGAGCATTTACTGGAAACAAACTGAAGTGGCCATGAATCCTCATAACAACAAGCCACCAAAATGGCAGTTGGCAAAGTGATGAACTAGACATTCGGGCTGAAATGACAGAGCAGCTGATTCCTGATCCCAGTGTCCCCAGCTGCAATCACAGCCGCAGGAAGTTTGGATTCTCTGATGACTAGTACGACCTCTATCGAAAGCTATTTCCTGAGCCTATTTCCCCATGTCCTCAAATGGAAACTAGCTCCTGTGGTTAGATCTGGAAACAGGTAATGTGGGACTGTCTGACACACAGCTCTTAAAATGAGTGCAGTACAGAAGGGGCCTATCCTGAGCTTTGCATGTTTTTCCACTGCCATCCTGTTTTTCATTGTTGCTCCTAGGGTATAGCCCTATTCAGAGCAGGCCTGACAAAGGTGCTGGTGGGGCCACTGAGGTATTCAGCACCCTCTTAGCCAAGGTCATGTCAACACTTCCTCCAGATCATGCTAGGAAGGGCCACAGCAAAACACAACATACCTCTTCTGCACAAGCTACACCCCCAAATGGAAGCAAAGTAGTGGCCCCAGAGCGGCAGTGGGTAGACACCAAGAGCTCTCCATCTGGGGTGTTCTTACTGCCCCGACATCAGCCCAAAATGAGAGCAGCTACACGGCATCTTTTTTCAGGTCTAGCTTACACAGAGTGGGCATGCATGGATGCTCACTCCCCACCACGGCTTGCAATCTGTGCAGACATGCCTTAACCCTTCTCAGAGCAGGTCTAAAACACCAGGTGGTCTGTTGCTACTGACAAGGCTTCTACACTTGAGCATCTACTTTGCTCCCCCTGCAGATGGTGGTCTACCGGTAGAAAGAGTTGGAAGCCATAGAAGGAAACCTGCATGCTAGCTCGACTACTTAAAGGAGACCTCAAGGACATTAGCTAGCCTCGCGTGTGACTGAGGAACACCCAGTGCACTCTCCGTGGTGCTGCAGAACAACTGGCTAGTTTGGGGATCTCACAGGAACAGTCTCCTTGAAGATTCGTTGCTATGACTGAATGTGAGACTGCTGGGACAGTCTTTCATGAGGCATGAATACACACTGTTCCACTTTGCACAAGACATCACTCTGGCGGTTCACCAGGTCACTTGGAGAACTTGACAAATGACTGGGAGTGCACTCCTAAGTTACAAAGGCAATGCAGGTTCTGGGAATCCCCACTGGAGAATTATATGTTGCCTGGAATTCAAATAAAAACCCATGAAATATCATACTCCAAAGTTATGAACTGCTTTATGTCATGTACTATGGCATCAATATCCTGCTATTCTCAATGAACTGAAAATGACTAATAGAAGGGGCACCTTTCATTAATTCTCCCGGCAGTGCTAGATTTGTCTATGTGGCACAGAGACAAAGTGCTTACCCTTTGGGAAATCTGCCATCGTTCTAAATGAACGTCTCTCTCACCCAGGTAGGAGGCAATCATGAAGACAGTTCTTTTATCAAGGTTCAGTGATTAAGTTTTAAACCGTTTTCAAGAATCTCACTTTTTCACGGGGGAATGACACTACAGAGATGATCACAACTTTGGCTGCATGAGTGATACCTTCCCCGGGTGACTTTAGCTCCCAAATATAATCTGTGATATTTCCTTTACCTAGTTTTTAAAATATACTTTACTGCAGGACACCTATTTTCCACTTCAGAATTACAGTCAGCCCAGTAGGGTAACAAGAAGGTAACAAACCATTTTACAGCCCAGTCTAATGATGCCTACCACATTGGAGTGTTATTTTAGGTGGGTGGGCAATCACCTTTAAATCTATCAATTGTAAGAGTAGGCTAATTGGGTGGGAAGTAATAAAAGCTAACCGGAAACCTTGTCATGATTCTTGAACTACATCAAGCCAGTTTTAAAGGCTCAGATCACTTTGGCTAATACCATCTTGAAGTCCATAATACATTAACACAGCTCCTTCCATACAAAGGATCCCTGTATCACTTCAAAGTCAATCACCAAGTGTACAAAGGATACACACACACACAAAACCATGCCTCTCCACCTCTAAAATGCAACCAGAAAGAAAACACGTCGATCTCTTCCCCTGCACAAAGGGGAAAAGATCAACGTCATATACCTCGACTTTAAAAAAGGCTTTGATCTGGTATCCCACGATCACCTCTTGGTTAAACTGGCTAACTGCAGCCTTGACGTCACCATGATCCGCTGGCTGGGGAACTGGCTCCATGGTAGGACCCAGAGGGTGGTGGTCGATGGGAGCTAATCGTCTTGGTGCGCTGTGACCAGTGGGGTCCCACAAGGCCCTGTCCTAGGGCCTATACTGTTTAACATCTTCGTCAATGATGTGGACATTGGTGTCAGAAGCGGGTTGGCCAAGTTCACCGACGACACCAAACTCTGGGGTAAAGCATCCACACCTGAGGACAGGAGGGTGATCCAGGCGGATCTGGACAGACTCGTGA
>NW_017729025.1:12342686-12345025 GCF_001723915.1 Gavialis gangeticus | reverse complement strand
GACCAGTTCAGGCTGGACATACGAAAGAACTTCTTCACTGTCTGGGCCCCCAAGGTCTGGAACAGACTGCGACCTGAGGCAGTTCAAGCGCCCACTTTGAACACCTTCAAAACACATTTGGATGCTTATCTTGCTGGGATCCTATGAGCCCTGCTGACTTCCTGCCACTGGGGTGGGGGGCTGGACTCGATGATCCTCTGGGGTCCCTTCCAACCCAAATGTCTATGAAATCTATGAAAATGTGGCAGTTACCTATACATACGTACTTGAATTATCACGTGTGGGAAAAGAAAAGAAGTATTCTGTATCTTACCAAACTGTTCTAACCCTCTAACACTCCTACTGTGTTTAACTCATCCTGATGGGCTGGTAGAAATATACAAAAAGAATCATGTGGGTATAACTTATTTTCTGAAAATACTACCAACTCCTGCCCCTAGGCGCTTTCCTAGACCTCAGATCTGGATTGCTTTGAACTTGAATCCTTTGTAATATTAGATTAGGCCAGTGGTGCTCAGCCTTTGACTAGGGGTTTCTGTAAATCATAAAGTGCCCCCCGTAGCAACTCCTCTAAATGTTTTTCATTTCACTGCTTGTCCCCTCCTGCCCTTGATTGGGAGAGAGGCCCCATGGGCCAGGCCATTTGCCACTGATTACCAGGGAAGTAAGAACCATGATTTAAAATAGGTTACAGTTTTTGCCCCCCTGCCAGCCAGCAGCAGGGCCACTGGGGCCCCTCTGCCAAACAGCAGCGGGAAGGCAAAAACCACAGCATATTTAAAATTGCAGTTTTTGCTTCCCTGGTGATCAACAGCAAATGGCTTGCATGGCAGGACCCCTCTGCCAAAATCAGGGGCAGGAGGGGCAAGCGGTGAAACAAAAAATAATTAAAGGAGGCACTGCAGAGGGTACTTCCTCTGCGATTTACAGAGATCCCTACCTATGACCTGTGGGCTAAATTTGGAGCTGTGGTATCTGGCCTGTGGGGCTCTCCACAGGCCAAGAAATTTAGCAGTGGGAAGATGTGGCAGCATTAGTTACTCCCAGAGCTGTGGCAATTAATGCTGTCACTGCTCCCAACACCAAACTTCTGGGCCCATAAGGAGCTTCATGGTCTGGATGACACAGCCATGTGCACTAGATTGTGTTAGCACAGGGGGTCGCTCCGTGGCTGGATCTGGTGTGCGGACTGACCCCGTGCTAGATCAGACCCACAGACTGACCCCACATGTGAGATCTGATCCACAGACTGGCTCTCTACCTCTCCACTCATCTAGCCCACCGGGCCAGTTAGGTTGAGTACCATTGCATTAAGCAAAGAAAAAGGAGAAGGAAAAAAAAACAAAAACCCAACATTGCCAGACTCCCTCAATTGTGCCGTAACATGTAAAATTAAGAAGAGAAGTAGAGTAGCTTTCACTTATACTTCCAAGGGGAAAAATTACTTGACTCTCCCATTACATTCCAGTGATTAGAAAAGGAAAGACAAATCAGCAGCATGGGATAGACACCGTCATATGGGAAAATTCTGTCTGAAAGCAAAAACGCTCAAAATATTTGGCAGAGCTAAAAAAGGAATTCAGCTACAACAGTTGTCCTCAAACCTCTCTGTTCTTTTCTTACTGTGATTAAGAATGCTGTAACTGTTCTATCCCAGTTTTTGGTGCCAGATGCAGTATGTTTCTGATGATCTTTCAAATTTTTATAATCATTTTATAATCCAGAAAAAAAAAATTCTGTGCTTATGTGCAAGGTTTAGCTAAACGTGATACACACACACACACACAGACTGTTACAGCTCTAATGATGCTAAATTTGCCTAAATTCAAGTTAAGCACAAAAAACATTTATTATCATCTGATTTTCACAATAATTACATTACAGCAGGGATCTCATGAATAGAATGACCTACTTCTTTGTAGCAGAACAACAATTGTGCGTTTCTAAAGTAGCAATTAACTTAAGACTCTTTGTAATATTTCTTATAGAGAAGGCTGATACTCCCACCGGAAACTGGCTCTTAGACTATTCTAATCCTTACTTCCAAAGAACCTTAATATTGGTTTCATTCTCCTGCAATTTTTAACCAATGCTTCCATATTTACCTGAATCCAAGATGATCTTGAATTTAAAATGACCCCCAAAATGAGATTCTATATATGAAAAATCTATACATTTGTTCTAATTTTCCATGTATAGAATCTAATTATTGGAGGACCATCTTAAATTCATCCCACCACCACTACAGTGGTGTAAGCAGTGGCAGGGGGGCAGATGGTGGGGATCAGGAGGTAGAGGGGCAATAAGGTGGCAAGCAGTGGGGGGAGCAGTTGGGCACA
>NW_017729025.1:12333127-12337686 GCF_001723915.1 Gavialis gangeticus | reverse complement strand
CCCACCACCACTACAGTGGTGTAAGCAGTGGCAGGGGGGCAGATGGTGGGGATCAGGAGGTAGAGGGGCAATAAGGTGGCAAGCAGTGGGGGGAGCAGTTGGGCACAGGCTATAGGGGCAGGCGGTATGCAGGCAGTACACAGATAGGTTGTGGGGAGGCAGTGAGACACAAGGCTTGCTCCCTGCCACCTGTCCCCCTTGCTATTTACCCTCCCTTATGCCTGATTCTGTAGCCTTGACCCTCTACCTGACCGCCCCCGCCACGGTGCATCAGGCCTCATGCCACTTCTGCTCCCCTCCCTCATCTTCCTTCCCCCACAGCTTCTGCCCCCACCACTCCTTCCCCTTCCCCCTGCTACTTAGTGCTTACCCTTGCTCAGGTGGCAGCAGGCTCTGTGCCTGCTCCAGCACTGTTACCGGGCCAGGCTGGGGCTGTGCTCTGTGCCTTAAGCTGGAGCAGGCACAGAGCCTGCTAGAGCAGGGGTAAGGGGATGGGGGAGGCAATGCAGGGGCAGGCAGCTGGGGAGGGTGGGGCAGGCACCAGGGGGCACAGGCACTGGGGTGGAGGGTAAGTGGTAGATAGGAATAAGAAATTTACCCCATCTCTTAGGATCAGTAGCAGTTGCCAAGGACACCCGGCCTTTCCCGGGGTGTCTGTTTCTAAGACACTGCGGCAGGAAACGTAAAAGTTTCTCAGAGATGGATAATTTAGTCTGGGTATGAAAAATGAGGTCTTCCCACGTGACAAAGATTTAATGAACAAGGTGATTCCAGGCAAGTAAAGTGACAAGTACCCAAATAACAAAATCACTGGTAGCTGTTTGTAAAAGTCAAAGGCAAACTGTTCTGGATACAACTTTGGCTGTAATTCACCCAGGCACCTGGGTGTGTGCTTAACTGCCTTGCTGCCCTGGAGTGTATTATGAATACCATATTTTCTTGCATACAACACACACTTTTTTTCTAAAAACCAGCTGCTGGAAATAAGAATGTACTCATGTTGGGGGTGGATGCACTGTCGGGAGGGGCAGGTACCGGGGGCACAGGCATGGGGGGACAGGCCCCAGGGGGTACAAGCACTACAGAGAGGGACAGGCATGGGGCATGCATGCACCAGTGGGAGAAAAAAGGTGGGAGGGCAGGCAGTAAGGAGCAGGAGTCATACCACTTGGCTCCCCTGCTACCTACCCCCTGCACTTCCCCCACAGCTTTCTCCACTGCAGTGAGGGGGGTATGAATTTAAGATGACCCTCCAAAATTAGATTCTATACAGCAAAAATTATAACAATTATATACATTTTCTACATCTAGAATGTAATTATTGGAGGGCTGTCTTAAATTCAAAGTTGTCTTGGATGCGGGTAACTACAGTAAGTCACTGAGTAGCAGCAGCCAGGGAGCCAGGCCCGCTCACATTCTGCTCCCAGTTACTTTCACCTTTTCTGGGCAGGAGCTTAAGTGTCAGAAACTGCTGTTACTATATTTCCTCACATACATGTGCATTCTCATTTCCAGCAGCTGTCTTTTTAGATAAAGTATGTTGTATGCAGGAAAATATGGTATTATAGTACGCTCCAGGGCAGTAAGGCAGTTAAGCACACACCCAGGTACCCGGCTGATTCACAGCCAAAGTTATACTCAAAACAGTTTGCCAATGACTTTTACAAACAGCTACCAGTGATTTTGTTATTTGGGTACTTGGTACTTTACTTGCCTGGGATCACTTTGCCCTTTAAATCTCTGTCAGGTGGGAAGACCTCATTTTTCACACCCAGACTAAATAATCCACCTTTGAGAAACTTTCATCTTTCCCTTCAAAGTGTCTTTGAACCAGGCAGCCTCGGAAAAACTGGGTATCCTTGGAAACTGCTAATTATCCCGAGATATGGGTTACTTTCCTCATGATTTGGTATGGTAACATCCAAACTAGATGCCTTTCTAAAAGAGATGCTCTGGCCCACCTACAATTCTGCATCTGGACATTAGCATCCTTAGCTGGAATTCTAAAGCCGCTGCAATACAGATCAGACCATGTGACTGTAATGGTCCCTGCTTGTCCTTAAAACCAATGAAGTGGTGAATTATGGCAGGAAGAAGTAGAAAAGTACAGGTAGCCCTGTACTGTACTCAGCAGGAACTCATCATGGTGCAGGAGAAGAGGGGTCCCACTCCAGTGGATAACCAAATGCAGTCCAACCACCTGGAACAAAAAGCTTGACTGTTAGGAGTCCTAAGGCAATAAAGGCTTTGGATTTTGGTGGGTGCACATGGGCTAGAGGCAGAAGTTATATATACACCAGTTTAAGTGATCAGAAACTGATTTAAACCTGTAAATAAACATAAGTTCAGTGCACATAAACCCATTTCAAATTGGCTGAAACTGGTTTAAGATAAACCTAGGTGAATGTAATATCAGACTTAAATAATTTAGGTCAAACCAGTTTATGAAACTTCTGTCTCAGACCCTTTCCTGGTTCAAGTTAAATCACAGTCCCCCAGCATCCCAGCATGCTTTCCAGCCCTGGGCTGGGCTGTGTGGTTTGCTCCAGAGAGCAGGGCTGGCCCCACCCCTCTGCTTCCTAGATGGAGCAGTGAGGGCTAGCTGATGAGGGGGTGGAGGGTGGGGACAGGCCTGGCTGGGGATGCAGCCCAGTTTACAGGGTACTGTCCCCCACCCAGGCAAACCCCAGCTGGGTTAAGCACCCCTTCCTCGCTCAAACTTAGTGCTGGCTGCAACTGTGGACTACAAATCCCAGAGGCACCAGGAAGAAGAAATGATGAGCAACCCTGCAGAGTCCTGCTGCTGTAATTCTGGACTACGATTCCCAGAGACCTCAGGGATAGCAGGAAGAAGTGAATACACAGCCAGAAAGCTATGCTCTAGTGCCCCACAGCTTCTGGCCTGAGCCACTGCAGACATGCGGCTGCATTTCCTGAATCAAAGGGAAATGTCTGTTCACTTCTGTTTCAATGTAATCTGTGCAGCTTAAACTAACCTGCAAAGACTGAATTGATTCAGACTTGGGTTTTTTGACTGTCTGTACCATGAAAGAGACCTCTCTTGAGCCAAGATAAGGTAGGGAGCTGCCCTGGAAAGTCCACACTCTCTAGGCAAAAGCAGGAAGAGGAAGGGGTGTAAGGCAGCTATGGTCCAGAACCCTTGGGTTGCACAGAGGCAATGTAGCAGCTCCTATGCAACTCCCTTTGGGCTCCCACCCAGGGGATAGCCTTGCTAGAACCTAGCATTCACCAACCCTGGAGAAAGTCCTCTGGGCTCTTAGGCAGCCCCATCAACATACAGCCTGTTCTTCATTGCATCCTGAAACCATTTCTTCAGGCCTCCAGGATAAAAGAAAACAAGCACCTTCCAAAAGCCATTCTCCAGACAATGCTGAGCACATGACAGCCAAACAATAGAACCTGAACATAGATTCCCAGCAACATTCATCTGAGGTGGGAGGGGGCATCATTTGTAAATGTCAAGGTTACTATCTAAGGACGAAGTGGGCCAGTACCCCCCACTCCCCAAAAGGGATCAGGCTTCAGATACCACAGTATCTACTGGAGGACACATTCTCTTAGCCCAAGTGTGTATAGTGTGTACACACCATCAATAACAACTTCCTGCCATGTGCTAGCACAGTTTACGTGCTTTTACATTAATGAAATTATATTATTCTTATCCTTTCCCTGGTTGGGACTTTCCAAGTAATTTCCTTGTCTCATTACCTTACAGATTAAAGTGAATTACAAACGATTGATCTTATCATGATCCTAATGGCATTCTACACAAAACTAATCTTAGCACTTATGGGGAAATGACAGAACTGTTGTGTGACGAAAGAAAAAAGTACTTACTGCTTCAATTACTTTGAATATACATATGTAGAAATTAAAGCCAAAGACTGGATAAACTACTTTTTTTAATTTAAGAATGTTTTTAGTTAAATATCCATCATTGATTACAAATGGAACACAGATATGCCTAATTATTCATGAAATTAACATTCTGGAGCTGACCTTCAAAGTAGAACTGCATCTTCGTATGCAAAATAAATATACATTGGGAACACTAGGTGACTGTCAGTTGGAACCGAGCAAATAATTCCCAACTAATAATTTATTCAGTTACTTTGGCCTCTTTTAGAGTCACAGAATCATTGAAAAGCAGAGCTGGTAGGCACCTCTGTAAGACACTTCCATTGCAAACCCCTGCTTGAGACAGGACCACCCTATCCAAACCATCCCATTCAAGTCCTTGTCCAACTTATACCTAAATTAGGGCTGTCCACCTCATGGCTCACAGGACAAGGGGTTAATTGCCATCCCCCAGGCTCATGATCCAGCTGCTGCTCCCTCATCATTGGCTGCTGCTGCCACTGGGGTCTCCAAACTCCCCCTCCATTCTTTGGCTTCTGCTTCTTGCCCCAATACTGGAGATGGGGTGATGTGGCACCATGTGGGGTGGGGGGGAACGATGACATCCATGCAGCATGCTGTGGGTGCCAGCAGCATCAAGTATCAAGGACAATAAAAAGTCCTTTTTTAGACATGTGGGG
>NW_017729025.1:12323465-12331757 GCF_001723915.1 Gavialis gangeticus | reverse complement strand
GGAAAACAGACATTATGATGAGAGGCTGAGAGCCATGGGGCTCCTCAGCCTGGAAAAGTGCAGGCTCAGGGGCAACCTGATGGCCACCTATACATTTATAAGGGGTATTCACCAGGATCTGGGAGAATGTTTGTTCACCAGAGCGCCCCAAGGGATTACAAGGTCGAATGATTATAAACTCCTCCAGGACCGTCTCAGGCTGGACATAAGGAAGAACTTCTCTACTATCCGAGCCCCCAAGGTCTGGAATGGCCTGCTGTCAGAGGTGGTTCAAGCACCTACTTTGAATGCCTTCAAGAGAAACCTGGATGTTTTTCTTGCTGGGATCCTATGATCCCAGCTGACTTCCTGCCCCTGGGGCAGGTGGCTGGACTCGATGATCTTCCGGGGTCCCTTCCAGCCCTAATGTCTATGAAATCTATGAAGCATGGCAGGAGGCTGTGTGGCCCCTGGCCTTGCCAAAGTTGGACAGCATTGTTGTAGATCCTTCAGACTATAGATACAACAAGGGACCATGCATGGTGACACTTTCAAAAGTGCTCCTCATTGGCCTAAATGTGAACCATTGACTGTATTGAGAGCAGAATCAGAGCAGTGCTGAGCACTTGAAAATAACATGCATGCTGTGTCATCTGCACAGTAATTTATATATTTATATCTTTTGCAATAGCAGTATAATTTAAACACACACACACTTATCTCCAATAGTCCATGAATCTGAGTTACAATCATATTATTCACAAATCATGCAGTATTGTTAGTTAACATACAGCCAACCATCCAATCAAGGAGCAGAATCGTATGCAATTCAGAATCACGGACCCAGAAAAAAAAAATACAGCTGGAAAGGATCTGAGGAAGCCATCTAGTCCAGCCTCTGTTCAAGAAAGATCATCCCTATCTAAATCATCACATTCAACTGATGTCTGGCCAGGCAGTAGGGGTTGTGAGATTTGCAAATATACAGTTCAAAATGAAATTTTACCAAATGTTTGATTGTTCATGCTAATAACTCACTGTCTGCCAATAACAGTATAGTATAGGGGTGGACTTGATGCAGACAGAAAGCCAAAGGGTTGTGAACACCACTGAATAAAAATTGATTTTCATATGCATTTCTGGAGGTTATGCCTTAGTCAGGCATGAGTTAGTGGACTCAATACAAGGGTAACAGGGTGATTTACTGGCCTATGACATATAAAGGTGTCAGTTTAGATGACCTAATGGTCCCTTCTGGCCTTAAATACTACAATCTGCTAATTCAAACAGTACCGTCAGAAAAACATTGTCTCTTCCTTGCGAAGTACATACAGAGGGACCAGCTGTTAGGACCTGGCAAACCCAAGTTCAAGTCACTCCTCTACCTCAGACTTTGTGTCTGACCCATGGGCAACTTGTTTAGCTTTGGTGGGCCTCAGGTCCTCATCTGTATAAGAAGGAGGATATAGTCACACAGGTGTGTTTTAAAGATGCATACATTAAAGATTGTGATTTCCTCAGATAATATAGTAACAGGAGCTATGTAAGGAGATTAAAACAGGCCTGACTCTGGTAAAGACTTCACTGATCTAAAACAAAGGATATTTTGAAGAATTCTGAATACATTTTTTTTTTTTTTAAAGGAGTGAGAAATCAGGTATAATTTACAATCCAGGAGAGAAAAGAAAGAGGCGAGGCAGTGATATCTGAGTTCACCTTGGAAAAGAGTTTCTGACAATGAATCTCTCACATGAAGTATATCATAGAGCTGTCCAATCTCGAAGTCTTTAGCTAAATATCCATTACAAATGGAAGCAAACACACTGATGGGAAGAAACTGAATCCAGGTGGACCTGGACAGGTTAGAGACCTGGGCAAAGAACAATAGGATGCAGTTCAACAAGGACAAGTGCAGAGTGCACTTGCCAGGAAGGGCCTCTCTCCCTTTCTGAATGGGTGCCACCAACTCTGGAGCACGGGATCTCTATGTGAGTCAACTCCAACAACCAGTGATGGGGGACGACTGAGAGTGTGGACACAAAACACATTTACTACATAGTAAACTCGCCTCACTACACAGTAAAAGTGGAGTAGACACATAAAACACATCCTGACTACGTAGAAAAAAATCACTCGACTCCAGAGCAGTTAACCCTTGAAAAATATGTAAGGAATATGAAGTAAAGTTACCATAAACATGCTGTGTGTCCTCTTCCCCTAGTCGCTTTAATCCAGGGGTGCTCAATACAAACTGGCACCCTTCCCACATATGACCAGGCCCCGTATCAACAGCACCTACTGACAGCAGCCAGCTTAGGAGCAGGCAACCACTTCTTATTCCAGAGTAAAGTTATTACAGCTTAAAATCAGTAAATGATTTGGTATTTTTTTGGTCATATGCCTACACACTGTGCATTTACTGTGCAGTAACTGAAATTACTATGCAGTATGGGTGCACATCTACATGTGCACACCCATACTGCACAGTAAATATGGTGACTTACTCCAATTTGAGCATATATTTGATACCTGCATCATGCAGATATCAAATTTATGTCCCATTAGTTACTGTGCAGTAACACGTGGGTAGAAGCCAGCCTATTCCTGCTTACTGCACAGTAAATTTAAGCTAGCGTAAATGCACGTGCTGACACACCCACTGAGTATGAGATGAGTCTTGTCCAGTCTCACTCAGCTGGTGACTGCAGTTTATAACCATGCAGGCAGAAGTTAAAAAAGAAGTAAATAAAAGACTCAGGCTAGAGCCTGAAAGACCATCGCATGGAATAAAAATAATCCAAGCACATTTATTAGCTACAACCTCCTTCCCTGAATCCTCACCTATGAATTCCCTGTAATCCTGCTCCCAACACTGTCCACCTCTGAATGAACTTTGACACTGAGCATTTGTAATTTGTCATAAAGTGGTTATAGTCCCATCCACCAAGGAAACTGCCCGGTGACTCATGCTCTTGAATCTGGTAAACTCCTGGTTAGTAATGAACTCAAAGGAGATGGAAAGATTTCGTTCTAATAGCTGCTGTTATTTGCAATGCCCCTCAGGATGGATTTGGGTAGAAGATAATGCGCCAGCACAGACATGAAACTGCAACCCTGAACCTTCTCAATTTATTCAATATTATTATTATTATTCCTAGGAATCCTACTCAAGGAATCCTAGCAAGACTGCACTGTAGTAAGCACTGAATAAGCATGCAACAAAGTCCCTACTCCGAAGACTACAATCTAGGCGTAAAGCAAGAGACAAGAAGACACAGATTGAAGCAGACTGACTGATACCCATCAGTGAGACAGGCACTGATCTCAGCCCAACAGACAAGATGGGAAATGTTTAAATGTATTAGCCCAAATGATCTTTCTCCTTCCAGCCAAAATGAGACAAGGTGCTCCATTACGTTACGAATTCACAGTTTACTATAGCTGGGATGTTGTTTCTCCAAGGCAGTTACATGTGTAACAGCATCTTTATCTCCAGTTAGAAACCTAGTTGTTAGTGTTCTTTAAGGCATCTCTTAAATCTCTGCTACACATGCTGCTGCACTGTGTAATTTTACCAGTTGTTTCTTCCTTTTTCGCTTATATATGCAAAGCCACACATGAATTTTAAAGCAGATTATTTGTTCCCAACGAAAGTGAAGTTTTTAAAGGATGAAAATAAAGAAAAGATTGATTACTCTAAGCTAATCCAGAGATACCAACCAAGCAATCTGTCCTCTGACATTACTGATTTCCTTTCTTTTGCCAATGTGCAAGACTTTTTAATGAGGCTACAGAGGACAATTTTGCAAAAAGGACTCTGTTCTTCATTTGCTCAGCTCTGACATGTTATTGGTGAGAGGCTGCATCAAATCTATTTCCTCCACAAAAATGAAAATGTACTTGCTTGCACAAATAAATAAGAGAGAAAAATGACATTTTGCTGGAAGGCAGTACGTTGGAAAAATCCACATGGAAAACTGTTTCCATTTGATGAGAATTTTGATAAGTTTATTTCCCTCTATGCCCAATTAAAACGGCACAGAATGGTTGGATAAGCAGACAAATAACAAGCTGATGGTTATTGTTTACATTTTTTTTAAAAGTATCTTCAATGTAAATTTCTAATTAACCAGACGAATATTGAAAAGCAACAAAACAATAGCTATTGTTATTAGTTGTTAAAGAGTCAAACTTTCCTCTGTCCACACAGCTGGAATTCTCATCCAGACCCTTATTGTCACCTACCATGATTAGTGAAACCTCTTCTGAGGGGGAAGGAGTGCATAGGTCAAGGTTAAGGTGCGGATTAGAGGTTTTGTTCATGGGCTTCCTCCCAGCAAGTCACTTACTCCACCTGAGCCTCAGTTCTCCTCCTGTAAAATGGGGATACTAGCACTTCCCTAACCTCTGAAGGATTTCATGAGACTGAACTTACTGCAGGATGTGCTCACAGCCATGTAGGTACCCAAACTAAATAGATTTTGGAGGCTCTAGATTGTCCACTCCAGCTCATCCAGAAAGCAGCAGTAAGGAACATCTCCCTCCCTACTGAACTGACCATGTGGATCCTCCTATTGTCACAACCATCCAAGTAACATTAAGGTCAAGTGTCTCACTGCCCCCTTCCTGGCTCTGACAAATCAGGTGCATCCAGATGAGCATGCACGTGCAGTTTGTGACACCTGAAAGCTGTTTGAGACGCTGCAAACCACACCTGGTGCACATGCAGCTGTTTCTCTGTGCTGCTAATTTGTGACACAGCGCCAAAATCTGACACCGGAAGATTCTAGTGTAAAAAGAAATCCATTGTAAAAAAAGTGGTGCAGCGCATGTGGCAGCAGCATGCGCTGCCAAAAATAGAGCGTGGCCAGCCACAGCCACACTCTGGCCGCCGGTGAGGCTCCGTGCAGCCGGATTGGTGCCGCTGCCACCCCAGGAGCCCCCAGGATTCCAGGTAAGGGTGCTGGGGCCAGCACAGTTGTTGGTCCCAACCTCCCCTACCCCGCCCAGGAAAATGTGGTGCACGCTGGAGCGCACATGCAGGGGCATGCCCTGGAGCACAAGTACGTGCCACTGCAAACATGTGCCCCTGCACGTGCGCGGTCATCTAGATGCACCCATCCAGTTGCATCATGGGGCCAGATTCATCAGTCCCAGAGCTGCCTCAAAGCCTCCCTCCATTTGGAGTGATCTGTCCGGTGTGCCATTCCTGCATTGGCTGACAAAGCCCGTGACCTCTTTTAACCCCCTCTGCAGATCATTTCCTTTGGAATGCCTAAAAGAAACCTGCCAGTTAGATCTCTTCCTATCTCTCAGTAACTGCTGAATCCCAAACAAAAGAAAAGACATTAAAATGGAGTTATGACTAAATACATCACGGTATCCTAAGGCGTTGCTGGGATGTGGCAATTAGTATGCTGTCGCAATACGCTGCATAATTAAACATTTAGTGGGTACGAAATGTACCAGGACTATGAACATGCTGTGAAATGAAATGCAAACCTAACACAATGAAATGTGAACACCTATTAGGGCACTTTGGACTAGATTCTCATAAATGGGACTGGCTTCTACAGAAACACTGTTTTAGCCAAGAGTCGGGGTCCATTATACCTGATTATTTTTAGCATAAACTAAAATTATTCATACTACCTAGGTGTGATACAGATAGAACTGGATATTCACTGTACTAACAGTGCAATTAGTGGTGGCTAAAATGCATCCCTGAAATTGGGATGTCTGGGTCCTTTTCCCAGTTCTGCTAAATGAGCAAAGGAGGAGTCACAAACACTCTTTTGGAGCCCATTTTCCCCCATTTGTTTCTTATTGCTTACCCCAAAGAGGAAATTCTGTTTGGCCAAGCCTTGGAGAACAGTGAATGGAAGGTTCCATATTAGAACAAAAAGTACATAATCAGTGGGATATATCACTGGGCTCCTCAATGTGGTATTGGGATCTCTCTGTCTCTCATTTAAGAGAGAGAGAGAGAGAGAGAATTTTGGCAGTGCAAACCACCTGAAAACAGGGTCTTATAATAGGAAGCGTCAGGCAAGCTTAACAACGGGCACTGTTGCCATTGCCATCTAAAGTTGACAGAGAGAGAGTGTGCATGCACATGCACATTGCATTCTGAAGGAAGTTTTCTAGTTCAGGGCAAGATAAGTTTAGGACCAGATCCTATTCCACCTATTGGGTACCTAAGTGGTGCTCGGGCATCTAATCCAATCCTATTCCACCCTGTTCCACTCATTAAGTACACACTTCTGCAATGGGCCTTCATCTTAAACATAAGCCTAAGTCACAGAAAGAAGTGGGGAGGAGAGGCGTTCACCCCCTTTTGCATTAATGGCTTTTCAAGGACTCAAGCAGAGTTGAATAAGGTCTTAAGTTAGTGCCTAAGTGCCATTTAGGTACCAAATAGGTGGAAAAGGCTCTGGTCTTTGTTGCTTCATAAAGCCAACTCCAAAATTTACACCAGCTATTTACACCTATGAGTACAAGTTCACAGGCCCAGTCTTCTTCTGTATTTGTCCCTAAGCCATAGTGGGAACTATAGAAAGACGCCAATAAGTATTGATGATGATGTGGCACTTGAAAACTCGCTGTCAGGTATTTATGTAAATACAAGGAGTAGACACAAGTAATACACAGCGTATAGGGAGCACATATGGATTCTCTGCATACTTGCCGTGGGGCCTAACTCCCATGGAAAGGAATAGCCGTTTAGCCCGAGTAAGGACTAGGGTGGCCATCACAGAGGACATTCCGGTTTTCTGCTACTGTCCTCTGTTGATATGAAACCCAACACCTTTATATCCTCTATTTTTACCTCTTCAAGAGAAAAATAGCAGACATAAAGGCATCCAGTTTCATATCAACAGAGGACAGAGGACTGTCCTCTCTGATGGCCACCTTAGTAAGGACTGAAGAATTTGCCCCCTGCACCTCTGTAGAATCAAAAACATGCAAGTGAAAACAGTTTTCAAACCACCTTTAAAGATCCATTTTTCTGCAAGCCTGTTTTTAGATCCATCCCTCTGCACCATCTTCCTGATCTGGGAACAACAGCTGCATTTGTTGCAAATTAAAACTAAATATCAAATAACTGAGTTGGGGGAGCAGAAAAACAGAGAGCAACTGCAGCCAAAAAATGCCTGGTGCTTCCTCTCCCTACTCTTACAGCATCTTGTTTCTTCTGCAGGACAGCAGTGGAGCACTGGCTACTGTTATTTGACTGGGGTTTTGTTGTTCCCCCACCCTGGCGGGGGGTCGGGGTAGAAGATCTACTAGGTCCCTTCCGACCCTAAATCTATGAAACTATGAAACTATGACTGAATATCTGCAAAATCTCCTGCTGAGGCCATGTGATCCTACCCTCCATGGACAAGAGAAGCCTTTTCTCCACGCGCATATTTGATGTTCCCATGCTGCAGCCCCTCCCAACGCACTCACTTCATCCCTTTCTAAACACAAGGCACATATGTTTTCAGCTACATATGACACAGTTGACATTCAAAATGATGTGCATCCAAATTGCAAAATTCATTCCTATAGCTTAGTTTGCGGTGTGATTATTCAGGCCCTGGTGATGTTCTCAGTTTACTTTTCCTTCCATAAGAAGCAACTGCATTTTTCAAAATGATTTTTCCTGGGTATGTGGTATAAATGGATATGCCTACAGAAAGACCTGCTGAAAGATGGAAGTGGAACTTAGCAATTAGCAATGGCTTGGAAATGGGATTTATTCTATTTTGTAATGTCATTTCCTATTTAGAGATTCAGCCTTTATTTCAACGGTTGACAAGATGAACGAGTAGTCACAAAGTGCCAAAAAGATCAATGAAGTCCTAAATACCTGAGAACAAAAATGAAGGAAGTTGATTTTCAAAGGAAAAAAAGCAAGAGATTGAATCTTGTTTTTAGCAAACACTTACTCCAGTAATCAAACCCCAAAGCCCTAAGCATTGATTAGATGCTGGAAATAAAATCCGATTAGCCAAGAGACTCATTTCCATGCAAATACTTGTGAGCATCAGCAGACTGAGCATGGTCCAGAATTAACTGCAAATGAAAATGCAGTTTCCACTGCAGGGTGGCAGTGGATATAGTTTTCCTAGACTTCAGGAAGGCTTTTGATACTGTCTCTCACCCCATTCTCATTAAGAAGCTGGGGGACTGTGGCGTAGACACCCATACAGTCCAATGGGTCGCCAACTGGTTAGAGACTCGCACCCAGAGGGTGGTAGTGGATGGGTCCTTCTCGCCCTGGAAGGACGTGGGAAGTGGGGTCCCACAGGGCTCGGTCCTTGGGCC
>NW_017729025.1:12318211-12323299 GCF_001723915.1 Gavialis gangeticus | reverse complement strand
GGACCTGAACCTGTTCAGCCTTCAAAAGAGAAGGCTGAGGGGGGATCTTGTGGCCTGTTATAAACTGGTTAGGGGGGATCAGCAGGCGCTGGGGGAGTCCCTGTTCCCCCAAGCGCCGCAAGGAGTGACCAGGAACAACGGTCACAAGCTGGCGGAGGAAAGGTTTAAGTTGGACATCAGGAGGCGCTACTTCACGGTCAGGGTGGCTAGAGTCTGGAACCAGCTTCCAAGTGAGGTGGTACAGGCTCCCACCCTGGGGGTTTTTAAGAGGAGGTTGGATGACCACCTTACTGGGGTCATTTGACCCCAGTGCTCTTCCTGCCATGGCAGGGGGTCGGACTAGATGATATGCTCAGGTCCCTTCTGACCCTAGAAACTATGAAACTATGAAACTATGAAAATGTATTTGTTTCTACTTGCTAACAAAGCAAGGGTCAGATCCTGTATTCCTTTGGCACCTCAAACTGCACATTGATTTCACTGCACCAACTAAAAGAGTCAGTCTTGTGGTTGCAACACTGGATTGAGACTTAGGAGATACAGGCTCATTTCAGGGCTCTGCCATAGGCTTCCTGTGTGACCAAAGGCAAGTCACTTCATCTTCCTGTTCTTCCTTTCCCCTTCCGTAACGTGCTTTATTTCTCCCACCCACTGGGCACGTCTACACATGCACTTTAATGCACAGTAAACTATTTTACTGTGCATTAAAGCATCATGTAAAAACCCATGACATTACACTAACGTGCAATAAAAGTCTACTGTGCATTGACATTAAAAAGCGTGCAAATGTGCTACTGCGCATTAGCGCAGCCTAATGCACATTAATTTAGAAAATCACATTGGAAGTACTAAATTTAACGTGCATTAGAAAAGGTACATTAATGCACACGTAGACACATCCTCCGTTTCTTTTGTCAAGGCCTTGGAGCCAGCATCTCTTTTTCTGAATGTTTATACAGCAGCTACCCTACCAATATCTCCATCTTGATGGCAATGTCTAGGTGCTACTGCAATACATATATCAAACCACAATAATAACAGGACCTAAACTAAATTAATGCCCAAGACAATCATCCATTTAAATGCCAGTGTCAATATTATTTATAAAAACAAAGTTAATTCTCCTTTCAGCTCCCTCATTAATACCCGCTCTGAGAAAGTACCAAACCCTATCTATTTTTGAGCACACAAAATGGGAAGGACAGCCAGGATCATCTAATACTTGCACATAAATATCCGAGAATGGAAAGAAGAAAAGCTACTCTTCAGTGCCTCACTTAACACAGGTACTACTCGGAAAGCCAGCAAGCAGCTTTTAAGGTAATGTGGCTGATCAGAGAAATTTGGGCCAGAGATCACACACGTTTGGGACCTAGCAGTATCTGTTCATATGAGGCAAATTGACATGAAACACTCTCATGCCAGCTGCTGGGAATGACTGGACTTGGTCCAGCGCTGGGGTAGGGATGGTATTTGATTCCCACTTGTCAATCTGCCCTTGTTTGTATGTTATGTATCTGGTAGGAGCCGCTACCAGCACAACGAGGAATGTGCTTCCTTTTTGTTCACACAGGACCAGGTCCAAGTGCACACATTATGTCCCTAAATAGACTGAAGTGTGAACTTACTCCACCCTGCTCAAGTCCTGGAAAAAACATGAATGCATCTACCTTTGTGACAGGCAGTCATCTGAGCCTTGAAACTGCATCACACAAACCAGCAGGAAAAGGGTCCACTGATGTTAGTCTAAGTTTACGATGTGATTAGCCAGTTAGTCACCTCTTAAGCTGTCACCTGACCGCAGTTAATGCAATTAATGGTGTGAAAAAACAAGGAATAAGCCACAAAGTTATCGCAAAAAACATGCAATAACTTTATGGCTGGTTCGTATCATGCCATTAACTGAATGTGTGGCCAGGCTGGGGCTCCCATATGCTCCCACAAGCCCCCAGCTGATCCAGGTCCCTAGCTGCAGAGCCACACCATGCACCTGTGGCTGGGAGCTGGATCACCTGGGGGCTCCCAAACACAGGTGTGCATAATGTGCCTCTGCAGCTGTGAGCCCCATCAGCTGACGAAGCTCCCAGAGAGCCCAGCATCAGGAGCCCAGACTCCACCTGCACCAGCAATAAGGCGTGATGGGCTCTGATGCTGGATCCCATAATCACACCTACAGGAAGCACAACTGTAGAAATCCCACATCAGATCCTATCACGCCTTCACCTGCACCTCTGCCAGGGGCCTTAGACTCCATTTTTACAGACAGTATAAAAGTCCAGAAGACTGATGGATGCAACCCTGGAATGAGCAGAGAGTGGAAGCACATTACTCCTGAGGTGGCCAGGACCTTATTCTTACTAAGTGCAACATATACAAATATACAGATCCTGGTTTTGTCCTATCTGGATCTACTGCTCCTGCAGGTAAGCCCTCTAAGCCATTATGTAAATCAGTCTCCCATGCCACTGGGAGACCAGACCTCTAAAAACCTGTCAAGGCTCCTGAAACCTCAGCTTCAAGTCAAGAGACACTCATACCCTTGTGTCACAGGCAGCGGGCCAAGGTCTGCTCAGCAGCCATACAGACGCTAGATTAGACCGAGACCACCAGGAAAGGTAGGACACCGAAAGGTTTCATGCCTCAATGTGAAGCCTGCAGTGAATTAACGATGTAAACCATCAGTTCAAGATAGTGTAAACGATGTCTCCTACAGCCTGTAATGCATTTAGAATTAGCCCTCCTACCCTAAATTTATAGTACATTAAAGGGAATAAAACCCTCCACATACATCAAACTGAGTCATGTTACGCCAGGCTAAATCACAAGCTGGGTAATAGGGTTTGATGCGTCAGGATGTATTATTATAAAAGTAACTGCAATGAAATATTGCACGTTCCAGAAAGCATCTTGTGTAAGTGAGGAGGCCGGCTGCTGCCTGCAGGGACTGTTTGAGGTGGAGGAAAACCATCCTGGATGCTCAGTCAGCTACACACTGATTGTAGCATGTCTGTAATGATCAATAGGGACATGACTCTCCGCAGTGGAGGACTGGAGTGTGTCACAGCATGGTAGGGTCCTTGCTTAGCCTTCCCGCCTTGGACCTCATCTTGGGTAAAGCCTGCCTCCATACCAGTGCCTACCATGTGGTTTTGGTTCAGATGAGATGGTGATTTGGGAAAGGGAGGCTGCTCACCGCTCACAAAATTGTTACCTTGGGACTCAGCTGTCTCTCTCGCTCCGTAGCCCCCTTATTCCGCTGGTCTGAACCATGGTTTGTGAGCTCTGCGATACCCGTCTTCAGCGTTCTCATCTCTGTCAGCAGGACCTTGCTGTGCCCTGCCTCTCTACATGGGCCCTGTCCCAGCTGCCTATTGAGCTTCTGCCCTCTTGCTCCATATTCCTTAACTATCAGTCATTTCCTTACTTTGTAGCTGAGCTCGCCTGGGCTCCTGGGGGGACCTCCTCTTCATTCTTTTTTAGTGCTCCCCAGTCCTTCAGGAAGTAAATAAAAATCAGGCCCTTCCAGCCCTCTAGCCAAAGAAAAGATACTGCCCTTTTTGCCTGAGACAGTTAAGGTGCACTGTCCCATTAAGGCTGAAATCTTCCCAAGCCTTTCCCTGTCTGCCCTGCTCAGTCACTCTTGAGCCTCTCTCCTGTCTTCTTAGCAGCTCCCACCCCTTCCCTTCCTTCCAGTATCTGTTTTATCAGCCCAGGGGCAGCTGCTAATCAGTCTACCCAAGTGTCCCTCCTTAACCAGGCAGGCCGCAGGGCTGTTTCCCACTCCCTACATGTTGATCCCCATGGGAACCTGCTGTGCAGGCTCGGGGCTCCCCTTGCCATACTCTGTTCCCTGCCACAAAGTGCAGCACAAAATGATTTGCACAGCATTTTGCACAACAATGTTGTTGTGCAAAATGCTAATGAATTTTACTTCCTCAGGCTCTGGTAGGCCAAGAAAATATGACTGCACCTGTTTTACAGATGGAGAGACTAAGGCCCAGAGTCACTTGGGAAAGGTCACATACGGAGCTTGTTGCAGAGCTGGCAATAGGAGTCTTAAGTCACATCCAAGGGTCTTAACCTGCTTTACTCTCTGTGCAAAGGAAACTCCTTCCCACACCTCCATACTAACCCTATTAGCCCATGTCCAGAGTCCTCCTCTTATTGCCTGGATGTCATGGTGATGGGTGCAGGATAACAGAAAACAGATTCCTAAAGGGAACAGATGACACATTTCAGCCCTGACATCTGTCCAGCCTCATTTAGAGCACGGCAATTATTTTAAATGACTTGTGGTCAGCAGTGTGTTCCCTCAGCACAGCACTAAGGGCCAAAGCCAGGGCCAGGTGCCTAAACTGGTGGATGATGGATGGGTCAGTTTCTACCTGGAGGGATGTGGACAGTGGTATCCCCCAAGGCTCTGTCCTTGGACCAGTACTGTGCAATATCTTCATCAGTGATTTGGATGAGGGTGTAGAAAGCACTGTCCAAATTCGCAGACAACACCAAACTATGGGGTATAGCAGACACACTAGAAGGTAGAGAGCAAGTTCAGGTGGATTTGGATAGACTGGGGAAGTGGGCAGATTAGAATAGGATGCAATTTAACAAAGATGAGTGCAGAGTGCTGAACCTGGGGAGAGAGAATCACCAACACACCTATAGACTGGAAAGTACCATTCTATGTAGCACAGCAGTGGAAAGGGATATCAGAGTAATAGTCAACACAAAACTGAACACCAGTCTCCAGTGTGACAAGGTAATAAGTAAAGCTAACCACACTCTGTCTTGCATTAGCAGGTGCATCACGAGCAGGTCTAGGAAGGTGATACTTCCCCTCTACGCAGCATTGGTGAGGCTGCAGCTCGAGTACTGCGTCCAGTTTTGGGCGCCGCACTTCAAGAGGGATGTGGATAACCTGGAAAGGGTTCAGAGAAGGGCTACTCAGATGGTTGAGGGCCTGTGAGTAAGATCCTATGAAGACAGATTGAGGGACCTGAATCTCTCAGCCTCAGAGAAGGCTGAGAGGTGATCTTGTGGCTGTCTACAAACTCTTCGGGGGGGGGGGGGGGGCGGGGGAAAAGGGGG
>NW_017729025.1:12310945-12318176 GCF_001723915.1 Gavialis gangeticus | reverse complement strand
CAGCAGGGAATAGGGGATACTCTGTTTACCAGGGTGCCCCTCGGGTTTACTGGAAACAGCGGCCATAAATTGAAGGAGAGCCGATTTAAATTGGACATCAGGAAGAAATTCTTTATGGTGAGGGTTGCCAAAATCTGGAATGGGCTTCCAAGGGAGGTGGTGCTTTCCTCTATCTTGGAGGTGTTCAAAAGGAGATTAGACAAGCACCTGGCTGGGGTTATTTGACCCCAGTGCTCCTTCCTGCCCAGAGCAGGGGGTCGGACTCAATGATCTAATAGGTCCTTTTTGACCCTAGAAATCTATGAAATCTATGAAACTCTCACCAAGACACTGCAGTAACAGCCTAGGCACTCAAAGAGGCCATAGGTGCCTACATACCTTCTAGGATCTGGCCCTAGGGCTACAACATCCTTTCTAAATTGAAACACCACCCAGCAGGGAAGGCCTTGTGCCCCCTCATCAAGGTGCTATAATATGTTCTGCCTTTTTCCTATTGCAAGTGGTTGTGAACTGGCCAGAGGAGAGAAACACAAGGGGCTGGATAAAAACTGTTAATACAGTACAAAAGTCCTGGTCCTCTGACCTTGCCCTGTTGCACCCTGTATCTCTGCTCAGACCGGGACTGTTTTGGAACTGCACAACACCATTACCTCAGGTTGCTACGTGGCCTGCAGCTGAACTCGAGCTCATCCTATGCCAGCTACGTGGTATCAGATCAGGCTTTGTGCAGCTGGAGAACATCAGCTACTGTGGCCTTTGGATATGCAATCCCAGTCCCTTCCACAGTGTGCAAGGAAAGATGCAGCCCATGGGACAGCAGAGACTGACTTCAGTGTGATTCAGTTCTTGGCAGCAGCAAGACACACAAAGAACTGTGTCAGCACTGCCACAGAAATTGTGCTCCTATTTCCACTGCTGAGCAATGCAAAATAATCATTGTAGGATAACAACCAGGGCTGGCCTGCAAAGCCCATGCTTGTTTCCTTGGCATAAAGTTACCTTTTGATAGGGGAACCAAGTGTCCTGACACTGCAACATCTGTGCGTTCTGATAACTGGAGCCAAAGGCAATGGAAAAACTCGCATTGCTAACAGCTGGGTGCTCTTGTTGCAAAGAAGGCTAACAGCATACTGGGCTGGGATGCACGATTAGGCACGTTGTCAGCAGATCAAGGGAAGTGATTTCAGGGATCCTGGTTATCTCTGTTTAAAAACCCAAAATTCTCTGATAAAAAGACCAAAATTCTCTAAAAATCCCCAAATCCATGTTTTTCCACTATTAAAATGAAACACTACTAAATATATATATCTAGCTATATAGATATATATATAGATATTGGTTAAACACAATGTTTTATTGATATATTCACCATTTTAAAGCAATTTGGAAGCCTACCAGTGCCTCAATCATTACAATAAATTCTAAATACCTCTATATTTTGGCATTTGATTTTGGTTTTTTAACACAGAAAATCAGAGCTCTTCCTGCCCCCTTTATTCATCAGGATGCAGGTCCAGCTGCAGCTGTCCCCTGCCCTTCTCACCCCGATGCTTTGTGGCACAGAGCAGCCATGATATGCCAGTCCTCTGCCCCTGCCCATGCTGGAGTCCTCACTCCCAAGCCACAGCCCTCCCACCCCTGCTGATGCCCTTCACTCCAGACCCACACCCCCCTGACCCTGCCAATGCCCTTCACTCCTGACCCACAGCCCTCCCAGCCCTGCCCCTCACTCCCGACTCACAACCCCATCCTCCCAACCACTCTCATGCTTGATCCGCAGCCCCCTGCTCCACAGCCATGCTAGAAGGAGCCCCAGCAGCCAGGCCTATGGGATCAGGGCCAGGGCCTGAAGCCCCCTGCCCTCCCCCAGCTGCACCCAAGCCTGGCTGCTGCACACAGAAGGCAGCACTTGTTGCAGCCAGAGAAGAGTAGGGAAGGATTCGGGCTGCTGCAGGGCTTGGAGCTCCCCGCCCTGCTACCCTCTGTTTGGGGGCCTCCAGGGCCCAGCAGAGCCCTGCGCCAGTCGCACTGCCATGACGAAGTGTTCCCTGCTCATCTGACAGCAGCAGGGGGCAGTGCTGTGGAGTTGTGTCCCCTGCTGCTGCTGGGGGGCATGGCGGCATGCCCCCCCTGTTTTGGAATAGGGAGGGAGGCGAAACCTCGCCATGGTGGCACAGCTGGTGCAGGGCTCCCAGTGGTGGCAGCAAGCACTGAGCAGCACCAAGCTTCAAGCCCCCTGCAGGCAGCCTGCATCCGTCCCCACCCTGTGCACAAATCTTGGGGTGCGGGTGCTCCCCCATGTCTCACTCCCCAGGCCACCCCATGGGCATGCATTCCCACTCCAGCCCCCAGGCACCAACCTGGCTGGGTATCAACCCCAGTCCCAGCCATCAGCCCTGCCTCACTCCCTCCCTCAATGTGGGGCCTCAATCTCCACCCCATCCCCACCACTCCTGACTTACCTGCAGGCACCTGAGGGAGCTGCTCCCCACTGCTGCCTGGCTCTATTTCTGGCCACATGCATGTATGCACATGAACACATGCACATGGCATGCCCTGCATCCCGCTCCCTCCAGCCCCAAGCAGCCCTTTGCAGGCCGGAACTCTGCCAGCCTGCAAGGGGAAACCCACCATTTCCTGTGCTTTTCTCCTTTAAAGAAGAAAATCTGCATTATTCTCCATTGAAGGAGAAAATCCACATTTTTCCCTGGTGGCCGGAAAACCCAGATCCTTGGATATTAAGAACTTTCTCACTAGGAGGGTAGTAAAGCACAGGAGCATGTACTGCAGGGCAGCTGTTGTGTGATAGCTCTGCCCTCCCTTTTACCTTACAGTAAATTGTTCACCTGCTCCTAACTGGTCCCATCTTAATTTTCTAGTGTTGTCATAGCACCTAAGTCGAAATGAAGAAAGCAGGGAAAGGACTTGCATGTCTTTATCCTACAAAGATTCACCCACAGTCACCCAAATGTTATATCTCCTTGTGCCCAGGTCTAATTCATGCCAGGCTTCCCCAAAGCATCCCCCTTCCTCCAGGAAAGTGCCACCTTGGCCTGTCATATTCCATTGGCAGATACCCTCCGTGCTGCAAGTCAAACAGAAAAGGGCCAGCTCAGACTTTTCCACAAGTGCGTTACAGGGTTTTTAAAAGCGTCAATCCTGTTCCAGCAATCTCTTCAGGGCCTTGACTCAACAAAGGCTGGCACTGGGGAGTGAGGCGGATGCCAGTTTCAGAGGTATGTGCATACGTAGCACGCTGTCAGCTGAAAAAGGGTGGCTTGGTTAAATAATTAGGGAAGAGAAAGACTGATTTGTTTACTGCTTCTTGCTTGGAGTCTTAATGGGCCACTCATTCTTTTAGTAAATTACCAGGCATTTAATGTTCCTCCAAATGAACAGCTTTTTGGAATAGGGAGGGGGCAGAGATGACTAGAAGAGTAATTTAGCACCAGAGAACTCATCTGTTCCAGAGGAACTATAGAGCTCTTGATCCAAATCACAAATAATGCAGGGAAACCAAGTTAAAGACAGTTTGAAGTGCTACTAGAAAGCAGCTCATTACTGAGAAATGTCCTTGTACGTGGAGATGGCATCTGGTTCCTTTCCAAACTAGCTGTTCATGACCCAGGACCTGACTGGCAAATCATGTGGATCCTAAATCTCTTGTTTTGGACCCAGAAAATCCAACCAGATGGATCTATTGCCTCCAAACACCAAGGGGAACTGTGAGCAAGTCAGTTGGCACGTGACTGATGTGGAGTGAAGAGCTTCACTGAAGGATGACAGCACAAGTCAGTAAATTTTCCTCCTTCTGCTGCAAATTCCAACAAATTAAAGCATCCCTACCCCACCGAGAAAGCAAATCACATCCCTTCAGTGCCTCAGACTCCTCTCCTCAGAAGGGACTGGGCAGGAAAAGTCTGTACCCACATGAATACTGCAGGATTCGACACATTCACCAGTCCCATGGTGTCACCACCCTTTTATGGTGCTGCTCGAAGGCAAGAGATGACTCACCCAGGAGGTTGACTCCAGCCAGTGTCCCCTAGATGGGCAGCGGCCTTTGCTTGTCCGTGATAAGATTTGCCGGGTACATGCAAAGCAAGAGCTGGATTTGCATGAGAATATTTGCTGCAGTGAGAGGAGGTGGAAGATGGTAAGGATTGGTGGGAAGGGACGTTATTAAAGAACGCATGGGGAAGTTTGTATTGCATGCTATCTCAGCAATGACAGCTGTGGAGCATCTAGCCTGTCCCTGACAATGCAGGAGTGGGACCTACAGGACAGCCCAACAGCAGAGAGCTCTGATGCACGCAGGAGAGCAGCAACGGCACAACACATAAGAACATAATAATTGCCATTGCCTGGGTCAGACCACAAATCCATATTGCCCAGTGTCCTGTGTCACACCATGGCAGACAGCAGAAGCTGAAAGGGAGAGTGAACTGGGTACAACCAGGGTTTTTCCACTGTTTCTCTCCCACTTGCAGCCTCCAGCATTTCAGATGTAGGAAGTTCTAATAAAGTGGTTGCAGGCCTAACCCCCAGGCTCAATAGCTACCGATGCCACTTTCCTCCAAGAATTTGTTCAATCCCTTTTTGAATCTGGCTAAGCTGCCATCTTCCACCACATCTGGTGGCCATGAGTACCACACTTTAATGACATGCGATGTGAAAAAGAATAGTCCCTTTGCTCCCGTCCTTTTGTTAGTTTTAAACTTACTATGAACTCATGTCATGATGTGACCCCTAGTTCGTGTCTTGTAAGACAGTAAATAATAAATCCCTATTTACTTTCTCTTAGCCATTTAGTTACTTTGTAAATCCTTACCATGTCTCTCATCAAGTGTCTCTTTTCTAAACCAAATAGGTGAAGCCTCTTTAGTTTCTCCTCACATGGATGCCCCTGCATACTGATCATCCTTGCTGCCCTTCTCTGTACCTTCCCTAGTTCTTCCATATCCTTTTTAAGGTGTGGGGACCAGAACTGGGCACCGTCTTCAAGGTGTGGACACACCATGGATCTATAAAGGGGCATGATGATACTTCCACAGTTTTGTTTATAATTCCCTTCTTAATAATCCCTAATGTTTTGCTTGCCTTTTTGGCGGCTGCTGAGCACTGTCCCAAACATACCCTCCACCTAATTTTTTAACGGATGTGTCTAGTACTTCCAAGAGGCTCAGAACCAGCACTGATTGCTACAGGGAGGGTCCTGCACTCACACCCAGCCATTTCTGTCAAGCCTTGGCCACATCGGAGGTGACATCTCCTACATGCTTGGGCCATTGGTTCTTCTGCATGAGCAGCCTACAATGGGGAGGTGACAGGAGCTGTGCTCACACCCTCAGCATAGCATGGTGGAGAGAGCCATGGGTTTGTGAGGGAGGGAGAAGAGAGGATACTGCTGCAGGGGACTAGAGTAGCACTCATCTGGGGCTGAGACCATGCCTGTTGAGTCAATGGGTATCTTGCCCTGGACTCAAAGGACTCTGGATGAGGCAGGAGCACTCCTGGCTGATACCAGGGAAGTATCTGAAGAGGAGAAATCAAAGGTCTCTCAAGCAGGAGCATCATCAGTGCTGCCCTGTGAATGCTGAGGCTGGCAGGAGCAGACCCAGAATCCCTCAGTGGATACTGGTGCTAGGCTGGGAGGGCCTAGGGGCAAACAGGACCAGAGTTGGAACCAACCCTTCCCCCTGTCCTTCTAGGATCAATACTGGGCAGAGGTCAACATCACTCTGATGCACATAGTACCAGCTCCCTCTCCTCGAAGCCACATAGGAAGGGCCAGGCCTAGTTCTGAACTTCACCCTTACCCGAGTGAAGTCAGGAGAGTGTCTTCTACAGCTGTGAGCTTTACCCTTCCTTTGTACAGTGTCAAGCACAATGGAGCTCCCTTCTCAGCCAGTCTCTAGGAGCTTCTGCAACATTACAGCATAACAGCCTCTCTGTTCTCCCCCTTGGCCCACTGCATCAACCTGGAACAGCCACAGGGGAGGTCTCTGTTGCAGTGAAGCCCTTAGGGAAGTTAAAAGACAGGTAAGGCTGAGCTCCATTTTCAAAGTTAGATGAGGGCAACATTGTTATTGGCAGCAATCCCTTGATTCCAGGACAATCTCTACCATGACTCATTAATGGGTCTTGAGGTGACTTAAAAGTCCAATCCTCAAGCGACAGACCTGTCTGCAGAAGTTGCAGGTGTTTCCTCAGGGGAAGAGGAGAGGAATCGCAGCCTACAGCCTACTTTTTACTTCCTCTGCTCTTTCTTCTCTATTTTGAGGGCAAAACACTTTATCATGAAACAGACTGCTGCTTGGTTGAGGCTGCAGTACCACTGGAGTCTGCTAGCAGCCAGCTCCTACTGGCTCTTGGTGTCAGGGTCCATTTTCTTGAGGTACACCTTCAATGTGTCCTTGTAGCACTCCTCTGGCCTCCACTAGACCTCAGGCCATAACTAAGCTGGGAGCAGAGCACTTTTTTTGGAAGTCAAGAGTCAGGCATCTGCACACAATGTCCAGTCCAGAAAAGTTGGCATTGAGGATCACCGACTCAATGCTGGTAGCAGTAGCTTCAGCAAGGATGCTGCCACTTGTGCAGTGATCTTCCCATTTGGTGCGGAGGGTTTTCCAGAGGCATTGTTAATGATACCTCCCCAAGCTCCTGAGATGACGATGGTAGGTCACCCATGTTTCATGTCTGTAGAGAGTAAACATGATGACTATGTTGTAGACCTGGATCTTGGCGTCTTTCCAGAGACTGCAATCAATAAAGACATGCTGAAGGAAAGATCAGCCAGCATCATCGAAAGCGGGTTGTCCCAGGCATGAATGAGAAATGGACACCAGTCATTTCTGGACTTGGGCCACCAATATCCTTGCACTGTGCACAGCTGCCCAGGCCAGTGTGGATCAGTCCAGAATGGCAGGTGCCAACAGCCGCTTTCACAAGAGGAAGGTCTGGTCTCCACTGCCCCCATGTCATGCCCTGGACTGCAGTTGAGATGTGGACCCTGCCCCCTCATTCTCACCCAGCACATCCCAAATCCTGGAAATGAGAGAGTATTGCCAAGCTGTAGCATCACAGCCACTTCCACACCCACTGTTTTGAGCACATGTTCAGGGACTCTCAGAGATAGCAGCACTGTCTATGATATGGCATGCACTGAGCAGAAGCGAAAGGGTAGGACCTCCTTCCCTCTCGAAAGACTCAACTTCTGTCGCCCATTTTG
>NW_017729025.1:12304751-12305945 GCF_001723915.1 Gavialis gangeticus | reverse complement strand
CACTGTTTTGAGCACATGTTCAGGGACTCTCAGAGATAGCAGCACTGTCTATGATATGGCATGCACTGAGCAGAAGCGAAAGGGTAGGACCTCCTTCCCTCTCGAAAGACTCAACTTCTGTCGCCCATTTTGGTTTTGCAAGTTTCTGGGAGGTTGTGACGGCCTCAGAACTGCATAAACAGGAAGACACTGCACGCGGATGGCTTTGTACGAGGACAGTAGGAGAGAGCTTGCTTTCTTCTCCATTGTGCTTGTGAATAATAATACAAGAAAGCTCTGCAATGGTGCTTTCTGCCAAGAATCTTTAGGTTCTTAACAGAAATGAAACCCGTCTTGCAACACCCCATGAATCAGAGATTTACTGTCTCCCTCACCGTACAGCAGGGGTGGGCAATTATCTGGGTGGAGGGCTGCTTACTGAGTTTTGGCAAGTCGTCAAGGGCCACATGACAGGTAGCCAGGGGCAGATAAATATTAATTTTCCAAATTTTTTAGGGGCCCTGCAGGCTGGATAGAACGGCCTGGCGGGCTGCACCTGGCCGACGGGCCGCATTTTGCCCACTCCTGCTGTACAGATAGATAAAATGAGGGAAAGGAATGGTTGAAAGCTTAAGCTCACAATCACCAGCCAACACAGTGACAGAGTTTCATAGAGAATCCTGGCACTTGTCAGTACAACAAACGCCCCATGTAGCAGATGTACCACTGGTGAAGGAGCTGTAGTTTGCAATCGTGTGTTGATATTCCATGCCCTAATAGTAGAATTACAACTCTAGGAAAGTGTTTTTGTTGGCAGAATGAGATGACTGACAAGACGTTCAATTTTGCTGATTTGAAACAAGCAGCTCCCAGGCATCGAGAATTTTGACGGTGACAGCTGAAGTGGCTCTAAATATTGGCATTCGAACCCACTCAAATACTCCATGCTCCTGTCTGCCGCAGAAATTACACCTCATTGATCCCCGCCAGCTCCTTCCTCTTCACCAAAACACAAATGAGGAGATGCCAGGGACAGCACAGGCAGGGGTTCAGTTTACTGCACATGCTACGGAAAGGTCTGCCAGAGATTAGTGCCAGAGCCTCAGCAGCGTTCATAGTTTCATAGTTAGTAGGGTCAGAAGAGACACGAACAGATCATCGAGTCCAACTCCCTACACCATGGCAGGAAAGAGTACTGGGGTCAAACAACCCCAG
>NW_017729025.1:12300233-12303842 GCF_001723915.1 Gavialis gangeticus | reverse complement strand
GAAGTTCCCTGACTAGATCCTCACTGACCCTAGGCCTGGGTACGCCTCCCCTGGAGGCGTTCAGATCTTGCCAGTCCCATCGTATTTCGCAGACTGTCTTGTGCACTGCATGGGGAGGGAGAGAGGCAATAAAACATTGGAGCCTGCAGATTTCTTAAACTTTAAACACATTATCTGCAAGTTCCCCAGCCCTGCAGAGCACATGCCTTCCAAAGGACTTGATTCATTCAGTTTGCAAAACCTTCCCTAATCAAAGGGTGGAAATACATGCCAGTGTTACAAAGGGTTTGCTTACTGCCAGTCTGAGGTAGTTACCCCAGCATGGCTACTTCCACCTAAATACTAAGAGACTGCACACACCTTGGGCTGCATGAGCAAGAGCTGTTCATACTAAAGTAGATGCTGAAAATGGCTTCAAGGACAAGCAAGAGAATGAGACTCAGTCATAAGAGAGGAGACTAACAAAGCTCGGCTGGTTTAGCCTAGCAAAGCAAAGGCAGAGATTGGAGCCAATTGCTCCCCCTAAATGTATCAGCTGTGTCAGATCAGTGACCTGTTGGCATGAGAACAAATGAGGATACACTGGTCATGAACAAATTCAGGCTAGAAATTCAAACATGGTTTATCCTTATTGGAGGGGGGTGTTTAGGAAGTCCCAGCTGGAATAGAGGGGGCTAAAACAAACCCTATCTGGAGCTCAGTCAGGTTGGCGGGGGAGGAGGATGATGATAAGCACTTGTTTGTGACAGCAGGGGGCTAGACTCAATGACCCAGGAAACAGCAGCATAACTTGAGCTATGAATAGACATTGCCAAATGAGGCGGATCTGCTGTGCCAGGATGAGACCCACTCCACAGATGAACATATACATGAGAACATAAGAACTGTGTTTACTGGGTCATACCATAGGTCCATCTTGCCCCATATGCTGTGTCTCAGTGGCAGAGAGTGGGTGTTGAAAGGGAGAGTAAAAAAAAAATATATATATATAAAACCAGGATTTTTTCCACTGTTCCTCTCACTTGCATCCTCCAGGATTTAAGGTCTAGGAAGCTCTGATTCAGAGGCTGTGCCCCTCACTCCTGTGCTCAATAACTACTGATGCCCCTTTCCTCCAAGGACCTGTCCAATCTCTTTATGAATCTAGCTAAACTGTCGGTTTTCACAACCTCTTGTGGCCACAAGTTCCACACTTTAATGGCAAGCTGTGTGCAAAAGAACTTCCTTTTGTTAGTTGTAATTAAACTTACTACCTACTAGTTTCATATTGTGACCCCTAGTTCTCACCTTGTACAGGCAGTCCTCAACTTACAACGCTTTGCACTTACACCGTTTATAAATGGACACCCTGTTTCAACTTCACAACGCCAGTTTCGACTTAAAATGCTTGATCTGATGCAATGTCACGCCAGCAAACAAGCTCACTGCATCACTCATCTCCCTGGAGAACATCTGTCCAAACTTCCTTGGACACTTTCTTTAAGAAAGCAGACGAGACTCCAGAAGAACCTTCAGCTGAGACTCCTGAGAAGATTCCAACCAAGAGCCCTTCAAAGAGTCCAGCAAAGTCACCTCAAAGTAGTCCTTCTAAATCAGTATGATTGCTGTTTACAATATAAATATATTAACGTAGCTACATTACTCATCTATAATTGATCGAGTACAAAATTCTTGGGTATTTTTGGTGAAAATAGGGCATCAGGCCTTGGTTCAGGAACCAATCCCTCATTTATAACATGTCTCTTATGAAGAAATTGGTTCCGAGTTACAGCGTTTCGACTTAAGACACAGTTTTCAGGAACCAATGGTGTCGTAAGTCTGAGGAGTGCCTGTATTTACACATCTGTTTCGCCCAGTGGTTCCACCACATTGGGTCCCTAGCTCCTGGGACCAGCAGGGCCCTGACCCAGCAGGGAAACACTTGGGGCATGCCTCGCCAAATGGGGGAAACTTGGGTTTCCTGTTTGCTGAGGTGCGCCCCAAGTCAGATCTGACTCTGCATGCCCTGGATCCCTGAAGCCCTGGGAGTGCCTGCCTGGGGCAGCTGGAGAGTGCAGGCAGCCCCAGGCTGCTCACGCTTTCTCACCTTAAAGCAAACATCCCCCACCACAAAGAGGCACACATTAATACAAACTTTTGTTGCAGCTACAATTTTGGGCATCTGGGGTGCAACAAGAAACATGGAAGTCTATTTACTTGATCTTTGGGCTGCTGTAGACATTGTCAAGGAGGCACAAAGACAACATCTGTTTCTGCCCAAGGGGTGGATGAGTGGAGCACTAGCCCTGGGCACCAGAATAATATTCCCAGGGGAGCCCACATCATGGCAGCAGCAGCCTGTGTGCTGTAAGACTCTCCAATGCACACACCCTCCCCTTCATCCCCCCTAGCACTCGGTGCTCAGCACCCCTTTCGCTCTCTGCCATCTCTGTCCTCGAAACACCTCTGCCAAGAGGTCCCTCCCAGTCCTGCATCCCTATGGATATATTCACCCAGGCTGGAACCAGAGAAGGAAGGTTATGGCAGTGCTTTACAGCCCAGGAATCTCTCAGATTAGACACCTCTTCCATCCACCCAAAGGTATGAAGAAGTACATTACATTAACAAGCTCTGGGGGATGGGGCAGTCCTCCAATACTGCCTTGCCTCTTTATGGAACAGGAGGCCAGGAATCCCTTCTGTAGGAACAGTTATTAGGGCTTATATATACTTTCCAAGCCAGCTACTACCCAGAGTACCTTAACAAGGCTGATTCTCTCCAGACCTAGCCAGTACCATTAAGTCCATGAAACTCTTCTATGAAACTGGTCCTCAGACTCAGCACGACCTATGCAACACACTTGGGGGATGACACACCCTGAACATGGGTGGCCTTCTTATTCACCCTATGCCACTGAAAATTGGGCTGGTTAAATGTCCTATGAATGCTTTGACGATGCATCTCACTTGGGTTTTTTTTCCCTTGAATATGCCAGAATGGCAGGGCTGGGAGTCTGGGATGCATAATGATGTAGTGCACACAGCACTTCACTAGAGAGTTCAGAAGACCACAGTTCTTGTTCTGGATGAACTGTAGTTCTGCTAGGTGACTTCTGTGGGTGAAAGGGGCTATAAAAGAGGTGCATTATTCTTTGTAGAGGCTTTGCTAGAGCTGTGTGGAAATGAAAATAATCCAGCTTTTCTCTTTAGAAGACGCAAGCAGTTTGCAAACATTAGAAAATGCTAACGTGCCATTTCCCATAAATGCAGTAATTATAACTAGAGCAGTCTACTGACACTGAAATAACGAATAATGCATTCGAACAGAACATCTACCATTAAACTGAAAAAGCAACTTCATTATTTGGAAGATAACCAACGTGGTCCCCATCTTTAAAAAAGGGAGGAGGGAGGACCCGGGCAACTATAGGCCCATCAGTCTTACCTCAATCCTAAGAAAAATCTTTGAGAAGATCATCGTGGAGCACATCTGCGATGGGCCGGCCTCAGCAATGATGCTCAAGGGCAACCAGCATGGTTTCATTAGGGGCAGGTCATGTCAGCCCAACCTGATTGCCTTTTATGATCAGGTCACAAAAGCCTTGGATGCAGGTGTTGCCGTGGACATAGT
>NW_017729025.1:12299828-12300077 GCF_001723915.1 Gavialis gangeticus | reverse complement strand
GGCAGTAGTAACCAGCAGCACACTTATAAGATGGGAAACTCCCTTCTTGAGAGCATGGAGGCAGAAAGGGATCTAGGAGTCAGTACTGACTCGAAGATGAACATGGGCCGACAATGTGAGGTCATGGCTGGAAGGGCTAACCGCACCTTGTCGTGCGTCCACAGGTGCATCTCTAGCAGGGCCAAGGAGGTGATCCTCCCAATATACGAAACCCTGTCCCGTCCTTGGCTGAAGCACTGTGTCCAGTTC
>NW_017729025.1:12297550-12299535 GCF_001723915.1 Gavialis gangeticus | reverse complement strand
CTGGAACCAACTTCCAAGGGAAGTGGTGCTGGCTCCTACCCTGGGGGTCTTTAAGAGGAGGCTTGATGCCTACCTGGCTGGGGTCATTTGAGCCCAGTTTTTTCTCCTGCCCAGGCAGGGGGTTGGACTTGAAGATCTACAAGGCCCCGTTCATGCCAGCTGTCATTCTTGATGGGCATTCTTGACACAGCTCTGGCAGGAGCCATGCCTCCCAAGAGCATTACGGACAGACAGACACACAGACAGATGGATATAAAATATTAGACCAGCCTTTGCTTTTCAGCTTCCTAATCCTGTAGAAACAAATTGAGCTCACAGCAGTCTAGCAAGATAGATAAGTAACATTATCTCCACTTTATAGACTGGGAAATAGAAGAGTGAGAATTAGTTTATGTACACATGGCCAAACAATGAGAGCCAGGATCAGTACCAGGCTTAGAAAGCCAGGATGGGGATTTTCAAAGTTCCCAGCATTGACATAACTCTGCCCTCTCCAACTCAACAGGTGCTAATTTCCATGCTAGCAGAATGAGGCCAAGGTTGAGTGCTTTTGCAAATCACATCAGCACTCTTATCTAATCATCAAGGGGGTAGTTCTCTATACCATGCTCCCAATTTAATTAGGGAAGGAGCTTTTTAAAAAAGAGTCGAGGCATTTCACCATGGGGAGTACAACAGAACCTAGATCCTGCATAGCTGTGTGGTTTGCAACTAGCTTAGCATAACCCCAAGCCAATCCATTGATTGCTGCAGTTTTACTTCAAAGGGTGCCAGGCTTCCACTCAGCCAGAAATCATCAGTGGTCCAGCACAGAGGATTGGAGAAGCATGAACCCTTTGAAACAAAAGCTGCAGCAAACAGCAGGAGCACCTCAGCAGTCCCGTGCAGCTATCTGCTGCAACTATGTATATCCTGGCTAGTTTGCAGCCCTTCTCTTTGCAACGGGGAAAGGGCCTGAACCCTGAACAGCATCCAGGTTCTACAGTGGCGCTTGACTGAAACCAGCAGTTTTCCTTGTTATCTGTCAGCAAGGTCACTAAGAACAACCACCCCAAGGGCTTCTCCGGAGATGGTATCAAATTGAAAAGGGAGCAGGCTTGACACCTGAGTGCCATGGGTGGATCTACGACTTCAAAAAGACGGAGTGTGGCACCATCCCATAACACAACACATATTTTTCTCCAGGTAGAAAGAAACTGGAAGTGTTAGTAATATGCTAGGGGCCTGGGGCTATACCAGTATTACACAGTGTATGGTCCAAGCACAAATATAACTGAGTCTGTGGTGGGCTGACTACCAGCTCCAGGGTGGGGTAGGTGCGTGGTGCTGGGACAGAGTCCGGCTGTTAGCGCCCAGTCTGGTCCATTCACAAGTTGCCCAAACACTGCACCCTGGCCCCAGAGTGCCCCTCACTGTCCTTTGCATGTTGCCCCTGCCACCTCAAATGCCCCCCTGGCTCCACTCAGTCAGCTGCTACCCTATACATCCCCATGCTCAGCCCCACCCTATCAGGCCCTGAATCCATCAGACCCCAGAGTCCTACCCTGCTTCCACGAATCAGTGGCACCGCCACAGACTCACTTCCAGCACGCCCCAGCCCCCTGACCCCTCACTATCCTCCCTACGCCCCACTGAGCACCCCCCTGCCACTCTGAGCATTCAAATCTCACTGCAGCCCCTCATACTTTCTGGGTCCCCTTAGCCACAATCCCTCTTGCTCCCAACCCCTCTTGCACTGCATTTCACCCTCACAGACCCTACTCAGTGCTCATCTGTTACCAACCCCAACCATTACAGTATAGTACCCTCTCCAGAGCAGCATCCTTGTAGTGTAGTTCCTCTGCAATAATGCTTGTTCCCTCCATTTTGCAAAGAGTGCAACTGAAGTACAGAGGCTAGTTAACTTCCCTCAGGAGCTGCTAAGGAGAATTTTGTTATAAAAGAGAAAGGAAATGATCTTCTGTTATCATTTTCCTCACCTTTTT
>NW_017729025.1:12292225-12292550 GCF_001723915.1 Gavialis gangeticus | reverse complement strand
TTGATGCCTATGACCCCCTGTACCCCCAGAAGCTCCTTCCGTTCAAAACCTCTTCCAAGACCCCTTCCTCACCCCCCCACCCCTCATAGCCCCCATCCATGGAGCAGGGCTGTAACTGTCCCCCTCATTACTTCCCCAACCTTTTGCCCTTCACCCTCAACATACAGTTTGGGTCAAGGTCCAGCTTGTTTCAGCTGCTAGCAGCGCCCGTACCAAGGGAGACCAACATCTCTCATCTGCTCAAGCCCATCTTTATGCCACCTGAGTTGTGCCACTGCTTCATTCTCCCACCATTTCCATCTGCTGAAATGAGTAATTCAGAGAA
>NW_017729025.1:12238997-12287225 GCF_001723915.1 Gavialis gangeticus | reverse complement strand
CCTTTCACTCCCACCATTTCCATCTGCTGAAATGAGTAATTCAGAGAAGGGTCATGGCAGTCACGTACCTCTTGGCCTCACCTCTTCAATCTTCTCCTACCTCTGATTACTGTGTCACCGCACAGCTCAACCCTGCTCCCCCCTTCCCTGTCTCTGGTTTGTTCCAATCCCCTAGGAGCAAAGATGCCTCGTACATCTAGGTAGCCACACACCTTTATTGGACATGCTGGGGGGTGGGGCAGAGAAACATTACTAGGAGTAGATAACAGACAGGATAAATGCAGAAGAAAGGCTAGCTAGATCAGAGGAAGATCAAGGATTGTTAATACCTACAGAGTGAAAAAATTAGCAGAAATCAAGTAGATAATGCCCCATGGCACCAATTGAGTCCCCAATATGTTTTAAACTTTCAATGGGCCAGGAAACAAATGGGGCTGTGACTGAACCTTAAGCTCCCCCTGCCAAGAACTCTCCTATGAAGTCTAGAGTACACTGATTGCATAGACAGGCCATCACAATGAAGAAGCCACAGATATGCTCAGCAAACAATGTGAATAGAGGGATTGGCCCATGTAGGTGGAAGTGTCTCATCTCAAACAAAACACCCACGTTGCCCTTTTAAATTCTCCTAGGGAAATTCAAGGAATTAGAGGATTGATTTTAGTGCCTGGCTGGATTTGCAACTCCAGTGTAAGAGCTGGAGGGTGACGGGCATTTGGGTTTTGTCCTGCGTTTTACAGAGGTGCAAGGCCAAACGCAGCCTTTTGGGAAGCAAGCGCTACTCTCCAGGCTTCAGTGGAAATACACCTGGACTAAATGAGCACAGAAGCATTAAGCATGGTACTCATCCATGCAGAGAGTCAGTATGTGAGCCACATTGCGGCAGACATGCACTTTAGCAAATATCAGCGCATGACACGATGAACAGAGAAAGGAGCATCAGCCTTAACTGCAAGTTCCTTTGGGCTTGCAGCTTTATTATGGGCCCTGCCTGTCATTATAACATAGTTTCCGTATGGCAACCTCTTCAGTGGCCACAGATCAATGGACATCTGTGTGTCACAGAAACATTTGTTTGCGTTACTGTATCATCAAGAAGCTGTAATTCATGGATGACAGACTCCACCAAAGCCAAGTCAAGGTCAAGGGCTGCCTGAGCTCAGTGGCCCATCAGGCAGGCATGATTAAGACGTGCTTTTCTGTACGCAAAGGATAGATGCAACTAGCATTACCCTTGGTCACCTTGGAGTCCCCAGCCTGACAGACCAGGTGCCCAGTTACAGCTAGGTGAAAAAGGAGCAGCCCTTAGCTCGAGTGCAAGGGTCACATTCACACCTAGGGAGCAGAAGCAGGAAGCCTTAGCTGCTCAGCCACCGTGCCGCCTACTGCAGCTTCATAAACACAAAAGTGTGTGTGTGCGTGTGTGTGTGTGTGCCCCATATGGGCCAGCATTCAATGGGGTTAATATCCACACAGATGGCATCTATTATCTCTACCATACGTTTATCCCATAAAAGGCACAGGATGCACTCCTCCTCTTCCTCCTCCTCCTCAGGCAGGCAGCTATATTAATGTCTAGATTAATGCCTGCATGACACCAAGCTAAATGGCTACTGGCAGCAGCTGTCGCTGAGCAGAGACAGCTTCCCCAGCCAGATTGTGCTAATGCACTTATTAATGGGGCTCCCTAAATTGTATTTACTGCCCCACAGGCCTGAGAAGATGGAGTGAAGCTCCCAATGGTGCTGAGAAGAAAAATCATCCCATGTGTGACTAGCAGCACTGTCCCAACCCAGTGTCGGCTTTTGGGGAATGCAGCTCATGGCATTATTTTGGGGTGAATGACAAACCGATAGGGGTTGCCATTCTGCTCTGTGTGATGACAGCAACCAGATGTGTTCTGTGCTATGAAGGGTGGCATCTTAAAAGCCACTATACCTCCTACTGAAGATGCTGACCCCTCCTCCCCACCCTGTTTCCATATCTATGTGCCACTAGCACATTTAACCTAGCAAGTGCCTCTCAGCATAAGCCCCACTTTGAAAGATGCTACCCAATCATTTCTTCAGTCTCTCGGCTGAAAATGTTTGTACTAGCATCCCCAATTCTGATGGATTAATTGGGTAGGTGTTTTTTTTTAAAAAAGAAGCTAAGCAACCTGTAACAATTTACTCAGACCAAAAGGGCATTACAACATGGGCAGATATAAAATTTTGAAAAGGGAGGTGGGTGCACAAGGCAAGGGGCATCATAGCATAACACAATACACTTTTCTCCAGTTAAAAGTAAATTAGAAGTTTTACTAATATGCTAGGGGCCTAGCGCTGTATTATTCAGTTTAAGATTGAAGCATAAATAAATATAACTTCATTGGAATGAGTTAAAAACAGTTGCAGGGCTGTGAAATAGGAGCTTAATTGCCAGGACCAGCTAACAGACAGCAAAATTGCAGAAGAAAGGCTAGCTTAATTGGTGGAACATTGAGACCCGTACAAAGAAGAGAGAGTTGTTAATACTTGTGCAATAAAGAGGTTAGAAGGGATCAGGTAGAGCTATGAAATCAAGTGACTCCCTTAGCACTGCCTGACTATAAATGCTGTTGCTCCTGCCAGTCAGCTTTTTAAACTTTGGATAAAGCAGGAATCAAAGGGGGGTACAAATGCACCAGTGCCCCTCCCCACCAGATTGGCCCTGCATTACACTGACTGGAAACACCCAGAAGCTGCTCTCATTAGGGTGATGAGTAGATGTGACCATGGTAGAGCGGTGTGAAATATGAAGGTATCTGAATGAGTTCCAGATTTAACTGTTATTATGCAAAACCACAAAATGTGGATTAAAACAGAGAAAACTGAAAACAAATCTTAATAAACTCACCTTTACTATTTATATTTAATATGCTTTTAGATCAATAACATAGTTAATTATTAAGTGCTGACAGCATGGTCCATACTGTGCATTGCTCAGAGGCCAATGAAGTGAATGGAAAAGCTGACACTGATGCCAACAGGTTTTGGGTCAGGCCCAGCATGACGATATTCTAAGTGAGATGAACAGATTCCTTAGCAAACCCAGAGGAAGGAGGAACTGGGAGGGTGTTGTAAGTTCAAATGCTTCCTGCTGGCTTACATCTCATGAGGAGCACAGAAGCCTCCCTTTGCTATGGGGGACTTCAATGCAAAGCTATTACGCCAGAAATAGACACTGCAACATCAAAAGAGTGCAGGTTTAGAACCACGGAAGATTGGAGTAAAACCTGTCCATGGTGAGGAAGTGAAATTCTCTGGGAACTACCTCTTTTAAAAGGCCACTGACAAGCTGGTTGAGAATGATGGGGGTATAATGAAAAATAATTGCTGCTCCATGGTAAAAAGTTGAGTCAGCAGCAGAAAGAAATTGCAGCTCAGCTGCCTGGGAAGGTCGAATTTACCATCCCATACACTGACATTTAGGGTCAGCCAATGAAATATCCCAAGGTTTGTTGGGTTATTTGTAAATGGTGTAACATGAATGCAAACTGTTATGTTTGGTGACATGTGGTGCAAGCATCTACTCAGGGCTCACTCAAAAGGCGTTTGGACACTTATCTTGCTAGAATCATTTGATCCCTGCAGACTTCCTGCCTCTGGCAGAGGGGCTGGACTCGATCTCACAAGGTCCCTTCCAGCCCCTAATGTCTATTAAAGAAGCTAATACATGAAGCACCCTTTTCCATTTACAACCTATAAAATAGCCTCAGAGCAGGCAACCCAAACCATCAACCTCTTCCTATCACAAGACTGAGAATTATAACCTCAGCCAAGCCCTGCACAGAGCCCTTGTCGGATTATCATCTCTTCCTTGACACATCTGCACCCAGAGATACAGGAGGGCAAGTAACCTAGAAGCAAGTCTGGCCTCCACTCTGGAAGGTGTGTGGACCATGCTGTTGCCACCAAGAAGAAAGAATGCAATAAAGACAAGATGCCACAGCAGGAGAGAGTGCTATGAAATATTTATACAACTTTTATTTCTTTCCAAGCACAGATAAATCAGAAAGTGACACACGAAACATGCAGGCAGGGGAGACATGTGCTCTGCAGAAACACTTAGCCAGACTTCAAGCAGGCTGATTGTCTTACCTTAGGATTTTGCAAGCACTCCTACCAATTGGCAAATGAGCTCTTACCTCCAAGTTGATTTTAAAGCCTTCCTGAGAAGGAGACTGTTACCAATGGCTGACTCCAAAGGCAAACAAACAAGTCACATAGAAGCTTCTCTCTCCTGTTTCAAGAGAGCGGCAGCCCCTTTTTCAGAAGAGCATTTCATTTTAGGAACTTGAGTTCATCTGAAAATTAACATATCTTGAAGTTTTGTCCTTAAATGGGATGCTTTCCAGACTAGGATGCTGAGACAGTATGGATCAATCTTCCGGAAATGCCAGCTACATTCTGGCTGAACCTGTGTCACCCACTAAAAAAGCTACATGCTTAAAGAGGATGCTCTTCAAGTTTGCAACAGCAATAATTGCCTGTTCATGGCACTGGCTAGTGAGAGGTTATCTCATTTTTTCATAGCATGGACTACATCCCGAGACAGATCTTCATTTACTCCACTGGCAGTCCTATTTGCAATCACAGCGGTAATTCCACGGGTAGGAGGGGTTGTTTGGGGCACGGTCCACCAGGCTGGCCTGTCTAGGAGGCAGAGGCAGGAGTGAGACTGGGGACTGCAAGGGTAGGGATCGGAAGCTACAAGTCAGAACCAAATACCAAGCCAAGGTGAGGATATGGGAATGGGAAAAATAGTTACCAAATCCAAGGGACAATCCACAGGGCAAGATCCAAGAACAAAACCAAACTAGCATCAGGAGCCAGGAAAGTCACAGGGAAATCCAAAGCCAAAAGCCAGGAACAAGGCAAAACAGGGTCAGGAACCAGGGAAGCCAAAGACATTGCCAGAACAGGAGCTGCTCAGAGACTGGAGACTAGGGGGTTGTGCAGCCAGGTTCAGGTGCTGGAGAAGTCCCTTCAGAGCAGCCCCAGAACCAGAGGGAGGGGATAGGTGTCAGCTGGCCTCAATCAGTTAAGTGTGGCTGACCCACTTATAAGGGCTACAGGGCTAGATCCTGACAGAGCCTTACAGGGCTGACCCAGGCTTGAGGGCAGGAGCCTCACAGTGTGGTGGTGCTTTCTGAATGCAATGCACCCACTGAAAAGCAGAGGCAGAATTATGCCAGCCCTGCTCCAGACCACTGAAAACTGCTCCACAGACAGAAATCCAGGCGCCTGGGCCCCAAGGGCCCGTGACTAGCTGGTGCTTCACTGGAGGTGCAAAGCTACCTTAGTAGCTCCACTGCTAAATTCAATCCTGGCTGTTGGTCCAGGGGCACAGCCAAGGCATCCCCATTTCCTATGCTTTAAGACAGCACTAGCAGCTGGTGGGCCACATGCAGCCCAAGAGAAGGTAAAATTTGTAGCCCCTGAGTTTCCACCCAACCTGTGGCTGCAGTGCAGTGCAGTGGGGCATTGGGGAGAGGGGAGCACCTATGCAGCATAATGGCCCCCAGCCACTTAAAAACTGGATGGCAGGGCACACTGTTTAGGAACCTTCCAGCCCTACCTTTCTGCAACTTACTGTGTGCATCAGTCATGCTACTTCTCTCTGCTGATTTCTCTCTCTAGTCTGCAACTGAATATTTTATTTCTGCTTGTTCCATACCTTCTCATCCTTTCACAGAGCAAAATAAGTAGGGCCATATCACCCAGCCCTGAAGTCGTCTAAAACACAGAAGCGAAGGCAGCACAATAAAGATGAGCCATCTTTCTTGTAGGAGGCACCATTGAGAACTGACACCTTCTTCTGTTCATGTAGTGCCCTTGCTGGCTTGCTTCCTAACACAGAAATGCTGCATTCGCTGTCCTACGTGCCATTTAGACAAACAGGTGCAATCCTTTACATACTTGCATAACACTAAAGCTGCAGACCAATATGAAGTTCTGTCCAAAGCTTGAAAGAGAAACTATTGGAGCTCATTACAAAATTAATTCTTTTTTGCCTGTAACTGAATTGATCATGGTTAGAGATTTCTGTTGACGAATCTCCTGTTCATAAGGATGAGCTGGATAATATATGCAAACAAATTCTTGCCTGCGTTGGTTCGTAAATGTGTCACTGACAGAGAGTGGCAATTGATCAATTTGTTCACATTTTCAAAAATGCTTCAGGGACTTAAGAGTGTAAGCCCCAGTTGCAAAGTCAATGAGAGAGCAGAGTGCCAATAAGCGACAAATAGGGGGAAATGAGCAACGCATTTCCAGCATGAATTTTCAGACAAAGAGTAATTCGTGCCACTTGGAGGATTCACAAGCACGGTCACAAACAGAAAAAGCTGCCACCCTCTCAACACAGAATCAAATGAAAACTGTGAACAATGAATAAGACCCTGAAGCGAAGAGCGGAGCAAATCTATCATGCAAATTAGTGAAAATACTTGCCTGCTATTTCTGTGTTATTCCACCAGCTCTAGTGTACAGAGGCCTGAAGAATAAGGGTCTGTCTACACGTCACTCAGAGGTGCAATTGTGATGTGCATAGGGATACCTGTATTAGCTTTCATCTCGCTAGTTTGGGTACTAATAATAGTGAAGATACAGCAGCAGGAGCTTCAGGGAAGGTTAGGTCTCAAAAACATCCCCAAAGTTTTGTATGCTGATCCCAAGATGCTTCCTCTACCGTGTTATTAGTACCCAAGCTAACTGGAGTACAGTTAGGTCAGGTATCTCTACAGCAGTGATTCTCACCCAGGGTGCTGAGAGAACCTTTTACGGGTGTTGTGGGGTACTGTACAATTTTACCACTGTTAGGTGTGCAAAAACCTACACACAATTCACAAGATAAACCCAGAGATTTCAAATAGGAATCCACAGTGTCAAACACATTCTGACCTGTCGTGGCCTTTCTGAGCTCTTTGCAACAGAAGAATTGCTCTTTTTCCATAGGCAAAAAATAAGTAAAAGCTAAGAGCTGGCAACATCCAAGGGCTGCTTTGAATCTAATGAAGGAAGCCTTGAGTCTAATGAGGTTGAGAACCAGTGCTCTACCAGTACATCTGACTGTAATGTATATGTACCCTGGAGACCTGGTGGGCCACAAGAAGCCTGCACAGAACAGTACCTGAGAAGGCCCTGCTGCTTATTGCAAACTCCCCACCATTGCCCATCCAGGAGTAGTAAAACCAGCAGGGCTCAGTCATGGGCCTAGGTGCTGCTGGCGGGGAGAGGTTTGATATCTGGGTTGTATGTCCTCTGAACAGGCTTCACAGGGTCTGTCCTGTGCTGAAAAATGAGGAATTTGCCACAACAGCAGGAAACAGTCCCCCGTTAGAGCTGAGCATGCACCACACCTATGGGCTTCTGCAGCACCTTTGTTCTGTGCAAGAAAGCCAGAAGCACATAGGAGAGTTCCACGTGTTTACTACTTACGTACAAATGTGCAGCCCACGTACTACTACCCACGTACAAACATGCAGCCTATCCACATGCACTGCTGCTTGGCAGAGGTCTGGGCATTTCAGCAGTGGAAGGGGCTCCCAAAGTGCCAACTGGAATACTAGGTAATGCCTGTGTACCATAGCTTCTTCATGCTGTGGCTTTTGAGAAACTTTCAAGACTTTTAAAGCAAGATTTAGCCCTGTTCACTCTGAGCTTTAAACGTACCTGCTGCTTGCAAATGTCTCTTACCACCATCTGCATGACCAGGCTGGATATCTATTAATATATTTTTCTCTCTGACCCAAAAGACCTAGTGAAGACAGGATTTCAGGATGATTTTTAATAATTATGCACAGTATATTCACTCCTTAAGGCCCCACGTGACATTGCCCTTGCATATTAGGTCCTACACAAACACACAGTGGCAGTCTTTGCTTGGAGAACCTAAAAGGACAAGACACAGGAAGCATTATTACCATCCCCATCTTACAGATGAAAGCCAAGGCATTAAGAGATCAAGGCTGCATGCACACATTCAAGAAACCTGAAAGAGTTCTCTCACGTCTTTTTCCTGGTAGAAAAACTTACCCTGAGACACCTGAACAGACATTCAAATGCTGAGCCCCTGAGGAGCAGAGAGTTTGCAGTACTGATGCTGTGCAACCAGGGCACCCCTGTGTACACATTTCTGCATGTTCTGAAGGCTCCCTCAGTCTGGCTGGAGACAGATGGAAGCAGTGCACAGGGCAGCCCTGAATGGCTGACCCCGACTGTTCAGAGTCAGCCTGTGTCTCCCGCAAGCACAATCCTTGGTGGCCCTGGTTATCGCCAGTGGCATTCTAGTATGCTTTCCAGAACCAGCATAGGCAGGGTTTTTTCTGAGAACTGTATTAGTCAGATTGTGCTCCAGGTAGTCGCATGTTATCACAAACTGGGCAGCAGGCCCTGTGTGGTGATGCAGAATTCTTTTGTTGAGTCGCCCTGGCCCCTGGGGGATACTAAAACCTTGCATTAACATTCAAGATAAGTGGCACTGCTGAGTCATGTTGGCAGGCAGATCTTACTCACTCTAGCCAGAATATGAAAGTGCAGGAAATGTTTCCTGAGGTCCTGAAGGCAATCCTACAGGAGAAACAAACACAGGGAAGAAACATTCACCATGTGTTGTTTGCTGCTTCTGCTACTAACAGAGTCAAGCCACAATGAGAGAGTGAGCTTGGACAGTATCTGGGGGCTGTTGTGTACTGTAGTGAAGACTATCGGGGTAGAGGCTGGTCACAAGAGCTAGATCCTTATGAGAGGAAGGATGGTCTCATGGTCAGGCTACTGGTCTGGAACTCAGTTCAATTCCTGGCTCTGCTACTTGTTTCCTGTGAGATCTTGGACATATCAGAGGTGGTACTGTCACCCACCCTAGCGATCTTCAAAAAGCATCTTGATACCCACTTTGCTGGGATCATCTGACCCCAGCAATTTTTCCAGCCCAAGTGCAGGGGGGCTGGACCCGCTGATCTTGTAAGGTCCCTTCCCTCCCTGCTCTGGGAGAAAAATAACCTAGGAACAACCAGGGTTAAATAACTTCTGGAGAAGTTTCTGCTGGGAGAGTGAATGTTTGTACACATTCTCTTCTAAAAGAACCCACAGCACAGTCCTCCAGCATCCCAGGAGCAAGTTAATACATAATCTTTATACCCCTTAATGCTGCGGTAGGAGGGAGTGAAGATCTAATGTAATGTGAGAGTAAGCAAAGCACCATATTGAAAAGAGGACCAAAACAAAAAAAAAAGCCTGGCCAACCACTGGGAAAACATGCGAGATACCTGGACCCCACTGCCATTCCACCTGGCAACTTCCCTAGTGCAACATGTTGGCAGGGTGAAGTCCAGGGGCTGGTTTCATCTGCTTGATGCCACTGCCATCCAGCCACACAATATTTCACAACAAATTTATCCCCATTGAGCCAGTGGATCAGGACGATTTTTTTTTGTTTAGTATGTCTACAAGAAACAAGCTTGGACCAACTGGATAGCTGAAAGAGAAGTTAGACAAGTGTTCAGAAATCAAATGCTCTTCCTCAGGTCTAGGAAAGAAGGCGATAAGAGCCTAAATGAAATACTGGCAAAAACAATGACTTTTATTGAACCCTGCCATGTTAATGGAAGTGATCACTTAAAATGGGAAAAGTGGGCAGTACATTTATGAAAAATTGCTACAGACCAAGTAAAAAACAGTTGCAATAGATAAACCTAATTATGTAAAAGAATAAGACCTTTCAAAATGAAAGAAGGCTTTTAGCACCTATGGAGCACAGAAGTTAGCAAAGGGAGCAGGTCAGTCATAATGGACTATAAAACTAGCATTGGTGTTAAGCCCAAAGTTTTTCATAGTTTCATAGTTTGCAGGGTCGGAAGGGACCTGAGCAGATCATCAAGGCATCCAATAAAGCTGTGAAGTTTTTTTTCCAAGCCTATCTTCCAAAGGTAGTGTGTAGACTTCCCTTGAGGAAGAGAACCGTAGGGTCAGAGACAGTGTTTAGTTTACACTGTATCTACTTCTTTTCTAGACCTGAGCAAGGGAATTTTATGCTAAACGAACTGCCCAACATCTCTCCTAACTATAGGTGTCCAATACAAGTTATTCCTCCGACCCCTAAACACAAGCTGCTTTTAAAGGCTTGGAGCAATACTGACTGCTCCTTATGCTCCTCTGTGTCTGTCTTTATAGCCCATGAATTACAGACTGATCGTTGGGTTTAATCATTATTATTACTAATTAATTATAATTATTGTGCATTAATTAGCATACACATTCCCTGCCAAAGATGAGACAGATCTGTGCATCTAAGCTCAGATTTGAGAGAGAGATGCTGCAGGAGCTTTTTTTCTGGCTTCTGCTTAAAACCTTTGCCAGGATTTCTTGCTGACTACAGCGACGCCTGCTGCTCAGAACAAAAAGGGATCATCTGCAGTTTCCCAAGCATTGAACTTGCCATTCAGGACCCCAGGACCCCAGAGAAAATGACACCCAAACCCTTCAGGACCCCAGAGAAAATGACAGGGTCTCAGCTGGTCTAAGATAACAGCTTCAAACCGAGGCAGGCAATTCTACACGAGCTGAACACTGGGCCCCAGAATTGCGCCGTCTCCTCTTTTACTCCAGACGTGACTGCATAGAAAAGGGATGTGATCTCATATGCAAAAAGTCTCTGACTGCTACTCCCATGAGACTGGGCTGTGGGGCACCTGTTTTACGCTCAACGCTTCACTCAACTCTGCTACAATGCTTACAACATCCTTGGCAAACCTGAGCCAGGCTTTATGTGGACCTGCCCTGATTTTGCATTTCAGGTAGGTCCACACTGCCTCTGTGGAGCCCTCAGGGCAGGTCTTGTCACACCCCACCCTCCTCCACTCACTGGTATGAAATGCGGAGGTGAAGCTGTCCCCAGAGCATCCCCTCACAACCACTTTCTGTATTTCTGTCTCCAGTGGAATGAGATGAGCCACTGGGGCTGCTCCTGGAAAGGCTTCACCACAGCATTTCCAAGTGCCTGCAAATGGGAAGTGATCACCCCTCCCCAAGTGCACCCTGGCAGCGGTGCAGTGTACCCTTAGTGATGCTGCATGGGTTGGAATGAAAGCTCAGACACAGCTTGCTTGGGCTGACTGTTTGGCTGTGCAGTTTCTCTGAACCCCAATTTGAAAGCCAAAACTGACAGGCAAGTGCCAAAGCTTCACTCAGAGTAAAACCAAAGCAGCTTCACACAGCTCAGCAGTTCTTGAGGATGGCATTTACAACAGAGACCGGGCTCCTGCTCCAAGATCATTGGGACTAACCTGAACTGTGTTCACTGAAGACTTGGTTCCACCTCTTCAATGAATGCCTTTTCTATGCACCAGAACAGAAAAAGTGCAACCACTGCTTTGGGGCTCGCTGGGCCTTCCCTCCAACTCATGCATTTCTACTGGGAGTTGGGCTATAGGCGTCTTTCACATTAGTCCAAGATCTCCCAAGACTTCTGAAGCCAGAGACCCTATTGCTGGCTGCAGAGCTCTTACAACCAAGAATACCAAACTGCACGCCAAGGAGTTAGCTATACTCCATCTAGCAACAGAACACACATCCAGTTGACATAAAGCACAGGTATTAAGCAGCTGACATCTTACAGGGAATAGGTCTCTATTGTAGGAGCAATGCCATCTACCCATTAAATACCTCCTCGATCAATAGCATGCTATTGGCTTTTCATAATAATAATACTAATCATCATAAGTAGCTCACACATGGGCACACTGCAGCTAAAGGAAAAATCCAGTTGAATCAATAGTGTTTGGCTTCAATGAGAGTGCTTGCTTAGTCTCACATTACATTAGATCTTCACTCCCTCCTACTGCAGCATTAGGGGGAATAAAGATTATGTATTAACTTTCTCCTAATTACAGAAAAAGAACAATGCGTTGAGCATTTTTCCAACAGGAAACTTCTGTTGAAGTCCCATTGCTTGCCTGAAGTTGCTTATACACAGATGCTGGTACAGCCAGGTTTGCAATGATGGGCTGAACTGAGCATAACACCCCAGAGACCCCAAAACCTCTGCAACTGGACTCCTGGAAATAAGCTGGCACAAGGGAGTGGCCATATGCCAGGCCTTCTCATCCCCCATAGTATCCTGAATCTGCCTTGCCTGGCCTTGAGGGTAGTTAAAACACATGCCAGGCTCTGTTCATTCATGATGAATTTAGGCAAATGGAGGACAGGCAGACCAGAGTTTCTCCCTGCCCTTTCTTGACTCCCTCCTCCCTAGTCTGCTGGAGGTAAGGGAAACATCTGGGGCAGGAACTTACCCATCTAGCTTTAAGCTGTGGGGAGTTACCTCTTGCAAGAGGAATCCTCCATTAGCAGCTTCTGGCCATGATTTTGGCCACTTAGTGCTGCTTGAGCAAGACAAAGCAACTGGAACAACATGGAGAATCCATCCCAAGACACTTGTGTGTCTGGTCAATCAAAGCTGAATGCAACTCAGATCTACACATTTCTGCTCAAAGTTACTGGTTTTTGTAAAGGGAGAAATGATCTTTCCTCTTGGTACCAAATGCACTCATTTGTTGTGAAACAAGGACCCATCTGAGGGTCCATGTTTCAGGAGAGGGCTGTTTAATGATACATGAGCTAGCCAACTGGAAGAGCAAGTGCATCTCAGATGAGGTAGGGATTAAAAACAAAGAAAAACAAAAAAAAGCAAGTTACCTAGTGCTGCCTGGATAAAGTTTTGCTTGATCAGAAGTTTGCTTCATAGGAAAGAAGCAATCTTGTTCCTATTCCCCTTGGAGATCAAACCAAAAGTTGTTATCTTAAGCCTCAGCTGGGTGGTGAGAAAGACATGGCTTAATACCCAAAGCCTCCAGAGAAATTAAGCTCCTTGAAATGATGGGTTGGCTGCTCCCACAGAATGCCAAAGCCTTCTGAAGCCAATGGAAGGATTTCCAGTGGTCTTGGAACCAGTCCCAGGCACTCTAAATGCCAACTCACTATACTACTCCAACCCAATATCTCAACATATACCAAGCCAACACAAGGGCAACTAATTCTGATCACCTGAAGCTAAAGCTTAATGCTCTAAGGAGTGCTCTGCACTTTCTCCTGTCTCCCCTCACCTGATCTCACAACATGCCTGACACAAAATACAGCATCTGTGTATAAACAGTTGAGGTTGGCAATGTATATGGAGTACAGTGTCTAATTCATTGCTTGCTGAAATAGCATGATTGTTGTGTGAGCCTGTGGTGGAAGACCTTTTGGTTATCCATATATAGCAGAAGTAGTATCATTCAGCAGTGGAAAGATTTTACTCAACCTTCTTGTCTTTGTTAAGCACACAGATGGGAGTCAAAATTAAGTGCACATGTACAAATATATTAGGAGGGTGTAGAAGGGGGTTGAATAGCTATACTGCTAAATTATTACAGTTACTGCTGGAAGTGTCACTAAGTTTCCTTTGAATAGGAAGGAATTAGTAGCGCCTACAACCCCTTCATCATATTTTCACAAAAACTAAGCAGCATGAAGCTTATGCTTGGATGCCACACTGCAGGGAAAACCTAGGTCCTTCCAAATAGCAGAGGTGGTACCCTACATTCCTTTCAATTCATTACTGGACCAATGCTCCAGCCTGGTGCAAAGACTGAGTCCGCTGCTGCACCTGGTGCCTTTTGAGGCAATAATAAATAATAACTTGAGATGTAGAAATGAGGAATGCTCATTTTGAGTCATTAATGTGTATAAGAGCTGGGGTTAACAGCACCCATCTAGAATTAACTTAACAGCAGGTTCCCTGGCTCAGTTCCGAAGATATAATTATATGGGGCCTCTGTCAAAGTCTCCAGTGATTTTAATTGGAACTGGTATTTTTTGCTTCCTGCTTTAAAGTGCTGAGATGCGATGCACTCCAATGCACTGAGATTTGGGGAATTTATGACTTGGCAGAACAGCTCTGCCAATGACTCCCTGTCTGATCTTGGGCAAATCCCTTAATTTGTCTATGATTCAATTTCCCTTTCTGCAAATTAGGGCTTGCAATAATAGGGCTTTGGGGTGATGAGCTGTGTCTGACCTTTGAAAAGGTCTGTATTGTGCGGTATCGAGACTGTGGCTTCTACTCTGCGGGGCAGGGAAAGCACCCTGTTCTGGAGAGTCCTGGTTCAAGACTAGGGCTGTTAGGGCTTATCCACATGGGTTTGGAGAGTACCTGTAATATAGGCAAGTGGGACCTGGGCCGAACCTGCTTGGGAACAACTTGGGCAGGACATATGGGCGACTGGTGCCTTCTGAGTCGGGGGGGGCGGCACTTGCCCCCACAGCAGCCAGTCAGCGACCAGGGTCCCCCCACAGCCGATGGTGCCAACCAGAAGGGGGGGAGGGGTGCGCTGCTGGCACTTCTTGGCTGATGCGATCAGCCACAGGGGAACACCCTCCACCCCGTTTGGCACAATTGGCCATGGGGGGACTGTGGGGATCGTTTCTCCTGGTGCCCCCACTCCCCGGCCAGTGCTTTCACTCACCTGCCCCTCCTGCCCGTTGCCTAAGCGGGGAACACTGGCTGTCAAGGGGTGCACCAGTACTCTCAGGGGGTGCACATGCACCCCCAAGCACCCCCTATTCGTCGCTACTGGCAGGACACACTGCCACTGGGGTATAAGCAAGCATTAAAGTGCTCTACCCTAGAGGTGAATGCCTTCCAGCAGCAAGTGGTTAGAAAAGAATGGCTCCTGTTCCAGGGGCTGATGGCGACTTTCCCACGGATTAACTGGGACCTCCGAAGCCTTCAGATGAAAGTTCTTATCGATAGCATTTACTGTTGTATTAACACAGAATTGTTGTCACCCACGCACCAGCTTCTCATTTATCAAAGACATGCTCCGTTTGCACCAAAACATTACAATACTGTGCCACTGCCTACCTGTGCTTATCCCCAAAAGCAGGGGTAGCTCAACTGCAGGCCTGCAAGCCAAATGCAGCCCATGGAGCCCTGGCACCTGGCCCATGGAGCTTCCTATGGGTTGGGAAATTTGGCAGTGGGGAAGCAGTGGCAATTAATTCCACCATGTATTCCCACTGCCAAATTCCCAAGCCCCGCACAGTGGGTTGCAGCCAGGCTGCCACCCCTCCTTCTACACAGCCAAATTGGGGCCAGGTCACACCCACTTCCCCTGGCACAGCCAGGTTGGAGTCAGGCTCTGCCACCCCCTGCACAGCTGAATCTGGGCTGGGCCATGCTGCCCCCCTCCCCTTGCAAAGCCAGATCAGGACCAAGCCAAGCCTCCTTCCCCTACACAGCTGGATCAGGACCAGGCTGCCCCCCACCCTTCTCCACACAGCCAGATGAGGTCCTGCTGTGCTCACTCCAGGTACTAGATCTGGCTCATAGGTGGGCTAGGCCAGGAGTGGGCAAAATGCGGCCTGGGGGCTGGATACAGCTCACCAGGCCATACTATCCAGCCCGCAGGGCCCCTAAAAAATCTTGAAAATGAACATTTATCTGGCCTTGGCTGCCTGTCATGCGGCCCTTGATGGCTTGCCAAAACTCAGTAAGCGGCCCTCCACCTGAAATAATTGCCCACCCCTGGGTTAGGCACTGCCCGTCTGTTCCACCAGGCAAAAAGGTTGAGCACCACTGCTGTAAAGGAAAAAGTCAATTCAAAAGCAAAACTGAGCATGGCTAAAAGTTGCAGTTATAAGCAAACTACTGTACAAGTCCTCATCTAAAATCTGCAGTCAGCTAGTAAATGCCAGGGACTGATTGCAGAGCTGGCACGAGCAGCACATTCACTCCACTGAACGCAGGAGTTATGCCTGCTTAAACTGGCACTCTATGGCCCAGAAAGTGTCTTTCATGCGCGGCTCTTAAAGCACTTAGAGGTGGATAAGGATTATTACCCATCCAACATGGATTAGGAGCTAAACTAAAGCAACTTGTCCATGTCACACAGCAAAGCAGCTAGAATAGAATACAGGCCTCTTCCTCCTAAATTCTCCTGATCTAACAACTAGACCACGCTGCCTCCAATTGAAGGCCCATGAAACTCTGCAAGCTGCACAGACAGCTTTTTCTCGTTAGAAAGCTTCGAACAGGACCCTGGGGAGCTGGCCAACCTTGTGTTAGCCATGACTTTCCGGGACAAGTTATGTGTAATGAATCAGGTCATCAGGCAGTAAATAAATTATTCCCTCTCTACACTGCCTGCAAAGTCACAGTCCACACCATGGTAGTGAACATGGCCTGCTGCACCACGAGGTAACTTTCTAGTAATGATAAACTGTCAATGACCTACAAAAGGAGTGGCCTTTAGCAAAAAGCAGACGATGGTAGACTAGGGGAGGACCAGGCGCAGGAGACCAGAGTTCTGTATCTTCTGGTCTGCTGCATGATTTGGGTAAATTGGGTAGCTTTTAGGCTATGTGTATACTACTTTCTTGGCACTCCCAAACATACCATGGAGGACACCCCACCCACATGCACCAGAGCTTGGAATGAGGTAGTGAAGCTGCCTCAAGGGTGTCTGCACATTACCACTTGCAGGCCAAAGGCAAAGGCAAAGATATGAAGAGTGATGGTGGAGGGCAGCTTCACAGCTCCATTTCCAGGTCTGCCTCTTGTGGCAGGAGTGGGGGGCTGAGCGCTCTTCTCACCAACGCTAAGTTGCATCTCCCTTTGATTCCAGCTCCACGCAGACTTTAAAACCAACTGCCTGGGAGGGCAGCAGCATTTCTATGCAGGCAACACTGAAGGAATCAATTGACTTCATGTCTCATTATACTCTACCTGATTCCTGCTAATCTCTCTTCATTCTACAGGTGTTAACAACCCTCTATCCTTTTTAACGGTCTTGATGCTTCAAACTATCCTTTCTTCTGCAATTTGGCTGTCTGTTAGCCATTTCTGATAATGTCTCTCTTCCATTTCAAAGCCCTGGGGACTGTTTCTAGCTCTAGCTAAAAAATCTTAACTCAGGTGTGGTAATATTAACTCCTGTGTAGAAAGACTGATAGTTAAGCACTGGAGACACTGTCAAGATGCTCCAGAAGGCTAGATTTTGTTCTATGAATCTGAATAAGAGACGTACATGCAACTATGACTACAGGACTAATGAGAAAACATCCTTTCACTACTGGTATTTTGACTATTTTTTGCCTAATTTGTGAGGTTTTTAAAACTTTTATACATAATCTAGCAAATCAGTACACAATCTAATAGCTATATTTGGTTTTGCTTTGATCTCAAACTGAATAATATAGTATTAGGCTCCTGGCATATTAGTAAAGCTCCTAGTTTCCTTCTAACTGGGGAAAATTTTGTGTTGTGTTATATGTGCTGATACACTACTCTACCTGCATCCCCACCCCCTCTTTTCAAAATGCTAGATCTGCCCATGGGGATGGCATAATATTCTTCTGATAATGACGCCCTAAATAAATCATATGTCCACTGTCAGCATGCAAGAGGCCAAGACAGAAATTTCTTGGCTACTCTGACTGAAAGGAAAGGACCTTTTCATGGAAGTCCATAGAGCAGAGCAGAGTACAGCACCTTTGACTGCTTTGAATAAAATCTGGTAAAAGTTTTTTTTAAAGAAATATGGTCACTTATCCATAAAAGGAAAAGTAAATGGTGATGATACTTCAGCTAAAATGTTTGCTTTATATTCCAGACTAAGGTGGGAGAAAAAAATAAAAAGCCTAGAACAAGGGGCAGAATTGAAAAATCTTGGCAGCCACTGGACTCACTTCAGATTAATAAAGCTTCAAGCACAGATGGTACTGCCAGCAAATTGCAAGAAATAATAGGTTGGTAGGAAACAGCCTTGATGAAACCCTTTATTACATTCTCAGGTCTGTCTAAGGCTATGATTAGAGGTATTCAAAAAGAAAGCAAAAGGGAAAAAATGTCAATGCCTGTAATAATATTCACCATATCGACCTCTTTCACTGATGAATGCCAACACCAGCTTTTTTGTAAACAGCAGTGGCTTGAAGTTTGAAGCAATTATTTTATTACTGGTAGCTTGGAATAATTACACATTTCCAATATGTGCCCTCCTCACCCTCAGAGAAGGGAGAATTTGTGCGTTCACCAAAACGGTGTCCTTTTAGAAGTGCTTTGATCTCCACTGATCCTGAAGAGGCTGCAATTTCAACATATCCTAATGGGGGGAGGACCCCGTTCCAGCTCTGATTGTCTGAGCTAGATACAGTGCATCTTTACCCTCATGCAGGGATCTTTTTGAGTGGTTTTCTCAAGCACCATCCTTGACTGCAGTGCTATCTGCAAATGATTGTTCCTCTTCCATTTTTCCTGTAATCACTGTGCAATCACAGTCTTTAAGCCAAAAGACTTGTAACCTAAGTGAATTGCCACCTGGGTAGACAGCTATCAAACAGCCAATTCACCACTTACATCCTACCTTTTTTGGAGGGCAGATGGGTTTTGAGGGAGCCCTTTTGCATGAGGATATGTGCCATTTCTGCATCTATTCCTGCATCTGTCCAGAAGGCCACAGAGCAGAATGAGCAAAACAAGAGTCTCAGAATCAGAAAGACCTTGGAGTCTAATCCTGGATGAGCTATAAAAGAACTGCAACCTGGCAAAACCTTGTTATTGGACCTTCTGGGAATATTGATCAAACAAGGAGGTCACCGCCAACTAAATGATCCCTCTAAGGACAGCTAAGCTTCCTGCTGCATATAAATTACAGGAGAGAGGAAAAGGACAAGCATATCCACATGTAGTGGTTCTATATAACAGAAGAAAAGATCTGCAAGGTGCAGATACAAAGAAACTGGGGAAAAAAACTGTGATTATTATTGTTTGCACTGCAATAATGCCTGCAAGCATACAACCAAGATGGCCCCACCCCAGAAGATTTCCCACACTAAGACTATGTCTAACACTGCCAACTGCAGCGTAGACAGCTAACTTGGGTACCACAGCCAGTCTAGCTGTGGCAGCATGGAGGTCCTCATGGGCTGATGTCCTATAAGCTAGATAATGAGTGGGATAAATTAGCCTCACTGCAGCTCCATCTACTGCAGTACTAGATGGGATAGACAGGCTAAGAGGCCCTCCCCATTATTGGGAAGACAGAAATCTAGGCCTAGAGTGAATAGTCAGGCGGTTCATGGAGCTCTCTGCTACTGGATTAAGATTGCTTCAGGTACCCAAGCCAACTCATTTAAAGCCAGCTTGCATGTTTTTGCACTCTACTGCTATCTGCATATCCTAATATGAGACAGCAAGTGAAGAGCCAAGAAACACACAGAGCCAAGAAACTGTCTCAAAAGGTTCAGGGAAAGCTTAGGCTAGGGAGAGGCTGCAGCAACACCTCAACGTCCGCCAGTAAAGTTGGGCTGGCTCCATGAGGAGCTCACCCTGCACGCAGCAAAAAGGACTGGCAGGTGCTGTGCGATTTGCAGACAGAGTGTACTTGCCCCAGGCACATCCCTGCAGGAGCCGCTTCCAGTCTTCGCAGCCCAGGTATGAGCAGGGCTCTCAAGCCATAACCAGCCCAAAGACTATGTCCTGTTCCCTTGAACGGGGCTTGTAATATCACTGGGCACTCTGCCTAGCAGAGGTGACAGCTGTCAGAAGTGAAACAGTGTAAAAAGCAGGAAATGTCAAATAACCTCCAAAAGAGATGCAACCTCACTGACCTCTTTCTGATCCTTACAGACATGTCCACACTGCAGATTTCTGATCCCTAGCAGCAGCAGCCCCAGACGCACTGAACAGCTCCACGCAGGCTTCCTCCTAAATTAGAATGTGTGTTGCCATGTCTGTATGATACTTTGGGTGGGTTCATTAGCACTGCTGAGCAACAGACCCTATTAGCACATCCACTCCCCGCTATTAAGCCTGCTATAGAAATACCCAAGCCAGTGCTGCACTGTAACCACACTGCTTCCAGTTTAGAAAACAGAGGGGTAGCTTGAAAGTGCCACTGATGGGGGCAGTACACTTACTGTGTAGCTATGGCCTAAAACATGAAACGTGCCTTCTGGCCCGTTCCTGCCTGGGCCCACTCCCTTTATGTCCTTCCCCAAGCCTCTGCAAAAGGCTCTTGCTTGCTCACAGCATCCACCTCAGGCCCTCTAGGGCTCCCATTCATTCCCAAGTTCCACAGAGACAGCACAGGCCTATATCACAGATTCATAGATGCTAGGGTTGGAAGGGACCTCAGTAGGTCATCGAGTCCGACCCCCTGCCCTGGGCAGGAAAGAGCGCTGGGGTCAGACTACCCCAACTAGGTGCTTGTCCAGTCTCCTCTTGAAGACCCCCAGGGTAGGGGAGAGCACCACCTCCCTTGGGAGCCCATTCCAGATTCTGGCAACCCTTATTGTGAAGAAGATACCATCAACCTGACAAAGAAGAGGGAAATAAGGACCACTGCAAGCCAGCAGGTCTATTAATCTGCCCAGCTTTGCCAGCACCCTTCTGGTCAATGCACCAGCAGGGGAGCCACACCAAAGCCTGAAGTGACCCTGTCTAGCAAGGAGTTGGCTAGACCCCTCCCCAGCAAACCCAACATCTCCTGCCCCATCAGCCAGTCACACATTGGAGCCACAGGGGTGCTCTAAACTGGGCAGCTGCCCCCCAGCCACAAGGGACCCCACTGTGCCCTGCAGCCATGATAAACACCCAAAGATGGCATGGTTTTGACTGCCCTTAGCCACACGTAGACAAAGCCACTTACAGTCGCAAGCCACTTACAGCTTGGTCCCGTGGCATTCAGACTCCACTGCAGACACTGCCACTACCTGGCACGGCTGGACTCACTTGGGGATCTAGGTCCTGGAATTTCAAAGGGTTTTGCAGCTGCAGGGACTCCAAGTAGAAGACTGAGGGGAGCCATTGCAGCAGTTTTCATGGGTGTCAAAGGCCATAAACCATCCTCAATAACCGCTGGGAATAGAACAAGAAGGAATAAGCCTAAGTTTCTAGAAGAAACATGGGTTAGCTACCACCAAAATGATTTCGAAGTGTAAGCCAACTGAAACCAATTAACCAAGGAGGGTTCGCCATCACTGGAGGTTTTCCAGAGCAGGTTAGACAAAGATCTGCAATGGTTTAGGTATAGGGGAATGGTGTAAGGAGACAGACTAGATCACCTCTCATCCATTTCCTAGGACAGCTAGGGACTGAACATGAAGTTACAGCAGCCTTTGGAAAACATATCCTTTAGCTTTACCTTTTCTTCCAAGGCCTGCCTAATCTGTGTCCCTGGGGAATTCATTTGAAATTGCTCAGTCAATAAGCTCTCAGCTGGAACTGCTTGTATACAAAGCAGCGGATATTGCAAGGAATTTCTCTTTGTCTCATTGAAGTGGCAAATGAATTTTCTGTTGGGTCTAAAACTCAAAGGGCTAAAATGAAAAAGAAAGAGAGAGGGAAAGATGTGGCTGGGCAGCACCTGTTGCTTGGCTGTCTGCTTTAGCAGATATCCTTAGCTTCACACCAAGTTTGATGAAATACCTTTTTTTTTTGCCGACAGGAAGAATGAAGACCTAGACAAACGTGGCTCCTTGTATAAGCAAACACTTCTAAATCTCTCAGTGATCCCTGAGATAGTAGTTAAGGATTGATAACAAATGGGTTTAGCTAATCTTACTCTGACATGGATTTAACTAGGCCCATAAACCTTTTGGAAGGGCTGCTATTTCAAAGTCATTTATTTGCGAATGTTTCTGAAAATATCCAACCAGCAATGTCACACTAGAATATCAGCTCAAATTCTCCACAAGATGGTTTGGTGTGAAAAGACTCTTGCTCTTTTCCTGCTACTTTGTAATAGGTGATAAAAATGCACGGTCTAATCCCAAGCAGATTCTTTTCATGTACTTCTTACAGCAGTTTTCTTTCAGAATTATGCACTTTGAGGCTATTAAGCAAAATGCAATTCTTTTTTCCCCCCTAAGGATTCCCAGGGAGGGCTCACCAGTATGCTAATTCCAGTATAAAGCCCAGGAATAGTTGATGGATGATAACAATATTACCGCTGCCTTTAATTTTGTCTCTATTTTCATTTCTGCCATGCATCAATAATCATGCTATTTCCTACCAGAAGAATGAGGATCTAACCAATTAATATTGGGTGGCCCATGTGGAAACAGTCTCTTTTCCCCCTCATGATGGAACCAAAACAGTTGAATTTTTTATTTAAAATGTAGTAAAACTGATTCATAACAATGTGCCTCCAGTCTAACACTGGCATAACTCCCTTGGTTTCAGTGGAGCACAAAAATTGAGCAGCAGAATAGTGGCAAAGGCTCACTGTGTGTAGGCTCACATGTGACTTGTTTTCTGTTTAAAGCCCAACTGTGAAAACCCACATTTGCATTTTTTACTGAAGAGTTATGGTCCTGCATTAAAGTTTCTTAGTCTCCTCATCACAGATAAATGCCCAACAGATGGAGCACAGGCCATTAAGCACTTTAATTACCACTCAAGCTTACTTTTCATATCTTTAACTTCAGCCCTGTAGCTTCAGGTTTGCAGAGAAAAATAGACTGGTCCTAACTACATCCTGTGCAGATATCTTCATGGTAAAATGGATGCTATAAATGGATACTGTAAAAGTATGATGTTGTGAATTTGGGTGGCTAAAATGATGGGTTTTAAGATACAGGATTTTCCCCTTTAAGTTGATTTCATCTTGCTTACTGTGTGGTAAGTCAGCACAGGCTTATGGTTGTATATAAGGACTAGGTGAACTGAACTGGTGATCTCCATCCAGATCTCAGTGAGCAAAGTCACCATTACAATTAGCAGCCATTTCACCACCAATTCACCAAAATACTAACTCTGCAGACGTCTATAGGGAGATCATCAAAAAAGTGGCCTCTCTGAAAATCCACTTGGCTGTCCTATTACTGACTCTGAGCAAATTAAGACATAGGAAGGATAGAACAGCACAAACAAAATTGAACATGGGCAACATGGAAGGTAGACCCAGACCAGCTGAATAACTGGACTTGGACGCATCCCCACTACTTCACTACTGGACAAAACCAGTGGCACTTCCTGAAACTGCATATTCTTGTGGACAGCGTACTGTATCAGGGCTCAAAAGACTTCTGCTCTTTTCTCAACTCTGCTGCTATTTGCCCTAGAAGGAGTCACTTCATCAGTCTGTGCCTTCCTCATCCTTTTTCCACTTCATGCATTTATAACTTGTGTTCCTTGTGTTATATGCATGTGCAGTACCCAGCACAAAGGAAGAAAGGATACTCCAGTGGGAATGTGGCAGAAGACAGATGTGAACTCAAGCCTTACCATAGCACTCTGGGTTACTGATTAGCATCCAGAGAATAATCCAGTGCTGGGTACTACCCTAGGGCTTGGGTTCAAATCACAGAAGCTTGGGCAAGTCACATAATCTCTCAGTTCCTCACCTGTAATATAGGGATGTGCAACAGAGAGCTGCCTCAGCCCCTGTTCCAGAGGGTAAAGGCGAGTGCCAGGGAAACAAACTTACCTGGACGTGAAGCCAATCAGCCATATCCACTGAGAGCGGCAGCGGGGATCCAGCTGGGGAAGGGAGGCAACAGGGACTAGTGAAGCAAATCAGAGGACTGACTAATTTAATGATGAGAGGGGGACTGGGAAAAAGAGAATCGGCTATCTGAAGGAAGAGAACTGATCTTCTGTTAAGGGATCTGACGGAGAAGAAATGAGTGAGAGTCAATCTGGTAAAGAAAAATTCATTGACAGAACTGAGAGGAACCAAAGACAAGTGATTGAAGAATAACATGTTCATCAGGGGCACCTGGTTAGAGGCTAATTCAGGGGTGGCCAAACCACAGCTTGGGAGCCACATGCGGCTTGCTGGCACGGTACTTGTGGCTCTCTGGGAATTGGCCACAGCCCCATCCACTTATCCCCGAGGCAGCTCCAGGGGACAACACAGCCCAGCACTTCCCGCCACTCCAACTTTCCATGTGGGAAGTGAGCCCCAAGCCTGCCCTCCTCCCTCTTCTCCCTCCAGGACTGCTGGCTCAGGAGCCGGGCTGCTGGGTTGGGGGCTGCAGCTGCACTGCTTACCCCGGGGTGCACTCCCCGTGGGGAAAGCCAGAGCGGTTCAGCGCTCCGGCGGCAGGAGCCTGATCCTGTGGCCTTCAGCCAGCGCCTGCTGGTGGGAGCAGGGAAAATGGGAGGAAGAAGGGGCAAACAAAGGGTGCAAAGGGGAAGTGGTCACCTCCGCTCCAGGTCACTCAGCACCCTTTCCCTCCCTCCCCCCGCCGGCTCTTTAACTTTGGTGGAAGTTTGGATGTGGCTCCCATGGCAAGTAACTCTGGCCACCCCTGGACTAATCAATTGAGACTGAATCAGTGCCAAGAGTGACTTATGTGAGGAATCGACTGATGACTGACAGTTCCTATGAAGGAGAGCGCTATTCAGGAACTGCCTGGACCATGGAAGGATTTGCTGATCAAGGCAGGGACTCAAACCCCAGACTAATTTGATTCCCTAAGTGGGGATCAAAAAGGAACTGGGTGCATCTATACCAGAAGGTACGGACTCCCTCCCAGCCAGGTGTGGTGAGGACAGGGTGTAGAGGAGGTGGACTCCTGTGGAAGAAGCTTCGCTGAACTTGTGTCCTGGTACAGACCAGATCAACAACTAACCTCCCCATTCTTGTATTTTCTTTAATATCAAGGTGTCACAGGCGAGTGACAGGGAGGATAGGAACAGGGACGCGAGTGGGTTGGAGCTCAGATACACCCGCCGACAGGATAACAACACTATCACAAGATGTTGCAAGAGTAAATACATTTAAGATACCGAGGTACTGAGAGACTTCAGTGGCAGGGACTATTAAGTGTGTAAGACAGAAATAACAGAGCTCTGATTTGGTGGGAGCTTGGAGGTACTAGTGGAACATAAATTAATTAAGGTCATGAAAGTCATCTCCTTTACCATTACAGGGGGTTATACAAAGGAGACTGCTCGAGGGTCTAGAAATCATCAGCAAACCTCAAATCCATTATAAAGCAAATGAGGTTCTCCTTGCAGCCAACATTCATCTGTGTTCACTCAATCACAAAAGAGCTATCAAAGGAAATAGCTAATTTTCTATAAATTTTGTCTCCTATCCAAAGGCTTAAATTCCAGCATGACTGGCATCTTCCTAAGAGGAGGTGTTCTTCTCGGCATTCACATTCCTAAAACTAGGCAAGAGATCCTAGGGTGGAAGCATAAATCCAGCTGGTAAACCAGAGGGCTCTTACCATTGCAGTTGTAACAGACCATGATTTGTTACAAGCCTTTGAAGGGATTCCTTGTATTGGAACTCTGCAGACAGGTTCCCATTCTCATCTTCCATAGACAACGTTTCATTTGACAAGGTTCAACAATTATGTAACAAAAATTGCAAATGAAATTACCTTCTCCTTTGCAGTGAATTATGGGAAGGAGAGTTACTTCTTGGTTAGTTATTGTCAGACTCACAGGGCATGTCCAGGCAACCATGCAAATGCATTTCCCCAGGGACAAACAGTAGCAGCGCATAGTTGGTGCTGCTGCTTGTCCCTGGGGAACGCCCATGGATGTGTGCTCTGATGCATGGCAAGTTGCCCTGGGTGAGGTGGGGTGGGGTAGGGGAGGCTGGGGCCAGCACCTGGGCTAGCCCCAGCAACCACACCTGGGGTCCTGGGCTTCAGCAATGGTAATCCAGCAGCAGGCAGCCTGGCCACCACTGGAGTATGGCTCTAGACAGCCAGGCTCCAATTTAGGGTGGCACACATTGCCACCACATGCGCTGCCCCAATTTTTTCTAGCGCAGTTTTTTTTGACACCAGGATTTCCCAGTGTCAAGCCCTGGTCCCCCCGGCAAATTAGCAGTGCAAGAACGCCCGCATGTGCAATGTGTGTAGTGTGCGTGCGCATCTGGATGTGCCTATAAGGTTATCAGGAACTTCAAGAATCATCCAGAGCAGTGGTTTTCAACCCTTTTTCATTTGCAGACCCCTAAAATATTCCAAATTGAGGTGGGGACTCCTTTGGAAATTTCAAATGGAAGGACAGACCCCTTTGAATTGTAAGCGTAGGTCTTCACATGCTTTCGATTGATCATAGTCATCTTTCACAGACCCCTCAGACAGTCTGTGGACCCCCAGGCATCTGCAGACCACAAGTTGAAAACGACTGATTTAGAGTAAACCAACTCCCTACTCAGATACAGGATTTGCTGCTACCAAATCATCTCAGAGAGATGTCCAACAAGCCTCTTTGTAAAAACCTACAGCGAAGAGTTAGACAGTGGAAATACCTATACGTGTGCAGCAAGGCTGCTCCAATGCGCTGTAATTACAGTGCGTCAGAGCTGACTCTATTAAAGTCTGCTGGAGCGTGGTAATTACCGTTCTCCAGCAGCCTCCAGCATCTCGTGTATCAGCATCCCCATGCTTAAAAATAGTGATGGGGGTGTTTTATCTAAAGAGCTGTTCCTGGTGCTTTAATTAGAGCAGCTCTAATTAAAGCGGCCTCCCCCCCACTCCCACAGCACATATATAAAATGCCCTTAGGTGATGAACTACGAGAAATGTGAGCTACATCTTTAGTAATATAAGCTCTGCCTAGGTTCTGGAAATGTTAATTTATGCCAGATGAAATTTTAGCTTTGACAGTTCTAAGTTCTACTTTCCTTCCTTCATCCCTTTTTATGATGACTGGGAGGTGACCAACTACTCGAGTGATTGGGGCTAGCTAAGTACCTAAGTTAGAAATCACAGCGAAGTATAAATTCCTTTTTACATTTTTAACTGACCAATAAAAATATCCAGGCTTTGCCAGTTGCTTAACCCAGATATTTGTGGATTTAATTATTTATTCTCTAGAGAACTGTAATAGCTACGAGGCCAAGTAAACATAATAACTACTAACTCAATGGGAATTTTTGCTCTGAGAGGTACTCCGAAGGAACACAGAAGTAAAGAGCTTGCTAAGTTCTGAAATTCTGAAACCAAGAGATTGCATCCCCATGAGTGTAATGTTTTTGCAAAGTGCTTTGCAGACAGAAAATGCTGAGTGCTGCTATATAAGCACCAGGCTTTTACAGTTAACAAAAATGAAAATTCCACAAGAAATGAGGCCATTATTTATTATCACTTTATGATATCCTGAAAAAAAACAAATACTGAAGCATTAAAACTGGCTGCTGTAAGTATGCAGTAATTTACTTGGACAAAAATGTCACTGGATATTCCCCTGATAGACTTAATGTGCAGCCATTAATAAAACAGACTGCAACAGCTCTGAAGGAGCCATTATAATCTACTGAGACAATGATCTGCAAACACAACCAAGTGTCATAGTTACGGGGCCGGCTGTTCCTCTGTCCCCTTCCTGGTCTCTCCCAGTGCATCTCCTTAGAGTCTGGGGTCTTGTGTCTTTACCTCTCGGAGGGTATTGTTTATTTTAACATTTTTTAAAAGTATTTAGAGAAAAGGGATTTAAAACAGCAGTCTACATACAGATCTATCCTACTAATTCTTACTGCCCTCCTATGGCAAATGTGGCCAACTTGTGCCCCACATGCCACAAGTGGCACTGGCAGCCTTGGTGTGACATGCAGCAGATCAGGAAGAGGGCCGGCAGCACCGAGACAGAGGGCAGGGAGAGCAAAGCAGAGCTGCAGATCAGATTGGGAAAGGGGACTGCAGTGGCACTTGCAGAGGGACTTAATCTGGGCACACCTGCTAAAAAGGGTGACCCTCGCCAATAGTGTGACTGAGGGAAGGGGCAACCAGGGCAGCAGCCTCAGTTGGAGGAGGAAGGGGTGGAAAAATAGCTGCAACCAGCACTGCCCCAGGTGCTGAGAGGCTGCCCTGGGCTATGTTTCTGGTCCTCACTGTCCTATGGTAGCTAACATAAAATCATAGAAAACGAGCGTTGAAGGGACCTCAGGAGGTCACATCTAGTCCAACCCCCTGCTCCAAGCAAGACCAGCCCCAGCTAGATCATCCCAGCCAATGCTTTGTGTAGCCGGGTCTTAAAACCTCCAAGGATGGATATTCCATGACCTCTCTGGGTCACCTGTTCCAGTGTTTTACTATCCTCCTAGTGAGAAAGTTCTTCCTAATATCTAACCTCAACTTCAACTGCTGCAGCTTGAGCCCATTGCTCCTTGTTCTGTCATCTGCCACAACCGAGCACAGTCTAGCTCCATCCTCTTTGCAACCCCCCTGCAGGTACTAGAAGGCTGCTGTTAAATCCTCCCCTCAGTCTTCTCTTCTCCAGACTAAATAAACCCAGTTCCCCCAGCCTCTCCTCATAGGATACCTTTTTCAGGCACCCGCAGTGGATTATTGTGTCTCAGGCTGGTCTTGTGATAAAACTGTTCCCTTGACCTGAGCATGTCTTCCTTCATTAACCTGCTATGGTCCTTTTGATCTCTTCAGTTCCCAGGCATTTTCCTTTCCTAGAATTCTCTCTTAACAAACAACCCACCAGTGTTTGCTGAGGAATGGTTTATCTGAAGCCAGTCTTTCTCCCTCCTCCGCATTTTTATTCCAACAGCCCCTATTTAATTGCATCAGTATATTCATACAACAAACAAGCCAATAACCAGGTTAACTCAGAGTATTCAGAAATCATTAATGGGCAGCTCCCAGGGCTCAGAGAGGAAGAATGGCTTACTGATTTGGGCAGCAGCCCAGCACTTGGGACACCTGGGTTCAGTCCCCTGTTCTGCCATAGACCTCTGCATGACTTCTAGCAAGCCCCTTAGTCCAGCTGTGCCTTGGTTCTTCCCATCTGTAAATCGGGAGTAATATCACCACCTTAAGTCACAGGACTGCTGTGAAAATAAATGCATAGAAAAGATGGCGAGGTGTGCAGCTACTACAATACAGGTGGCTATTTGTACTAGCTTTGACTCTCAGAAAGCTAAGCTCTACAGAAAGCAATCAGGTTTCCAGATATTCAACAGAAGTATCTGGCTGTTAAATGAGGTGGACAGTAGCCAATGAGACTTATCACAACACTTCCCCATCTTCTCCCCAAAACAATGAAAGAGAAAGGGTCACCTCCATCTCCTAAAGGTGAATTCTAAAATTTCCCCCCCGTAGGTCTGCTTCTATACATGCAATAGTTCCAAACATGGGCTCAAAAAACCATAACTTGGTCAGACACTCATTATGGTGTAAAATAAAGAGCAGAGATACTTAGTCATATTAGTGGAAAGGGGGGCCAGGAGACAAGGAAGGGTGGTACCTTAGGGTATCTATACATGTGCTCCGGAAGCCGGGGGTGGGGAGGGGGCACTTTAATTAGAGCATTTCCTTGAGGCACTCTAATTAAAGTGCCCAGAGTGTCATGTGTATCAGCATCCCTGGCTGAAAAATGGCAGCAGGGGCACTTTAACTAAAGCTCCAACGAGGTATAGTTAAAGCACACCCACCGCCATTTTTCAGTGCGGAGACACTAATACACATGACCCTGGAGTCTGCTGGAGTGCGGTAATTACCTCGCTCCAGCAGACTCGGTTAATCTGCAGCAGCCTCAGTGCACATGTCTAGGCACCCTTACAGACTAACTCATTCAGAAATGCATGAGCTTTTGTAGGCTATAGCCTGCTTCATCAGATGCTATGAATTCTCTGCATCTCTGAATGAGTTCATCTACAAAGCACCACGCTGTACTGTAGAGCAAGTAATTTTAAATTGCAGAAGTAAAATGAAATGGGCAATTCTACTCTAAAAAGTAAGCTCTTTTGGGCATGCGCATTTACATATATACACACATACACACACACACACACACCCCTGTGTATATATATGCATTTAAATACTCCTGCATATATATATGCATGTTTAAAGTATATCTAGCACCACAGGGCTGTGACCCATGACTGGGATCCCTAATGGTAAATAACAGTAATGCTTTCAGAGATAAGGATGAACATCATCATAGCTCACTGCACAGAGCCTCATCATTGTGTATTCACAGAATGCAGTCATCCACTGTCTGGAGATCCCTGCTGTACAAGACAAAACAGGCAGGGTCAGTGACAGATCCATCCCGTTCTCTAAGCTTCCCTACTCATAGCTTTTGTCCTCTGCCTCCCCTTCATGACTCCCAACACGAACCTCCAGCCTCTCCACCTCCTCCTCTGAAGCTGAATGTGTCAGAAACTGAAAGACAAGTTCCATTTTAAACCAGTATTGATTTCAAACAGATCCCTTCTTGTTGCTGTTGACACAACGACTTCCCTCACAGTATCAGTCTGCAGGAGAATAGACAGCATCACATCTAACATCTCAGGGCTATAAACTGAAGCGTGATGTGACCCTTTATCCTCGTCCCTGAGGCACAGGACAAAATGCTCACACTTCTGGCTACCACTGATAGCTCAAGAGGCAAAGCTTTCCCAAGATGCTGGCCAAGAGTTCTGCCCTGCAAGATGCTGAGTGCCATGGCCTTGAACCAGGCAAGCAGTTAAGGACAAGCTGAGTTTCCAGCATGTACATAGTGCCATTGGGCTGCTCAAACCACCACAGAGGCCGTAAGCACCATGGCAAATAGAACCCATTACTTTTTCCTCCCAAAGCACCATAAAGATAAAGTAATAACAAGAATAAAAAACTTACCAAGTGGCAAGTGCTTCTCCAAACCCAGCTCTAGGCTCTTAACGTTCACTGCCTTACACCTCTCTAATCCAATTCACCAAAGCTAATCAGAGAGCAATTAATGAAAGAGAAGGATCCACTTCCCACCTTTCTCCTGTCCAGCTCAATTGAACACAGACACGTGGAACAGACTTTATATGGGAAACATCAAACGGGATGTTCTTCAGAGTAAGAGTTAGTCAGCCACAGAGATGCAAGACCTGATTTAAACTCGGTCTGCCCCTCAGCAAGAAAAGAACAGCCTTGCAATCGAGGAGCTTGAAAAATACCCTTTGATTTGCTTCAGAGGATACCAACAATACTAGTGCAGGTTGGGTACATGGACTTACAGGGAAAAGAACTGGCGCAACACAAAGGAACTGAACACCCCGGGGAAGTGCAGCTTATTAGAACAGAACCTGTACAAGAAACTGATGACAAAAGGACTGGAGAATGCTTCGTCTGAAGGGCTCATTGGTATGGGTAGATGCTTAATGGTCCCAAACTGAAGTGTTCTGTACAAGCAGGAGTCCCACAGGTATTGTTGGGAGTCAGTAGGCCCTTCGTACATAGAAAAATGACACTGGCCTATATCCACCTTTGGGGATCTTGTTCTTTCTAAAAAGCACCCTGTCCTATACCTGGTCCTGGTCACATCACAGGGCCCTTAGCTGTACAAACCTCATCAGCTACTGGATTTTCCAGGTGGGGTACCTCGTGAAATCTAGGGTTTGAAGGTAACAGGGGTATCAATTGAATGTAATTGAGCACGGGCCTTGTTTTTTACCCATCCCTAGCTTTGTTTAATGCAACAGAACTTCACGCCTCCCAGGCAGCCCCACGTATCCTGAGCCCTATGTGCTCAGGAAATGCCAAGAAGCTAGCACCTAAAAGAATTCAGCATTTGAAACAGGAGCAGTGGCAAAATGCTTGATTAACTATTGCCCTCCCCTAATCCATGAGCCTTACAACCCTGAACCTTTCCTTGACGAAAGAAGCTTCTCTTAAAAACCAGCTTGCTGCATTTGCAATTGGCCTGCTAGAGTGCTGGCAGAGCAATGCAAGACCAGACCCTGGAAACAGAAGAGGAGCAAACATGGTGCATGGGCTCTCCCCAGATGGGATGCTGTGCAACTGGGGATGCAGAGCCAGATTCTGCCCCACACACACAGAGGTATGAACCTGGAGCACATCCAGTGAAGACAGGTTACTCCAGATCTACTGGAAGAGCTCAGGAGACAGCCCACCTACTCAAAGGATAGAAGAAACTTTCTCTTACCAAGGCCCTGGTTTTGCTGTTCCCATTCGATGGTGTCTGGAACTTGGTAAGATACCCCAGCCAGCTGTGCTTCAGGGTTGCCCAGCCCAGTGAGGGGTTCTTGGGAGGGCTCACCAGGAAGTGTGAACCCTGGCAATTCAGTATCCCCTTCCATGCTCTCATCCATTGAGTCTATATCTTTGTCTTCCTCTTCCTCTTCTTCCTCCTCCTCTTCTTCCTCATCCTCCTCCTCTTCCTCACCCTCTGAGGGATAGAAACCAAAAAACAATTCTGAGAAAGATCCAGCAAAACAGATTTAAACCTACAACATATCTCTGTGTCCACTCAGTGAGTTCACTACCAAAACCATGATATATTTGGTTTATTTGACTATTTGGACCAAGCTGCATGCATTTGATAGGACACATGACACTCATGAGAGGTTAACATGGAAAAGTAAGGAGCCTTCTGAAGTTGCCAAGTAGACATGTTCTCAGGCAGCAAGACCTGTTCTCATGGACTAGGGACAGAAGTTACATGTAAACCAGTAAAAGTGATCAGAAACCAGTTCAAAGCTGTAACACAACAGAAATTCAGTGCCTATAAACCACTTTCAAAATGGCCAAAACCGGTTTAAGACAAATCTGGATGGGTGTAGTATCAGACTTAACTGATTTAGATTTAGTTGGTTTATTGAACTTCTGTCCCAGATCCAGATTCAAGTTAACTTAGAGTCCCCCAGCATCCCAAGATGCTTTGCACCTCCCCTGCAACCCCCTGCCCTTGTAGGGTGGGCTAGCCTTAGCCCAAGCTGCCTGCTCCTGCTCACCTGGGATGCATGCTCTAGTGCCCCCCAGCTTCTGACCTGGGCCACTGCAGGCATGTGGCTGCATTTCCAGAATCAAAAATGAATCCCTGTTCACTTGCATATCAGTTCAACCTATGCAGCTTAGAATAAGTTGCGAAGGTTGAATCAATTCAGCCTTGGGCTTTTTGACTGCCTGTACTTAGCCAGGATGCTGTGTGTGTCACTGGTAGAGGACATACAAACCCAATGGGAGAAAGGAGGCATAGGCATGGGAATAGGCATATGCACAGCTGATCATCTTACCTGATGATTCCCATCTAAAGTAAGAATTAGTTTCCTAGTTTTCAAGCCTTAAAGCTGTGACAATTTGCTTCCATTAATATTTTCACAGAGTACAAAAACTGTGCTATTTTCCAGCCCAATTAGACACAGCCTCTGAACAGTATACAGTTAGAAGCCTCAACCTGCAACTTAGGCTGCTAACAGATGTCCAGGAGAAGTCCCACTGATTCATATTTGCCTGTAAGGATAGGAGCCCAATTTTAGGCATTACAGGATGAGCAAGGATGACAAATAGTAGGAAGAGATGAAGTGAAGGAAGACAAGCATCACTTGGGTCATACTATTCAGGCAAGCTACTTCTGATGGCTTCACCATTTTTCTTTAATTATTTTGAGTCTTCTCTCATAGAGGCAGATGCTCTTCTGCTGCAAGATGGCACCACTCCCCTACCTATACCGCTTTACACCAGCTGAAGTAACATATTAGGAGGGTTTCAAAAAAGGATTCAGGAGTATTTAAATGCAGATCAAAAGAGGTTGTAACACTGTCACCTCAGAACTGGTTGCTAAAAGGGTAAGCATGTAAAAAAAGGCACCCAAGTGATAAATGGCGGTCAGAAATACCAATGCATTTTTGAATTGCTGACAGTCTGCAAAACACAAGATCTCCCTAGTTTATTGTGTATGTAAAACTCAGTTCAATCTATCATAAACTGTCCCGCAGGTGTCATCAGCAGGCAAGACACTAATGCTTGTGCACTTGAAGGTGCAGTTGAGTCACGCAGCCCAAGGCTTATGTTAAAAGCAAAAGTTTCAGACAAATCCGGAGTTTGCCATGAGGATGCTTTATTACGTGAGTGTGCTGAGTTCAAAGCAAGCTAATTACTGCCTTGGCAGCAAGACAGAGCAGGCCAGCTCAGATAAAAAAAGGCAAGCCATACCAGAGAAAAAAACTCATATATAGCACTTATCACAGGATCAGGGGTTTTGCCTTAGCAATTCTTCAACACTGTTCTGCTCTATCCTCCTACTGGATGCGATTACAGTCTCATTTGGTTCATTCAAACAGTAAACAGGCTGGATAAATGTGGAAAGGAGCCTACTTAGAAGAGGAAGAAGCCCAACTTTTGAATGCATTCTTGCTTTGATAGTTTCTGTATGTTTTCTTTGCTTTGTTTTTGGATGTCCTCCTTCCACATTGTATTTAAAAAATCAGGGTGCCTAGACTGACATTGCCATTTGCAAGCCTTCCATGTGCTGCACTGCACTCTGCTACTGACAAAGAATAGCGCATGACACGGATTTTTTTCTTTTAAAGAACAAAAAATAATTGTTTTAAAAGGCTACACTGCTTTTCAGATCCTCAGACATGACAGTGATCCTCCGCTGCATTTGATTCGCTTCCAGAGTCCTACACAAATGAGCTGCTCGTCAGACTTAGCTGCATCACACTGATATATAGTCTCTTCCCGAAGCCCATCAAGAGAAGACCAATCTGAAGAGCAATTAGATCATGCTGAGGACTGAATGGAAGTCACAGGGGTGCCATCTCTGATGACTCACCCTCACCTGCAGTTACATGACTCATCCCCACACGCCCATTGCCTCATTGGCTAGTCTACCCCGATGCCTATACAGAAAGCCAGTCATTTATGAAACGTGCAAGGAATCGGCACCAGTCTGCTCACCGTCAGTCCATGACCCACCAGCCCCTGACCTTGCTGTCTGCCTAATAGTTAGCCCTGATCCCCTGATCAGTGACCCCCAATCTTATTGCTTATCTGATATCAGTTGTAATGTGAATGCGATGTGTGTAACAGCAGGAGGAACCAAGAGGCAGTCTGCAGGCCTGTGCTGACTGTTAATTTGGATTACAATTCCCAGGACCCCCCCAAGGGCTGGGGGGCAAGGCAAAAAGGAAGAGCAAGCTTGAAGCTAGAGTAAGGGGAAGAGAGAGCAGCGTGCACATGGAGCCTGTTCGGCCTTACAGAGGAGTGTACAGTAGAGCTGGAGATCGCACTGGCTCAGTCAGCCAGGACTGTGGACTAAAGGAGCCAGACACAGACTTAGGGGAAGGTACAGGGAAGGCTCTAGGGAGTAAAGCCTTGTTTGGGGACATCCCTGAAAGGTGTGGGGGGAGATTAAGGTGTTAAGTGTACGTTACCACAGTGTTGATATTTCCTTATCTTTTACCTGGTCCCTCTCCCTTTGACCCATTGGCTTGTGATGCTAAACCCAATGATTCTCTGTATAAAAGTGGGAACTCCCCCTTGCTTTTTGTGCCAGTTTCTGGGGCTGCAAAGATGGCACAAATTGGTGGCAGCCATGGGATTCTGAAAGAGGGGGGGCTATCCCACAGGTGAGGCAAATAGAGATTGGTGGTCACAGGCCATAAGGCACGGGGCAAACTGGTGCAGTGAGTGTACAGATTTTGTCTGTTGTATGGGCATTTAATCACAGAAGACAAGTACCGCAGAGGAGGGGTTACCCCCAATGGAAGAGGAAAATACATGCACCCCACCTAGTGTTAAGGCCTATATTCAATCCAGCACCCTACTGTGGGGAGCAACAAGAATGGGGTGACTGGAATGAACAATTTGAAGTGGCAGCTGAATTAAGTGGGTGAAATGAGGATACTAAGCTAAAATTTCTAAGCCTGTTGCTTACAGGGAAGGCCAAACCATGGGCCTACCGTGGGCTCAGCAGTGAAGCCAAATAGGATTACAAGCACATAACAGGGGACCTCAGCAATGCTTTGGAACCAGGTGCAGGTCCTGACTGGGACCATGCAGCCTTCTTTAATTGTAAGAAGACTTCCATAGAACCAGTGCAAGAGTTCGGCACTGCCTTAAAACGATTAGCTGTAAAGTCCTTTGCACAAGCCAGCCCTGAGATGCAGGACCTGCTGGCCCATTATCTGTTCATCAGCAATGCCTTCAGTGGGGAGAACCAGGTCCAGCTTCAGTTGGGTAAGCCTGAATGATGCCATAAAGCTAGGCACTGAGATGGCAGTGGTGAAAAAACTGGAGGCTCTAGATATCCAAGACACTGAGGCAAGGGTGCATGTGTATGCCAGGGCATTTGCATGTCAGCAGCACCTACTCCAGCCCTAAAGTTGTCAGCCTTGCAAGCAGTGATGGAGACATCAAGAGAGATCCAAAGTGAACTGGACCAGCTCAAGAAGAGTATGGAAACCCAGTCCCAGTGCAAGCAAGAGTTCCTGCTTTTAACAGCTTTGGCCTGTCTCTAGGTTCATACTTGGCTGTATGTCAACTTCAGCCTTTAAACATTCATTATGTTTTGTAGGAGAAAGGCAAGGTTTCTTTATCCTAATGAGTTTGCCTTAATGCAATTCCTGTTCTTTCCAACCACTGCATGCATTCCCATGGAAATGTACAACCCCCATAAAACAGCCCTGGAGCCTATCCCTGCTGTGTCACTAGGGGATTCTGTCCAAAAGGCTGGCAAAGATAAGCAATGTAAGCGTTGGTTTTCTCTGCAGAGAGAAATCCTGCCAGATACAGGAAGCTTCTAAACTTTAAGAGTTAACTCAAGGGGAGGAAAACTTTCAGGGCTAGGGGAAACTGTTAATATGCAAGTTTCTGTTGTGCTGGATTGTAATGACAAGATTTTGGGGGTTCACCTTGAAGCACCTGGAGAAGGCCCCATTTTGACAGGATGGGCACTTCTGCATTTCCTGAAATCAGGCCCCCTTAAGGCATCTGAAGCTGGGCACCCACACATTCAGAATCACTGGTCACCTTTGAAGCATTGGCCTTCAAGCTGATCTGATGAAAGATGTTTGTGCTCACCAGGCTGCGAGAACAACATCCTGTTCCTGCCATAAGGATCAGTTAGAAGTCCCCATGGCATAATCACTACGAGGGACAGGATGGCCCCTGAGCTCTTTTTCCACCACCTACCCCTTTCTCACATCTCGAAAATACAGTCTTTAAAAGCTCCTTCCCCAGACACTAACACACTGTGGGAAGAGAGTAGTGAGAGCACCACCTGCCAGTCACTGTGTGGAAGTACCACATCTTAAAAAGCACAGCACCTTTTACAAATGCTGGGGTGGATGAAGGGAAAGAGAAAGGAAAAATTAGCACCGACTGTGCCAGAGATGGATACGCTACTCCTCAGGCCTGATGCTCCCACCTGCCAAGGTTGGGGCAAATCCTAGCACAGTTCAATTCAAGTCAGTGAACTGCATGCTGTAATAACCTCCATAAAACGTCTCCCTATGTTCATGGACATTATCTTGCACCCCATGGCTCTGCAAGTACCAGCAGTAAATACAAGAAATACAAGAGGCTGGATGTAGCAATAATGGAAGCCAGAATGATCAACAGACAAACAGTGTGAGAGAGAGCTCTGCTGATAGCAGCAGCTCAAGATGAATTTTGCTGCAGGGCAATACATGCAATCGCACAGAATTGGGACCCTATAACTTTCGCCAATCTGACCTGCAACATAGAAGAATGGAAGAGTAGTTCAGTGGTTAGTGCACTCAGCTAGGCCTGGGGAAACCTGGGTTCAGTTCTCTCTTCTTCTGAGAGGAAGACCCTCTCTGGGTGGGGAGGTGCCTACCTCCTACATCATAGCCTGGTAGCTTGAGCACCTGCCCAGAAAATGCTGGGCCCTGTTCAGTCGGAAAACAACACCATATCTCTTTTTTTCCCCAGGAAAATTACCTAACTACCTGGATTCAGTGAGCCCAACAAAGGCTGGGTGGGGGCACTCATCTCACCTGTAGAAGCTGAGCCACTGGACAGCAAGAAAGGGCAAACAAAAGGGAGCCTGACACTCCAGTCCAATGAAGAGGGCATCCTCCTGGGTGAAGAGATCTTGGTTTCCAGTTATTTAACATAAAACCTTTTGAGGCACCTACAGAACCAACCTGGATCTGGCTTTTGGCTTTTCCATGGAGATAACAGTGTTTCCCAATCTTACAGGGGTGCTGGGAGGAGAAATACATGAAAGAGTGCATGGGGCTCAGACACTACAGTAGTGGTATCTTTTGTTGCTTGCTAAGGTTGGACATCTTGTATGCATGCCTGAGAGTAGGACTTGGCTTTTGTTTACAGCTACCCTAGGTTTATTCATCCTCCCACCCTTTATCCACCCCCCTTGCAAAGTTATTAGTGCCATCTTTCCTTCCCCAAAACTCAGCCTCTCCATTATACTTTGTCTTAAAAATGCTACTGAGGAACATCCGCCCCATTTTGCTGGGCACTGCACACTGCAGTAGCCTCTGCCCCAAAGAGCCTGCAGTCGAAGCAGGCCTCCACAGCTCCCTCTGAAACAGAGGTGCAGTGCAGATGTAGCAGAGGCAGAACCGGGCCTAGTACACAGACAGAGCATTGGTGGGTGGGAATGAAAACCATGCAGTACTTTGATAGGCCAAATTTTTATTGACCTCATTGGAGTATTGCTAGGGCAGGACAGAGATTTTGCTGCATAATCTTGTTTAAGGTCATTGGGATAAACCCCTTTAAGAATCAAACTGGCTGCTGAGTGTTTGGTAGCTGTGGCCGTGTTACAGCATAAGCATCTGAGCAGCACGAATCCTGTTCCAAGGGCCGTTACACCCTACACTTCACCTTTGAGGTGCACTTGTGCTCTCTAAACATCCAGCAGTGATAAAGATTTCAAAATTAGATTAGAACCAGAGAGGACAAGGTCAGGAAGGTTAGCACTCTAACTGATTAGCATCAGAAAGCTCAACAAAACATTTGGAGGTCTCCAGTTTTATTAACAACCACCAGAAACTGTAATCAGTGTTAATTGTAACCACCAGGGGCTGGTCTGTTAGCAAGACTGATTAATTTACCGCAGGACTTTTCTATTTCCTTCATGCATATTTAAGGTTGCTTGTTTGCAATCATAAGGGGGGTTTACTTTGTAAATCTACACAGAACCCAGCACTAGTACAGAAGGAGTGCAACTCTCTTAAGAGTTTTCCTCTAAAGGGCTTGCAATTAAAAGACGGTGGAGTTTGCTCCTTTAGTTCTACTTAAAATTTTCCAGGGAGAAGAAAGTTTCAATTTTCAGAACCTTTCCATTAACATATGCGAACATTTTTCTCTAGCTGGAAGATTTAAGAAGAAACAGTCATTTGTCAGATTTACAGCAGAAAAGAAATACCTTGTTCAAAACAGGGTGGTAGGATCCTATCATTAGAAGGTGAAAAATCATTCGCCTGAATTGTGAACTGAATTCAAATAAACATAACTAAGAGAGAGAGAATCTAAGCAGAGGTGTCAGGACAGCTGTCGAGCTGCACAGCGCAGCTCTGCAATGCAGCCTGGAGCCTGCTACATCCCACCTGAGCATGTTGGAGGGAGATGGCATTGCACAGACTGCTCCTTTTTGGGTACAGGTTGGTCAGCCACAGCACACAGCGCAGAGTTCTGCATTGATCTGCATGCCAGGCCACCCGCTGAAAGCAAACAGATTGCATAGCATGTAAATCAGTGCACCGTTGGCTTGCTTCTGTGCATGCTGTTTAGAAGCTGTTCTTGTCAAATCTGTCTCCTGTCTCTCTCCATGATGATCTATTCACATGCCTATTGTTCTCAATTACCACACACCTCCCTGTGAGCCAGACCAGGGAGTTTAGAGCTATGACTCAACTCTACAGGTCACAATGCCAAACCAGTCCCTAGGGGGAATTATGGTCAGCAGCAAACACTGCCAGGACACCCAGGCTGAGAAAGCTATAGCAGCAGTAGTTGGCTTCAACCAATAATTCTCCAAATTCTGCTAGTGAGGATATGGGCATGCTTCATTCTTTCCAGGATCAGATACTAGCAACAGTTTGTTTGCTCATTTTTAATTTTGTGTCTTGGGCCTGATCAGCAAAATCAGTCCTGAATTCTATCGACTGAGCACAGCTCAATAGTGCAAGTCTGAGTGATACTACCACCAGCAAATATCCTCCCTCCTGAGGCTTCAGATACTCCCAAATCCATGACAGGCTTCCTGTGTACAAGCCCCAATTCCGGAGACTTTGGGGTTTAGATGCCCCCTAGTCTCTCTTGCCCCTACCCAAAAAGCTGAGATCCTTGCATTTGGGCTAGGGACAAAAGTTACACATAAACCACTTGGCATCTCCTTGGGCCAAAAACCACTTTGTGGTATCTTCCCCTGCCACTAGAAACAGTAAAGAATAGTGTCTACCCTTATCAATGGGATGTTCTCTGGCCCATCCAGTGAGAAGAAAAGAGGAGACTCCTTTTTCCTTTTTGCACATCCATGTGGAGCAAGGTACAATCAAGCCCTAAGCCACTAGATCCTACAAGAGAATCCATTGAAGCCTATACTGCAGGTTCACCTCACAAGCAGACCCATGCAGCACAAACAGCTGGACCGTGCAAAAGAGGATTGAAAGGACCAAGCCTGTGGTACTTTCAGGACACAAGCTCCCCCTGAATACAGAGCTGCTTCTCTCAAATACAACGTACCACTGGTGAAGCACTGGTGCCAGTGGTACGTGCTATTTCTGCATCGCTTTTCTCCTCACAACCACTTACCAAGACTTTTGGGTCCTGGTAGGATCACGCTCTTTCATAATTCATCTGCTGCCCTGGCATGATTCACTCAGGAATATCACTCTGACATAACCCAATCTTGGAAATCTCATGGAAATAAATAGTTTATAATTGCTGGCAAGAAAGGGGAGGCTTATAACACTGGAGGGGATAATTATTGGGCACCAATCCTACCATGGAGCACAGCATGCTCAGCATTTCACATGCGTCTCTCAGGACCTCGAAGAATCTACTGAGCAATAATGTTCCAGCGGGAACATCCAGAGCCTCCCTGTCAGTCACGTGGGGACTTGGGGAAAATTGCATGATCTTTACTGTCCCCAGGGGCACAGCATCACTGCATTTTTTTTAATATGACAGATGTAAGCCAATTAGAATAATAGGAAATGAGGGTTGGAAGGGACCTCAGAAGGTCACATCTAGTCCAACACCCTGGTCAAAGTAGGACTATTCCACAATTAGATCATCCCAGCCAAGGCTTTGTGTAGCTGGGTCTTAAAAACCTCCATGGATAAAGCTTCCACCACCTCTGTGGGCAGCCTGTTCCAGTGCTCTACTACCCTGCTAATGAGAGTTTTTCCTAAGTCATAGTTTCATAGTTTGTAGGGTCGGAAGGGACCTGAGCAGATCATCAAATCTGACCCCCTGCCATGGCAGGAAAGAGTACTGGGGTCAAACGACCCTGGCTAGGTGTTCATCCAGCCTCCTCTTAAAGACCCCCAGGGTAGGAGCCAGCACCACTTCTCTTGAAAATTGGTTCCAGATCCTAGCCACCCTGACAGTGAAGTAGCTCCTGCTGATATCTAGTCTGAATTTACCCTCTGCCAGCTTGTGACCGTTATTGCTAGTCACTTTAAGGAACTATCACTCTTCTTGGACACCCGACTCCCCTCCCCACTAACCATAACCTAATATCTAACCTAAACTTCCCTTGCTGCAGCTTGAGACCATTGCTCCTTGTTCTGTCATCTGCCACCACTGGGAACAGTTTAACTCTAATCGCACTGCAGAAAGCAACCCTAGAGGCAGGGGGCTGACTACCAAGATTGGGTATAAATATAAACAGAAATTATTACAGCGAAAGTCTTCTCCATAGCAAAAGAAGCCATCTGTGGGAGTTTCTCTTTTCTAGGAGGAGCTGCATTTTGAACTACTGTTACGATCAAATAAAGACAAACAGCTCATGTACTTTGGAAAGTCTTCAGTCTCCGTTTACTGAGAGCAGATTGGAGCCTGCACAGTAGCAGTACTTCTTTACAGAAGCTGATTTTTCTGAGTGAATCTCAACGTTTCTAACAATATGCAGCCTGGATCTTGAAGCTGCTCTCCAGCAGAGGGCTCTAAACGATCAGAAAGAAATAGACCGAGAGGAGATGTGGATTCTGATGCCAACCCATTTCCCAAAGGCCTGAGGGGATTCAGGGCTAGTATTTCTGATCATAAAGGCCCTTATTCACTAAAGAGCTTCTGAAATAGCTACCACAAAGTGAGAACAACACAAAATATCCAACTGAGACTTGCAAAGATTTGCTTTGATATCAGGACCAGAAATACTCATTCTAAAGAGCTGCGTTCCCCATGCCATTATCCAAACCACCCTTGCGCTGAGCAGGGTGAACGAGTCGCATAGAAGAGCAGTTTTAGTGACTCTGAGCATTTTAAAAGTATAATGAAATTCTGCACAATACCGCGTGTACAGATTGTAGAAGCTGAGACAACTCACGGCCATGCCTCAGAAGCATTTGTCCATGACCCCACTCTGCTGGATGGCTGAGCAAACCCAAAAGCAAAAAACAGTCTCTATCCCAAAAAGCATGAAAAGTATAAACCATAAATCAAGTTTAAGACGAGAAATGGGCTGACCAGGGCTGAATTCTTTGTAGGCATGAAGGAAATGGGGGGGTTTAAAAGAGGATGACCTAGTTGCATATATGCATACAGGAAGCAACTCTCAAGCCTGAGAGGCAGCCTGGCAGAAACTGCAATGATGCTTGCTTCAAAAATGTAACAAGTAGGTGATGGAGGCTGAGGTCAGAGGTGGATGTTGACATTCTCATATCTGGAGGTGCAGTTCATACTAACCACACCACAGCATGCGTGCATCAATGGAGAACCATCTCCACGCCATTAGCTTCCCCAGACTACTCTGCAGAAATCCCTGTCTGCTCAGAACGGTACATGCCTGGTCATAGTGCATGGACATCATCTTCCGCTCCAGGCTGAAGTGAAGAGCTCCCACAAGGGCCACAAGGAAAAGCAGTATGCTCAAAAGAAAAGCAATGGTTTGTGTCACCACCCTGAAAAGCAGAGCTCTGGAAACAGCCAGGACTCCAGTGCCCCCAGGAAACTCAAATGCAGAGTACTGGAGAAATGTCTGACTTGCCTCAGAGCATTCCCTAGGTCTCTGGTGCTCAACTTCCAGCCCATGAGCCAAATGTGGCCCACGGGGCCATGTCATCTGGCCCAGAGGGCTCCACACAGGTCTGGAAATTTCATGGTAAGGGAGCAATGGTGGCACTAATTGCCACAACTCCCTTGCCACCAAATTTCACAACCCGTGGGGAGCCTCATAGGCCAAATGACACAGCCCCACACCCTGATTTGTGTCACTGTTGGGGGCCACTCAGCTGGATCCATGCACGGGGCCGGGGACAGTGTACAGGATCGCTCCGTGGCTGGACCAGCATGCAGGGCAAGGCCAGCATGCTGGATCACATGCACAGTCCCCACAATGGATCCAGCCCATGCAACGACCCAGCCCAGAGGGTTCTTGCCTACGGCTGGCCCCACACCACACATCCAGCCCTTGGAGTTTGAAGGTTGTGCACCACCTTCCTGCGTCACAGCCCCAGGGAACTTTTGCTGTCCTCTTTATGGAAACATGGAAGCGTGCCTCAGAGGAGATGGCAACTCACCCAGGTAGTGGAGAAACTCCTGGAAGGGATCCTGCTTGAATGATGATGGGGCAGGAATGACACTCCTCAAGGTCAGCACCTGGGATCTGCTACAAGGAAAGGGAGCTCCTTTCTACTGTTTCACAGGAAATGAAAAGGAAGGAGGTGTGCAAGTGAAAGTGAGAAATGGCATGGGGGGGGAAATGAATTAGCCTCCAAAATACAGGAACAGGTAGGAAGAGGAAATCAATGAATCACTGAAGCAGGGAAAAGATGCAGTGACAAAGGAATGACAGCAGGCTGCTCCCTGTGGCTAAGGAGAGATGTCAAAGCACAAACTCTCGACAGCTGAAGGCAGCCAGTGACGTGGCACTGCGGCAACCCAACCGGTGCAGCTGGCTGAATCCAATGAGCTAACACTAATGACATGCTTGGCCCTATTAAAAAAATATAAGGTGGAACAGGGAGCCATGAACTAAACCAAGCAAGTGGCTTTTACCTAAGGCTGCAGGGACTTCTTTTGTCAAACAGGCAGTTACTTTGGCAAAGGCGATGAGAAGAGCATTAGAAGTAGGATTTATCTTACAAACAGGACGTGCCTGGACTGATCTCCAAGTACCACAGTGGTCTCTCACTCAGCCCTACTGCAGCCTAGAAGGAAAGTGTGAAATGGCGTGATCAGATCCAGATTCCTGCTGCCTTTGGCCATCAAGTCTGTTTTGACCTCTCCTGAGAAGCAGGCAGACAAGCAAACTGAGTCTGTTCCAACACTTGTGTCTAAGCAAGAGCAGCTCACACCAAGCAGTTTGTGATCTTCACCACCCATGGCTCCACTGTAAAGATGCTGGGATCCCTATTCCTCAGGTAGTGGCATATGCTGGACCTTTAAGGGATGGAGCCATCTTCTCACCAAAACCCCTGGGAAGATGTTTCCAGACCTGTGCTCCTCTTACAGGCATTTATCCAAGACTCCCAGGACGAGACCTGGCATGCTGACCTTGTCATCCCGCCAGCTGGGAACCCACTAGAGCTGTAGGGACAACTAAGTGTTGGGGCTCACTGGCCAAACTGGAAAAATCAGGATGAAAGTAAAGAAATAAGTTAGTTTGGAGTGAAACCAAAACATTTTGTTTTGAGGAGGGGGTTTTTTGTTTTTTTCTTCTTTTAAAGTAAAATGTAGGCAAGTTTCAGATGAGATGCCATTTTGAACTTAAAATTTGAAAACATGTCGATTTTGTTTTGCCTGAAGCCAGGGGAGGCACACAGCAAGCACTTGCAAAGAACCATGGTTAACCAACAGAATATAAAATTCACCCAGCTCCGCTTCAGACCTTGGATCAGAAACCAGGTAGGCAGCCACCTGTAAGGACCTGGAGCCTAAACAATTGGGAAGGTAGATCTGACTGTGGGTTGCACTGTCTCTAGTAGTTCTTGTAGTGGCTGCTGCTAAAGACTATAAAGGAAACAGCAGGTCTGGGACCTGTGGTAGAGAGAGACCTGTCATAGATCTTATGTTCTTGTTTGGCTTGTCCTGTTAGCAGCCTAAAATAAACAGTGCACTGCAGGAAGCGGAAGAGGCTTTCTTCTTATCAGTGCCGAAAGTGTCTGCAACTAAGCAGGATGGCTGGAGCCTCTTACATCTCCTTCACAGCAAGGCATTAGGAATGAACAGGTTGGCAAGCAGGATGTACACATCAAGAATTTTAAGAAGGGCTAAGAACGGTAACCAGAAATTATGTTTTAGCCCTTTCCTGTGTTAGTGGTTCATTTAGGAAGAGCCAAACTTGATCAGTCACTTCTGAATGCAAGAAGGCACCGCTGGGTTTACCACAAGTAGAGACATCATTTGCAGTCGCATTTGATATGCAAGGAAAAAAAAACCCCAACCAAAGGAAAAAAAACCCCAAACCCAACAACAGTCTGCTGGGGGAAATAAAATGCAAAGCTTTGTTTTGATCCAATCTGTTTTTAAACAGATTCTCTCATTTTCCACTGAGAGATCTTGAAGGAAGCTACTGCAAGGCAGCAGAACAGTCAGGGCTGCATTGCCATCTGCTGAGAAGAGAACGCAGAGGCCAGGCGAGCATCAGAAGGACTGCAGTTCCCATTTCAAAGTGACAGTAGCAAATAGGGAGCATGGAAGAGTCTGTATCCAGAGCATTTGAGCAATCGATACTGTTTTTGCTTTAGTTTGTTTGATTCATTTCAAACCACTTGGATCCTGCCATTTTTTTCCTGACTTCTGAAGAGGTGAAGAATTATAGCAGTGGGCTAGTTAACCACAACTGGACCAAATTCTCTTCTGATTTACTCCCCTGCAACCTCATTTACATTTTAATGGAGTCGCAGCAAAGTAATGGAGCAGATTCGAGGCCATTACAGTTGCAGCTCAGATGTTGGTTTCATTGCATACTCCTGTTTTCATTAATTTATACAACCCTTCCTCCTAAACCTAAATTACCTTTTGAGGAGAAATGCCTTGTGCTTTGTCACAGCTCAGGGATGAATTATTGTTCTTTTTTACAAGAGACTTCAAAGTAACTCAGCCATTTAAAACAGGTTGTAAAATAATAAAGGGGGTTAAGGTTCTGGTTTTTTATGGTCTGTGTCCCACAACCAAATTTCAAGCACTTACTCCCATGCATCAAGGCCTTATCTGGAACACCGAGTATAATTCCAGTTAGCCCTAATCGAGGAGATTAATTCATACTGGAGCAGGTGCAGTGAGAAGCCACTAGGATGATTAGGGCAACAGAAAGCCTGCAGAGTTTGGTGTTTTTAGCCTGGCACAACAAAGGCTAAGAGGGAACCTGCTTGCTCTCTATAAACACATGATGGGGACAAACACCAGGGAGGAAGAAGAGCTATTTCAGCTACAGAAGAAGAAATCAACCAGGAGTAACTTCAGGATAGAAAGTGATTTCTAACCATCAGAGAAGAAACGTTCTAGATCTAGGATGACATTTCCATTGGAGCAGCACTGGGAAACCACTTCAGAGAAGTCTACAAAGTATATGGCATAGTTGCCTGGGATAGCTGGGCACTGGATTCAGTGATTCAAGAGGCCTCTTCCAGTCCCATGCCAGGTAGTCCAATACAACAAAAGACTACTGGATTTCAGTATGGCCATAGTCCTGGCTGAGGAACACATGCCCTGCTAGGCTTGAGACATTCCAACTGGAAGACAGAGAAGGTATAAACAAGTGAAGCAGAATGATGCATATCAATGTACGGCTGCCTTGCACTGTAACCCTGCGTGGTAGCATGCAGCCATGGTACACGATGAAAAGTTGCTCTGGCTATTGCTAAAGACCCGAGCATGCCTGGGAATGCTCCCTCTGAGACAGATGGGATGGCTGCACAACAGTAAAAACTCTAGTCTCAGTCCTGCACCTTCCACCTACTTTTGCACCCTTTATGCTGACAGGCAGAACCCCTGCAGAGTTGATGCCATGTAACACAGATGTGCCAGCTGCTGGGAATCCTGTCCCTCCTGTGTGAAAGAATTGCACTGGCTCCTTTTGTTAGGAAAGCCCTCATGCCACAAAGAGCACGATCTGCTATGTAGTACAGACACTGAAGCATTGAGAAGCTGCCTAGTCCCACTGTCGACTGAGCTCCCAGAACAGTACAGTTCTGTACAGTGCACTGAGAGACACCCCATACCAGTGCAGGTGAAGTCTGAAGGGAAAGGCCCTCATTCACATGTCCACTTCATGGCACAAAGTCCCATAATAGATGGGAGGTGGGGAGGAATATTTCAAAAGCAAGGAAATTAAATGAAGCCATTCATTACAGTTCCCGTATCTCCCATACCTCAGCTGAGCTCTATATCAAGGGTACTGGCCAGGTCCCACTGCAATTAGGGGCAAAGCTCTCATTAACTTCAGTGGGAGCAAGCTCAGACCTGCTCAGGTCCAGCTCACATTTGCTAGTTTGGCTAGAATCAAAGGGACTTTTGCTGGGAATGAACCAAGTAGGATCCGACTCAGAATGAAGCAAGCGACTGCCAATGCACAGGGAGGCAGAACTACACGCTGCAAGAGCCAAAGGTGAAATCCTGCCCTCAATGAGGAGGGTGGGAGTTTTGCCATGGATTCCACAAGAGCCAAAAATTCATCCAATAGCTATAAATATCCTGACATTGGTGCTTGGAAGCTCACGGCCATAACATAGCTTTTAGTGATCTCCTCAGATTTAAAATGCAACAATCCATCCCTCCAAGCACTGGCACTAAATTTACTCAAATTCAGTTCAGGTTCATCCAATTAAGGCCCTCCCTCCACACCAGTAGGGTCCCAGGGAGCACTGTACCAAGATACATCATGCCCCCTCAACATGCCCCACCTCCAGCACTGGAAGCAAGGCAACATCTCAGATGTCCCAAAAACTCCATCTGCCCCAGTGACCTGCATCAGGGGACCCCCTTAAGAACTATACTGAACTTCCTCTTAAAACTAGATTTCATAGACATTAGGGCTGGAAGGGACCTTGGAAGATCATCGAGTCCAGCCCCCCACCCAAAGGGCAGGAAGTCAGCTGGGGTCATAGGATCCCAGCAAGATAAGCATCCAATTTGCTCTTGAAGGTGTTCAGAGTAGGTGCTTGAACCACCTCCGATGGCAGGCTGTTACAGACCTTGGGGACTCAGACAGTAAAGAAATTCTTCCTTATGTCCAGCCTGAAACGGTCTTGCAGTAGTTTACGACCGTTCGACCTCGTCATCCCTTGGGGCACTCTGGTGAACAAACGTTCCCCCAGATCCTGGTGGTCACCCCTGATAAAGTTATAGGTGGCCATCAGAT
>NW_017729025.1:12236806-12238410 GCF_001723915.1 Gavialis gangeticus | reverse complement strand
ACCCACAACAAACCCATGCTGGCTATCCCTTAGGATGTTGGCCTCGGCCAGTCCATTAAGGATGGCCTCTTTAATAAACTTTTCTAAGATCTTCCCCAGGATAGAAGTCAGGCTAATGGGCCTATAGTTAGCCAGATCCACTTTCCTCCCTTCTTGAAGATAGGCACCACATTAGCCTAGCTGGGTTCCTTGTACATTTTCACTCTCCAAGGCAGGGTCCAAAGAACCACCCTCACTCTGCATTGGGCAAAGTCTGGCAAACTCACTGACAGCACTCTCAGGTGTCTCTCACAAAGCCTGTTTGGACCATAAAGAGCAAAAGACATGGGAGAAAGCATATCAACCTCAAGACCTGCACCTTAGACTAGATCAGGCTTGAGAACTTAGGACCTGATTTCTCAAGGGATCTAGATGACTGAGGCCAGTTTCTATTCCACCTCTTAGGTACATAAGTGGATTTAGCCACACAAGTGGAATTCTGTTCCTCCCTGCTTGAGACCCTGAAACACAGTTCATGTAAGAGATGGGGGACCATCCCACCCCCCAATTCTTTGTGACCCAATATTAAGGGTCAGATGATGGTGCGTTACAAAAGTTAATTCATTAATGGATTCTCAGGAACGTGAACAGAGCAGACTACAATCACACCTAGCTGTCGATTTAGATGCCCAATAAGTAGATAGAATCTAGCCCGTGTCCAGGGGAATTAGGCATCTAAATCCCTGTAAAAAAAAAAAAATCCAGCCCTTGATATTATATATAGTTTCCAGTAACTACTTCATATAGGGATTGGTTCCTACTCAAACAGACACCTGCGTTTACAGCTTCTTTAAGGAGATCGTGGTCTTAGCCAGGCTTTTATGCTGCTTCTGAACGAAAATGTTAATTTGCAAAAGTAACATATTCGGAAAACAGAGAGCAGTGCTTGCTGTAATTGTCTGTATATGGACAGGAGGTGCTTAGCCACTCTTGCAAGAAGTCAGGCAGATGCCAGGGCAGACTGGCACCATACCAGCTGTGCCACCCTGCCCTAACTTTTGCCTAGCTGTATTTGTGAAACTTAAATAGAGGCAGATGAACAGGAAGTGTGACTGCCCTGAGTTTACCTGGCACAGAAGGACCCCAGAAAATGGAACCGGCTTGTGTTTCTTCAAAAATAATGAGCCAAATCCTCAGCCGGTGGAAGCAGCCTGGCTCCACTAAAGTCAATAGAGATGTAGCTCCAGTTCACAATCCATCTCAGTGCCTGTCTTCCCTTGTTTCTCCTGACAGTCTATGGACCACAGCAGGGATTCTGCAGTCAGACCATCTCAGGCACAAGGGAAAAGAATTGGCAAAGTTGTTCAGAATACAAAGAATGAGATCCTAGGTCCCTGGATCTCTGTTGTTGATCTCACTAAGGAAGGGCATGATCTCACAACACACTCATTAAGTCAATGTCCCGCAGGGAGCGGGCTGTGTCTGAGCTCTGCTCTGCCTTCTCATTAAGGCAGCGGTTCTCAACCTTGGCAGACTCATGGTCTCACTCAGAAAACAGCAGCTCTTCATTTTCGCTCTTCTTTTTTTTTTTTTTTTGACTAGAGAAAAAAAACAAAGCACTTTTT
>NW_017729025.1:12218114-12236727 GCF_001723915.1 Gavialis gangeticus | reverse complement strand
GACTAGAGAAAAATAACAGAGCACTTTTTCTGTTGCAAAAAATGCTCAGAGACCACTGCTATGGATTCCTATTTGAAATGTCTGGGTTTATCTGGGTGAATCACATTTGTAAACCTAGCAGTGTTAACACTGTGTAGCATACCACGGCACCTTTGAAAGGATCTCAAGGTATCCCAGGGTGCTGTGACATCCTGGTTGAGCATCACTGCGTTAAGGCAACAGCCTACACTGGGGTGCCATGGACCCTGGGAGGGAAAGAGCTATTAAATAAGAACAGGGAGCACCAGGTTTGGATGCTGCTTTGGGAAGTCCACTCCTTAGGCTAGTGAGTGCTTGAAGTATTCAGACCATAAAGAGTTAACTGCTGTTGCTTTTCTAACCCAAACCCTGATACTATAGCATGGGAGAAGGAGGGCTGGTGGGGGCATCTTGGTAGCTAGCTGTGACCAGACTTTCAAGCGCTTCCCCATCTCTCTGCCCTCCACTTGCCATTACGCAGAGGAGAGGAGGTGAAAGGGTGAGGACAATATTACTCAGAGAGACATGGAAACCTTTCCTCTTCCTATCTAATTGGAGCAGCTAACACCCAGTAACAAGGGAAGCTTGTCCCTGGATAGAACGTGGCCCACTTTTGCAGGGTGCTGCTGGGGAAAGCCAGAGCTAACAAGCCTCAGTGCTGTGAGCTGATAAAGAGGTTAACCTCAAAAAACCAGGCTGACCAGGGGTGAACTGTCTGATAAGAACAAGGTCTCTGAAACAGCTTCCACCGCCACAAGCCCTGACCACACAGTCCAGAAAACACCATGTTGCTCAGAAGCTGGGTGTCCCACAGAGCCATGTAACAAAGCCAAGAGACGCTCTGGCTTTCAGACTGGAGTCATTGTTAAAGAAGCTGTTCTAAATTACAAAACATGCTTCACGGGAACAAACACGCTTCACAAGCTGATTGGCACATGCAGTGATAAGATGGGACTGGAGTTGTTTAAAAGGAACACGCAGGAGCCCAAAATGAAGTGGGGGGGTCTCTTATGCTGCTGCTTATTGCATAAGAGAACTAGTCATCCCTAGGCAAATGGCCCTCAGTAAGAGACACAACAAAGTTGTCCATGTCCCACCTTTTGGGCAGGAATCCTGCAACTCTTAAACCCCAGTATTTAGAGAGTATGGAAATAATCAGTTCAAGGATCCAGGATGCCTACATTGAATCCTCATACCCCTAATCATGCCTGCCTATATCAGAGCCCACCCACTACCCCTATAAGCCTCATTCCTAACTTTCTCCCAAACCCTGATGTTTCCTTTAAGCTACTTCTCAGTAAAAACACTCCCTCCCTACCCCACCCCACCCCACCCATCTTCTATTGTCAAATAAAAGGTCAGATTCACTTGGAGATAAGTGGGAGGAGGGAGATGGGATTGGATGTTGCAAAGCCAAGGATGGCAGAGAAAGAGAAAGCAGCTGAAGGAAGGGGTAAGGATGGGATTTAGGGAGTAGAAGATGAAGAGGGATAGATCCATAATAGACAAAAGGCAGGAGACATGAGACTGGTAGGAAAGAGAACAGCATGAGGATGGAAGTAGTATGTCCCTGCTAGATTACATCTGTCCTTGTCATTAGAGTAAGTGGGAAGATCCTAAGGTGGGAAGGGAGAGGCAGAGGAAGGAGCAGAGATAAAGGGACAAAAAAGGTGCAGTTTGCTCTTGCAGGACTCAGCACAGTCAGAGCAAGAGCAGAGACAAAAATGGCAGAGAGTGAAAGGGCTTGGATTGGGTGAGGCATCAAAGATGTAAGGAGAGACGAGAGGCAGAGACCCAGAAGTCAGAAAAGCAGGAGTGTGGAAACAGCACAGGAGTCTTGGTGGCTCCTGGAACAGATGCCAGGGAAGACGCGAGGATGGCAAGATGAGGAGGAGATCAAAAGTGATGGACTCTGCAGGTGGACAACAGTTGCTGTTTAACCCAGCCCCACCATCCCCAATGCTTTCACTCTCCTACAGCAGCATCTCTTTGAAGAAGACGTTAGAATCCAAGAGTGAGAGGGGCTCTCAAATTGCTCAAGCTGATCTTTTAAGTATCATTGTATGGTGTAACTGAGGGCAGGCAAGTGAGGCAAAAGCCCTGAGCACTGCCTAAGGGGGATACTAGAACGTAGCCAGAGGCAGCACCCCCTCCATGATTTCTGCCCCTGCCCCTCCCTCCCGTCACTTTTTCCGTGCAGTGGCCCTGACAGCCAGGTGCAGCTCTGGGCACAAGACAGGTGAGGCGATGTGAACAACAGCCACAGCACTGGTGCTGACCAGAGGTTCAATCCCACAGAGGTAAGTGTTGGTTAACCTCTCTCCTTTTTTTTGCCACATGATTTTGGCTTTTGAATCACCACTAGACGTGCCTTTTAGCAGTGGCTTCCACATTAACCCCCACAGCAGTGGCTCATCCTGCTACATCTCTGTTGGCCACTGCCCCTGTTCTATGGGCAAGCACAGCCAAGGGCACAGAACTACCCAGTTATGCCTCTGGGATGAATTACTCATGTGATACCAAGTCCAAAACAGGCCTTTTGACCATCCAGATGCCTGATGGATATCAAATGCCCCTGGGATTTCCTTCCTCCCAGGAAAACTCTTTTATTCCCCAACCTCTTGGTTTTCCCAGCAGAGTCCTACCACAGCTTCGTAAGTGCACTCAGCTGATTGTCTCCAGTGTCCCTCAGAAAGGGGGACAAGATTTCCTGTTTCCCTTTGCACCTATAAAAGACATGCTTAGAGTTCCTCAAGTCAAAAACACAACATTAAGGAAAATCAACTATCATGGCCTGAAGTGTCACATTTAAGCAACTTGCTCAACAGCCTTTGAAAAAGGGGGTACCTTCTGATTCCAGCTGGTCCAGTCCATAGGTTACAGCCGTGCTGATCCTCCTCACAAATGGAACAACAGTCCTCCTTACAGACGACACCACTGAAGCTGGAGTTGCCAGGACCGTGGTCCTACTGGTGGTCTCCGTCGGCATTCCCATTCTGGCATGGGTAGCATCAGGTCCAGCAAGGGCAGGGACAGCCTTCTCGTTGGAGATGGTGACCAGCTCTGTTAAAGGAGAAGCAATGCCCACCAGGATGGTTGTCACAAAGTCAAAGTCGTGACATGAAAAACTCAGTAATGATTAGGGAATTCAGTCTTACAGGGAGGCTTCACTTTAAAACAAAAAAAATTATTGAACGCCATCTCTTTTATGCAAAAGCTCCCACTATGAAACAGTGCCGGCTCCGCCATAATGACAAACTATTCCTCAGAGAGAAGTCTCACAGCACAGAGACCTCCCGTAACGAGACTTCTGTTATTTTTTTGTACTTTATGCCACTGCGAAGGGTGTCAGTCGCTAAACTGGGGCAAGTTCAGAGCCTTTCAAAGGCATAAATCAAGTTGTGAACCAAGAGACAGCTGGAATTGTTTATTGTAAAGAGAAAAGATTACAAATGATTAATGTATAATTAAACGTCAGAAGTGAATTAATTACAGTGACACTCTTAGAACAGAGTCCTTTTTTTTTCCCTACAGAACATCCTCACTCAAAACGATCTAACTTGAGTGGCAATTTGCACACTACAGAACACCAGTGTATCAAGGCTGCCCCCAGACTCTTTCACCATGGGTGAAATATCATTGTGTTCCTCCGTCTTAACCAATCTATTAGATGCGTTGGTTTTCCTAGTCCTGCCAAGCTAGCCTGGTAGGAAAGAAAGCCTGTGCTGTAGTTGTAGTGACTGTGCCATTGTGTACAGCTCCCCAGGTGATGCCTGGAAAAATTCTGGTTGAGTGGGCAACAGTTTCTCCTGCTCTGCCAGAATTGAACCCCAAAGGACTTAAAAAGCCTATCAGGAAACAGAGAATATCTACAGTAATTACATCCCATCAAAAATCTGCCCATTGAATTCAAAATACTGTTCCACAACAGAAAGACCTGTAACAATCATCTCTCCCATTGGGCTAGAATCATTGTCTATGCTCAGCACCAGGGCAGGAGGCACATAGTTGCATGGCTCAAAGAGAAGCTCCTGTCTAGGCTCCAGCAGGAGCTGGGGGGGGGAAACGTTTGCTCACTCTTCATCCTTCCCTGTCTTTTTGTTTCCTGAGGGAGATTTCACCAAATCCTTGCTTTTTCCTATATACCAGACCAACACAGGGGCAACACTTACCTAGCAGACATGGGCAATCCTTATACCTCTGTGCTCCCCACTAGGGCTGCCTTAAAGATGACATGTTATCTCAAACTCTAACTTAGCTACCTTCACCTTGTACATAAAGCCCTGCAAGGAGTCCGTACCTGAAGAAGAATGGAAAAAAAGCTCACTTAGGGTTTTGTAGGTTGAAGCCAACACCATGGAACTACTCTCTGAAATGAGCTACATACTGACGCAGATCTTGGAGCATAGGGATTGTGCCCACCCTACCAGTTCCTCCAGTGATGAAAAATCAAACATTTTTGTCTCACGTCGGGACCCCCAACACTTCCAAAAAAAAACAAATAAAACTGCCATGTTTTAAGATGGTGGTGGCCAAAGAACATTTAACCTGGTTGACTCTTCTGAAATGAAAAAAAAGGGGGAAAAAAACAATTATGATCATGTTAGAACAGGTCTTTAGCTTCAGTATCTACCAAGCTTCAAACCTGGTACTGATTTAGTTATAAACAGATTTTTCCCTGTTCACAGTGGCAATGAAAATGTTCCTGCACGGTGTGGCCACAATCAGGTCAACCAATCATATTTAAAACACAGCAACTTTGATGGTGTAGATGGGTTCTCCAAACCAGCAGAAGCTGCAGAACCAGCCCCTGGAGGAGAATTGACAGCAACATCAATACCCTAGCAAAGCAAGGTCTTTTTTGCAATGAGACTGGCAAGCTGTTAAGAAGATGTAGGAGAACTCTGTGTTAAATTCGTTGTCACATCCTAAACAACAAAACTCCTAATACTTTCTTTCTCTTATGGAAAAAATAAATTTTGCATGGAAGTGGAGGCACCAAAGCCTACCTTCAACTTCTGGAGTTTTTTCAGGAGACAAATGGGAGGCAGTGGAGGAGACGAGAGTTGCTGGATAGTCTGCACTCAACAGCTGGGTGACACCAGAGACATCCGGTAGCTGGGTTGCCAGCTTACTTTCCTCCTCTGTCGCACTCATGGCCCCATGCGTAGCAAGGTCTGCTGGCGTCAGGACAGGCAAAGCAGCATCGGTTTCTTGACTGACTGTCGTTTCCTGAGTAACACCTACAGCAGTAACATTTGTCAGCACTGACGCCTTGTACACGAACTGAGTAATTATTGTGATCAAAAGCATGCAGCAAACAGGAGCAGCTGTTTGAGGGAACGGAAAACCTTGGCACGTTAGCATCTCTGAAATCAAGTTGTAAACAATGGACACAGCTACCCCCCAGATGCTATGAAGAAGGTGCAGAGTAGGGAGAGGTGAAAAGGAAATACCAACTGGGAACAACTAGGGGGATTTTTATTCCACAAGGGTCTGCTTCTGCCACAGTTACCCCACAAGCCCCACTGGGATAATAAAGCCCTGAACAGGTACTGCGCTTTGCACAGGACTTCATGCTGCATCAGGACAGAACATACCACTCAGCATAAGCACGCTTAGTTGACCAGGCTTATGTGACTGCAAGCAGCCCAATGATCAGCTCTGGGACATCAGGGGTTTTGCTGAAGTCTTCAGTGAAAGGCAGAAATAAAATCCCACAGGTCCTATTTTATACCCATCACTAACTTTATCATCTGAGACAATCCCTTGATCAAGAGAACCAGCTCAGTTGTCCAAAGTGACTATAGGATTCAACTGATTACTTGACCCAACATTCACATAACAGCAGACCCAATACACAAGATTTTTGGGTTGTTTTTTCCTTTCCTAGAAGCACGGGTGGGGCTTGGGTGGGTTTCTTTTTTTTCTTTTCTGTTACAGTAGTTTGTACAGCACCTAACACCATGGCGTCCTAGCTTCCTAGGTGCTATGGCAATACAAGTAAATGACAGCAGCATCCACTGGTCATTGCATGAAAAAGCAATGCTGCACTGATCTGGGGAAGTCACCTGCTTTCCTTCACAGGGTAAAGGTATTACACTCCCAACCCACTGCATGGTCTCCCTGCTTTCTCTAGAATGCAAAAGCCATGGCAGTAGCCAGAGAGCTAGACAAGCCCCGTGCTATCCTTCCCTATGCAGTTTTGCCACAGTGAGCCTGTTTGAACCTATAGCAAGGGCCCAGAGCTATCTGCAGCATCACAGAACCTGCCCAAGAATTGGAGCCGGGCCACAGAATTCCAGGCTGTCTGCAAAGCACTACAGCAGCAGCAGCAGCAGCTGCCGCTGCACTCACCCTGGGACAAAGGGGCTGAGAGCCAACAATTTTTCCATTCCTGCATCATCAGGGATAGCGTCAGTGGCTCCAGGCTGATTGTTATCTGCTCCCATTACTACGGCGAAACCAATGCATCGAGCCTTCGACTTCTTCATATCACAGGCTGCAGATGCTACAGAGACAGCTGTCCCCAGTTATCAGATGGTTCAGTGCGTTCTACAGCACCGAGTTTCAGTCTGCAGCTATCACAATTTAAAAGCAGGTAAGACCACAGAAGCCACCTGGTTATACTAGGGCGGGATCTGGCCTTTGCACTAACATACTGCTAGCAGAGAGGGCCTCCTTTTCCTAAATGAATCAGAAATCCCTACTGCATGAGGCAAGGAACACATAAATACAATAAATCCACACGGAAAGAGTGACACTGCCAGCCAGAATTTCTGACGTGCCCCAGAAACCTGCAGCTTATTTTTTTTTAAGAAACCTTTAAGAGGATTTTTTTTAAAAAAAAAGGTTTCTAATGTCTGCTCCCCTGAGGGTATTTATGAGGATCCCCCAGAGACACAGCCTTCACCCCCAGATGTCTTGTCTGCTATGCCTCTACTCTCCTGCCCTTGTTGGATGCACGCTCTGCCCAGGTGTGAGGAAGAGCACCTGGGTTGACTCAGGGCAGAAGGGAGCTCTGGTACTAGGGCAGAAGGTGGCAGCTGATCCACAGCCACAAGACTGGAGCGTGCAGGAGTGTCATGGGGAAACTGTATTTGGGAACACCATTCGTTTCTAGCAATCTTCACTTTTACTACAGCAGACGCGAACATGTTGGCAGTGCCTCTTTAAATATTTCTACTGCAGATGCACATTAGATCCTAGGTATGGCTCACAGCCTTTTTTTGTTCCCATTTCTTCCTTGATTTCAAGGAGGCAGATCAATAACAAACAGCAATTCTCCCAGTATATGCACTGGAGCGCAAGCACAGGTTATTTTGGCAGCTGTCGGCAAGTTACCTTTTAACGTGTTTGCTAGAGTCTGGAAGACGTCAGATTGCATATCAGTGATGGCCTCTGGCAATGGTAGAGAGACACGTTCCCTCTCCTCCATGGGTTCTGTATTTTCCACTGTGTTTGCGGCAGTTGCTTCATCTGCAGTCAGGGTGCTGAGGACAGAAACCACTGTTTGGTCAGCAGAAGCTGTTGAAATCTCTTTCCCCTGCACAGATATCGGACTTGGCCCAGCAGGATCATTTTCATCTAGGTTCACAGTAGTCACATATGCAGAAGCTGTGAATGGCATCAGTCCTTTCATATCCTTCTCCTCAAGGTCTCCTGCTGCTGTTTGAGGTGGCTCCGTTACCATGTGGTCCAACTTTATCTCCTCCTGTTTTGTGCCCCTCTCCTGGTTAATGTTCCCTACTTTTGTATCATCCCAGTCATCAGTCGGTGCAGGGACAGCTGGTGGGACTGTGACCATGCTAGCTGTAGCATGGAAGCCCCCATGCCCATTGTCAGGTCCTGCTTCCAAATTCAGGGAGGCATCTGTGAACAGAGAAGAGGGCTTTGCAGTGAAATCAGGGCCCTCTGCTGCTGTCCGCTCCAAGGTGCTGGCTACATTTGGCACCAGTGTGCCAGGCTCAGATTCAGCAGTTTGATCAACAAGAGGTGCAGGGATTGCCAGGAAGTCATCCGCCACATCTAAGGTTCGGGAGCTGGGGAGCAAAGTGGGCATTTCATCACTGCTCAGCTGGGCTGTCACTGACTGTTCCGCGTTCCCTTCAGCCTTCTTCTCTTCTGTAGCAGCCGTCATGAAAACTGGGTTATTTAGATAGGCAGAAAAGCCACGTCCTGCTTCATTGCTCTCCCCTGCTGTTGTCTTGCTACCAGCACTGCTGATGTTGGGATTTAGGGTAGTCACCGCTGTTGTGAGCATGGCCTTCATAGGTCCATTTTCACTCAGCTCTCTGTCTGGACTAGTAGGGCTAAGTTCCTTTTTATCTGTAGCAACCACTGATACCGTAGGGGTGTAAACATCCAGGCTCTTACCGTCTGGGAAAACATTACCGCTAAGACTGGTGTGCTGTGTCTCTCCTCTTGCAGTGAAGCCTTTGTTTAATGATGTCCCAGATGGCTTTGCTGACACTCCAGATGGCTCTTCTGAGATGGGATCACTGGTGGTTTGCTCAGAGAGGCCAAGGTTATTTTCCAAGCTTTGCGTGTTCAGCCTTTCTTTTAACTCGTTCCCTGCCAGGGCAGTTTGCTCTACCTGCACTGAGTCTCTCTTCTCCAGTCTCTGGAAGGCCAGGCATTGCCAGCTAGAGGATATGAGCAGGATGATGCAGGTGACCGAGCAAACCTGAAATCTGATTGATCTGCTCATATCGGAACAAAGATGGGCACAGAGCCTTGCAGAGGTAACAATTCCAGGAAGCAAGTCCTAGGGAAAAAGAACCAGAGATGCATATTTATGCCTTTTAGTCATTGTACAAGAATATGTTCTGTCATTGTACAAGAATATGCTCAAATATGGACAAATGGTTGAGGTGATTTCTTGAGCAGTTTTTCTATCAGTTTGTGGTGAAGCTGCCTGTCAGGAATTTGCCTGAATTTTTTTCACCCTGATTTAAACACAACACAATTCACTCATCCCACTTCACCCAGGGGCTCATTTCACTGGTGTGTGCTCTAGTCCTCGGAGACAGCAGCTCGCGAGTTCTCATCCTGATGCTGACATTGACCTATTCTCAGCTTCATGCCAGCCACTCTCTCAGGGGCATGGTGAGGAATAACCTGTCAGACCTTGATCCACAATAGCATGAAAACATGTGCAATTTTGAGAGGTCGCTAACCCTGTTAACTTGAGTGAAACCATTCATCCTGATCTCATTAGCTTCCTGGTTCCAATCCACTCCTATTTGCTGCTCCCTGCTCTGTCTAGGTGTGGACCCTAACCCCTAACCCTCATGTTAACCCAACCCTCCTTGGGTTGCCTGTGTTACAGCAGGGAGGTCAAAAGTCCTGATGCAGTCAGAGGCAGGGGCTGACAATCAGCTGATTGTTAGCCCCTGCAAGCACCCACTTTCAATTTGCTGATATAGGTGGGAAACTGGGATTATAATCCCAGGTTTCTCCTCCACTGACAAGCAGAAAGGGTACCATTGGGACCTGATCCCCAATCCCAAAATCATGCTGCCTGCCCTACATCTTTGAATGAATGCATGCTGGGGGCCTAAATCTCTACTGAGCATGTGTAAACTATGATTTTTCAAAAACTCATGTCTTGGCTACATTGGGGTAGATTTGCACAAGGACCAAAGGCACATTCCCAATACAAAGGCCACTCCTCTGCCAGATATTGAGCCCCCCTGCTCCAAAACTTGCGGACACTAGAGCTGTTCAAAGAAACGGCTATGGAATTTTTTGTTAGCAAAGGTGAAACAATGCGTTTCCCCTCACCTTATTTTTAGCAAGGACTGAACTGTTTCGCTTGAAATCATCCCCCAAAAATTCAATGTGAGGCACACACCTGCCAAAATTTCAGTCCAAATAGCTATAGTTTAGCCAATTACACGCACCTTGAAAACAGGGACTTGTAATGAGTAATGCTGATTGGCCTTAATAGTAGACGGCACTAACATCTCCCAAAAGAGCCATAAAAAATGTTGTATCAATACATATAATTATACTAATTAAAATGTAATAACCATATTATAATAATTGCAAGTCATATTAAAATTACTCTACTACCGCGTAAGTCTTAAGATTTCATGGTCTGAATAAGATATAAAAAAGTGTTATATTTACATATTTATTTAAAGGTACGTCAATGAGCTGTACATACAGTTTAGATTACGGTTTGTATGGGATAATTTGGGCAGGGATGATCTTGCCTCGGGCAGGGGGTTGGACAGATGACTTCCAGAGGTCCCTTCCAGCCCCACTTCTCTACGATTCTGTGATAATTCTGACTTTATATGCTGCCTGACTTTACAAGAAATGTTGGGAACTGCATATTGAAACTACATGTCACATACAGAGCCTGTGTTTTGTTTTTGAGGGGAAAAGGCTGCTTAGCACTTAGACAATATTTTACATGTTTAAAGTAATGTTTCTACATTAGGGCCTTATTAAGCAGAACATTTTATCACGTGCATGGTTTTAAACACATGAACGGTTTCCCATAAATGAATGGGACTATGAAATACCTTCCTCCTTTTCTCTGTTTGCTGTGTTCACCTGTTGTGCATCCCCCTATGCAACAATGCAGGGCAGGGACTGACTTGTAATATTTGGATGGGTTTACACTTGCTCCCACGCCCGGGAGTAGTGCCACAGAGCATTTCTTGCCCTCCAACTCCCACGCAGGTCACGCCACACTTGGAAACAAAGTGATTTAGCCTCCTCAGAGAGGACCTGAGGACAGGCCAGTAAGCATGCGCAAAACAGAGGTGAAGAGCAGCGCTAGACCCAGGTTCAGCACCACTCTAAAGCAGCTACATAGGTTCACTTGGTGCAGTTGGGGGATATGGGAGATCATGTGGATGCACCTTTGTATGCAAGTTGTGGCCCTGAACTTTCCAGGTACTATTGCCATGCCATGAATGATAAAACATGTATCTGCTGTCCATAAAAAAGATGCTCAAGTGCACAGGCCATTAGCACAAGCATAAAGCCCCAGAGAGATGTTTGTTAAACCCTCAGCCAATTTTTGCATACAACTGTGAGCATCTTCTCTGCTTTTTTTCACTTCAACTCTCCTCCCTCTGCTGCCCACCGCCCTCTCAAAAGAAATGGCCCCTCTTTTTCCTTCCCCTGCAATACAAGGTGACTTGATGCACGAGAGAAAGGGAAAGATCCAAAGTTTAACATTCACAAAAGTGTCACAAGACACCAGGAGCTGAGGTTTAAGTGAAACACAATATATTGTAAAACTTACTGATAAATCATGAGAATTGGTAATACTTAGGTTCTTACTCTTTTCCCTTCCTTCTCCTCTTCATGCCACAAAAAATTATCCTCTCTGCTCAGAATCTGAGGCCTGGGAAAGTTTAATCAGCCTAGCAATCTAATCCCTTAGTGCTTTTTAATTACTAAAAAATGCACAAAAGTATATTGTGTAAATGAACAAATCAATAATGCCTAATGGCATGTGTCTGCTATTCAGTATGAATACAAATTATTTTCACCTCACTCTCCCCATTAGAGCTTGCCAGTTAAGATCATTTGGAGATTGTGGAAAAGTGATTTTAAAAAAGATTTTTCAAAGGAAACTGTCAGGTCAGATTTGACTCAGAATTAAATGTTTGTCAAAAAACAAAAAAAATATTTCTACAGAAGGTAAAAAAAGTTTTAATGGAAACAGTTAAAAAAACAAAAAACAAATAAAAAGACATAAAGCTTCCCATGCAGAGCTTTAAACTCAACCTTACTAGTTTTGCATTATGCAAGAGAAGACAAAGATGAAATCAAGTAGAAAACAAAGATATTGCATTGAGAATGTCCTCATGGTGAGGATTGCACAAAATGAGCAAACAACAGATATTGTGGAAAGCAAGCTAGATTTTCCCCCCCCTCAAATTTTACACTCTTGGGCATTACTGTATAACAGGGAATGGCAGATTTGATGGATTCTAACACTTTAACACGTTTAACAAAATAATGTTATTATTTTATAAGCAACTTAATACTTTGTAAATATTTTTCTAGTTCTACCTTCCTTCCTCTTCCCCCCACCCACTTCCTTAGAGACACCTCCTATGCGCAGTCACAGCCCCGAGCTAGTTTGAAAGCCGTGCTGGCCTGCTATTATTACTGATATCATTACTGGTATCACTTAAAATTCCCAGCTGAGGTCAAGTCCTCAGCCTGCTACCCACTGTATATACATAGTGACAGGCAGAGTCTCTGACCCGAAAAAGTTTCCAGTCTAACTAGACAAGACAGACCAAATACAAAAGAACAGACGTATTATCATCATCTTACAAAGAGGGACGGGAGGCCTAGCTTTGCCCCGAAAACTTCAGGGCATCCATGCCCAAACTTCGTCTCTGGCAGCAGAGACCTCCTTCCTGCTCACCCAGTTCCACCACATCTAGGAAGGTAGAACTAGAAAAGTGGGGTGAAGCTTTCACTGCTATCTGGCAGCCAGCAGAAGGAGCACATAGACCAGGAGCGCCAAGCTCTGCAGGCTGGATGAGTGGTGTGGAGCTGGTCTGCAGCTGGAAAGACCCCTCCCGCCACGCCCCCGCCAGCATACCTAATCTGGCAGCTGCTCCACCAGTCTGGGACTAGCGCTATGTGCAACGCAGGCCCGGAGCAGGCAGAATGGGTGCCATGTACACGGTGCAGTCCCCAGTCTGGGACCCGCACTGCACACAGTACCCGTGAACACTGGACAGACTGGCTGGAGCAGGTGTCATGCAGGACACGTGAGGCAGGCCATGCAGTCTGTCTGGGGCAGCCGTGTGCAGCGTGTCTGCTGCTCCGACAGGTCTATGCCATGCATGGCACCCATTACAGCTGCTCCAGGATCCCCCAGGCGCAGCACAGGTCCCAGACCAGCTAGAGCAGCTGCCAGATCGGGTATGCTGCAGTGGGAGAGGAGAAAGCAGTGGAGCTGCAGATCCAGTCCATCCCACTGATGGGCCCTGCACCAGGGCCACATGCCATGCCGAGTGGGTCTGATAAACCTAGGGGCAGCACCAGGGACCAGATGGCAGGGTTCTGAAGGCTGGCACCACCCTGCGGGCTGTATGTTTGACACCCCTGATGAAGACCATCTTATGCTTTCTGCTAGCTGCCGTTGTCCTTTCAGCAGCTGGTGCCTTCCCAGGGTGTACTTTGTGCTCTGGCAGTAGAGCGGTGAAGAGCCAGCAGGGGCGCATAGATATGGATGCATTTTGGTGGCATGGGGTGGGCAGCTGCTGTTTGCTCTCTGCCAACATCTGGTGGCAAAAGTCACACAGGGAGTCAGTGGCAGCCAGGAATCAAGTCTAGGCTTCTCAACTCCATCAGGCCTCTGGGTAAGCATGTGGGCACAAAGCTGCAGGATCAGGGCCGCGCACATTTACTCACAGTGGGAAGGACTTATTTCAAGGAAGATTAAACAGAGCTCAAAGCCTGACTTGGCTTTATTAAAAGACTGGATTGGATTTTGCACTTAAGCAGCAGTCTCTTTGCTATCCTCTTAAATACAATAATGCAACATATTAAATGAATTAATGGTGGAAAGCTTAAAGCAAAGCCGACTCAGACTTTAACAAGAAGAGATCAGCTGCACACAAGCTCACTGTTTGTGCTGCCCTCAGTCATGGACCTGTTTGCAAATATCCATCCTCTTTTCTGACTGGATTTAGGCCTTGTCGACTCTACAACTGTAGTGGAGTCAGGGGAACCATGTACTGTTAACATTTGCAGTTGATTGGGACTAACCACAACCACATAAACAGACAAGAGACTTTTCATTAATAATCTAGGAGACTATGTTATAAATCTAATAAAATCCCATATTTGAGCGCATCCTTAAGTGCTTCTGAAGTCTTGCCAGAATTCCTCTTGAGCTAAAACTTTCCAAGAGAAAGTAATGTAGAGGGAAAGTTAGTTACAGCTTCAGCTATGGAGTCATTGCCACCATGCCATCATTCAGGGACCAAGAACAGTGCAGTTTACTTCCCAGGCATTGCTAAGCAGCACATCCAGGCAGGAAGGAAAACCTACCTCTTCCTTTTGAAGCAACACTCGTGACCCATCCTCAAAGATCAATCGATTCCAGGTGGTGGTTTAAACTTGGATTACATTTTTAAGCCAAATTTTAAATTGGTTTACATTTTTGCTATGTAAAATTAAAGGATACAAATGCACTGGGCTGGAAAAAAAAGAGGGAAAGAAGCAGGAGGAGGGGAATTGAACATGGAGAAGTAAGCAAGGCCCAGGGGAGAGGTGGGCAGTAGCAGTCCATGAGCATAACGAGAAGCCAATGACTTCACCTCGCCTTAGGCAAGTCCCTCAACTGAGCCAGTGTAAACCACTTCAGGAGCCTTGGTGTGAACAGCTCCTCCACTGAGACAGGATATTAAGAGCGCTGCTGATAAGCTAGATGCGATGCAGAAAGCCTCCAGAGCTCTGCTGTGCCAAGGTAACCAGCACTGCTGCTGGCCTGGAATTTGCCTGACAACCAAATCTCAGTTTGTGAAGAGACCATTTCTTAAGAGGGACGGCAGGTCCTGATTAAAAGTTTTCTTTTGCTTTATATCGAGACTTGGTTTGGAGGAAGTCCCATCTATCACATGTGATATCACAACTCAGGGATGCCCAACCTCTGGCCTGCAGGCCAAATACAGCCCAGGGAGCCATAGGCATCCAGCCCAGAAAATCTGGTGGCAATAAACACAGTCACTCTTTCCTGCTGCCAGATTCCCAAACCCCAAGTCTCGTGCAGCAGATTGGGGCCAGGTCATGCCCCCTCCCCGCCACCCCTGCTGGGCCACACTTCATTTCTGGGCCACATTTCATTTCTGAGCCCCCGCCCCCAGCCCTGTGGGGCTGGGGTGAGACCACCTCTGGGCCGGCTCAAGCCCCATCCCTGCACATGGGGCTGGATCACACCCCCTCTTCCTCCTCCCATGGGCCAGGATGGAGCTGACCCATGGCCCCTTCTCCCTCCCTACCCCCCCCCCAAATTGGAGCTGGGACACCCCCCATCCTACTCTGTATGACCAGATGGGGCCCTGCCATGACTTCCCTGTGCCAGGTCGGGACCACCAGCCAGATCCAGCCCACGGACAGCCTGGGCACTGCCCTTCCAGCCCACTGGCCAAAAAGTTTGAGCATCACTGCCACAGTTCTTTTCACACGGCAGTGCTTAAAATGGCAGGTAGGGAATAAAAGCCACAGACAATGTCCTCATTCACCAGTTTCCCCTTATGTAGCCAAGGAGCTAGCAGACGTAAGTTATGACAAGCAGCTATCAAGAAATCACACAGGCTAAAGATGAAAGACCTGTTAGGAGATCAGATTTTATTCTTTGCTACAGCACAATCAGTTAACACAATATATTCTATATCACTTTGCTGAGTCTAGCTTTAACAATCTCAAGAGCTGGATTTTCCATCAGGAAAAAAATATGCTTTTAGCTCCTTTGTGGTCTTTGGTAAGTTTTAATCATGTTTTTTGATTGGGGGAGGAGGGGAACCCTACTTGCCAACAGAGGAAAATCAAGCTTTTAAACACTTGAATGGATACTCTGGCCCTCATGGCCTGTCCTCAAGATGACACTTGTACTTGGAAATGGCTGAAGTGAATGCAAGTATAGGAAAAGCACCAGAGATAAACAGGTCATCGGCTTCACACAAATGGGTACCTGACCTGTGCAAGACATCTTTCTGCCTCTCTCAAACTGGAAGCTAGATTATATACCAGCTTCCCTTAGCTGAATGGTCCCAGATATGTTCAACCATGTGATTTAACCGCTGATTGACACAGGTAGTAATCAGGAAAATGCTGGAAATCCTCAGTTTACACATGAAAACATAAAACATACCGGAGAGTATTGGCCAGCAACCAAATTCTGCAGCACTGGAGTGCTAATGTGCACGGCCCCAGGCTCTCGGCATTATTTTGGATGCCAGGGTCTGATAGACATCAGTGATCTGACAGTGCAGAACTAACTCCTGCTATACTCTCCTGTGTACATGTCTGTACTTCTCCTCGTGCCAGATTCTCGCCAGGCCAACCATCCAATAAATCACAGATGCGAATGCCTTTTGTTTCGTTAGTTCAGATTATCAGACCTCGACCAGTTAGAACAAAGTGCCCATCTACTCGCACAGCTAACAGTTTCCAGTGAATAAAATGGCTTTAAAACAAAAAAGGTGCCAATAACAACTTGTGTGTCAGATTAAGCAAAAGGGTGGGAAAAGGCACAGTCATGCTTTTACCACTCCCTGAGCAAGGTACTGCATTCCCTGCATAAACTCTGGACAAGATCATCATCAAAAGGGTATCTTTAAGAAACCAAAAATATCCTCACTTTTCTAGGAAACAAACTCCATGATTTATCCACTCTAGGCAGGCATCTGCCCTAACAGAGAATGAAAGACCAAGCAAAACAGAAACTCCACATCAGTCATTCATCTGCACTGCAAGGATCTGGGCTGGAACTATGTCAAACCTCTCTACTTGCATTTCTTACGGTCATTTTTTGTCTTCTCAAAAGAAATGAAAAGATGAAAGGATGAGAGCAGATTACGTCTCATATAGCAACATTTGCAAGGAACTAGGCTGGCACCTGGGTTTGTTCAGCATTTGCATGAAGTGTTTTCTATGTTGATCTATAAAAGCCTGTAGCTCTCTCTGCAGACCTATGTCCAGAGAAACAGATATGCAGTATAACTTCCACAACTCCTCCTGCAGCTTCACTCAGGCAGATTCATGCTATGTGCTCTGTACTTCAGGGATTCTTTATTTTTCTCTCTTTCCAGCTCACTGCTCTAATCCCTTTGCTTTCCAAGACACCTTCCCCCTCCCTCTGCCCCAAAACACACACAGCTCCAACCCAGAAATCTTCCCACTCTGATTTCAGGTCCTGGCTTCCCCCCCTAATGTGGTCTCTCTCAAATGACAGGATTTCTCCATCTCAGATGCCAGGTCAGGCCTGTCTAAGCCAAGTTTCTTTACACATTGGTCCTTCCCCAATCTACCCATGGCATTTCTATTGCATCCTTCACTGCTAACTACACAAAGCACTCCATCTCACTTGACACATGCTTCTATTACAAGGCAACCCATACTGTGAATATCCAATATCACCGCAGCTTGGCTACCTTGCTGATAAGGCTCAGGATGAGAGTTATCTTTGACCATATAACTAAAATGGTCAGCCTCTCCCTTTGCTGTCCATCCCCTTTCACATTGTCCTTCACACATGCCACTATTGAACAAACTACCTCCTTGTGCTGCTCTGTTCCCAGCTCTGAATGACAAAAGGAGAGGAAGAGTGAGGCTGCGGAAACCAGGAGCAAGGGTGTTAGGCCAGGGCTGAGCCAAAGGGAAAGCCAGCGGGCTGGATGCCACTCACACGGTTCTGGCCTGGCTACTACCACCTTGTTTTGAATGGAGGGAAATTAATATCTCATTGTAACAGCGATCATCAAAACTTACCTGCCACACAAAACACAGATGCGCCCCGTCTGTACATGTTTTGGTTTTTTTTTTATCATTTTCCCTATTATGATGGACTAATGACTAAAAAACAGCATTGCAAACAGGCACCTTTCATCTAACCAACCATCCCTGAGCCCTGCCCCCTCCGATGCGATGCAACCCGGGTGCAGAGTCCTCGGAAACACAAGGCACCTTCCTTACAAGCCATCACCTTCCCTTCACTTCACCCCAGGGTCGATTTCAAAGCAAATCTGACTAGGAAGCACTTGCTAGACTGACCTTCTGCTAGGCAGTTCACGACTGGCTGTTATTATTACTATGATTATTACTTATTAATTCCTAGACTGACTTACTGCTAGGCAAGACACAACCAGCTGTTATCATCATCAGTTCCTAGACTGATTTACTGTTAGGCAGAGCACGACTGGCTGTCGTTATTATTATTATTATTTATTATTAATTCCTAGACTGATAACTGTTAGGCACAACAAGACTGACAGTTATCATCATCATTATTAATTCCTAGACTGATTTACTGTTAGGCAGGACATGACAAGCTCTAATCATTATTATTATTAATTCCCAGACTGAATACTGCTAGGCAGGACACAACTAGCTGTAATTAATATTATTCAGTTAATAATTAAGAAATCAGTCTAGGAATTATGACTACTACTATTACCATTATTATTAATAATCAGTCTAGGAATTAATAACAATAACAATAATTCCCGGACTGATTTACTACTGGACATGACAAAACTAGCTATTATTATTATTAATATTATCATCATTATCCTTATCGTTATTATCATTATCCCTAGCCAGGTAGATGGCCAGGCAGGACACAGCCAGCTATTACTGCTGGTGTTGATGCCGTGTATCCTCCTCGGCCTCTCCAGTGCGCAGACCAAGTGTCCCTGGACTGATCCGGCCGCGCAGGGCAGTGGCCAGCTGTGAGGATGACTACTAGTAGGATTCCCAGACTGATTCACTGCCCGGCAGGACAAGACTCGGGGTTTGTTCATCATTAATATTATTACCACCCCCCCCCCCCGGCCTCGCGCGCACAAAAGGCTCGGGCCGCCCCAGGACAAGCCCGGCC
>NW_017729025.1:12212892-12213114 GCF_001723915.1 Gavialis gangeticus | reverse complement strand
CACGAGCCGCGGGGCTAAGCCCCGCGCCCAAGGTCACCCGGCGAGTCAGTGGCAGAGCGCCCCCCCCCGCCCCCGACCGCCGCGGCGCCGCCCGCAGGGGCGATGCTGCCGCGGAGCCCGAACAAAAGGCGGCGGCGGCGGCGGCATCCCTCGGCCGCGCCTCACCTGCGCTTCAGCCCGGCAGCATCTGCATCTGCATCTGCATCCGCATCCGCACGACCA
>NW_017729025.1:12202607-12212828 GCF_001723915.1 Gavialis gangeticus | reverse complement strand
CGCCATTGGCCGGGACACAGCGCTGGCCCCGCCCCCACCCCCCCGCGCGGGCGGCCAGGCGGGCGAGGGGTTCCTCGCACCCACACAGCCCTCTGCGGCCTCCCATCCCACCCGTCCCAGTCGTCCCCGTGATCCCAGGCATCCCAATAATCCCGGGCATCCCGCTCATCACGCTGACCCCAGCTCATCACACCCATCCCAGTCACCCCAGTGCCGCCAGTCGCCAGTCATCGCACCCATCCCAGTCTTCGCACCAACCCCAGTCATCCTGCTAAACCTGGTCATCCCGCTGATCCCAGGCATCACAGTAATCCCAGGCGTCCCATTCATCACACTGGTCCTGGTCATCACACCAACCCCAGTTGTCCCACCATTCCCAGTCATCACACCAAACCTGGTCATCCCACTGATCCCAGTCACCATGTGGATCCCCACTGCTGCCCATGTCCAGTGACAAGGTGAGGACGCATGGTGTGATCACAAGCAACGGTGAGGGTGGGCGGTGATCTGCTGGTCAGCCAGAGTTTGGGAACTACCGATCTAACGTACCCCCTTGCTCTGAGGAAGGATCAAGACCCAAGACCTTCCTCGACAGACCCAGGGCGCTGTCCCGAATCTGGTATTATTCATCGCTGGCAGTTTTTGAGTGGGGGGTACCAGTGACCAGTGACTCTCCACCAGGGTGCCACAGCCTGGGGTGCCTTGAGACCCCTTCCACAGCACCACAGGACACTGCACCATGTTAGGTGAGCAATCATGACTCTCACAAGAAACCCAGAGATTTCAAATGATCTTCCTGAGTTCTTTGCAACAGCAAAACAGCTCTGTTGTTTTTCTGTAGGCAAAAAAAGGGTCCCGTAAGTCTACCCAGGGGTGTCTTGAGTCTAGAAAGTTGAGAACTACTGAATCAGTTGTCCTTAGACCAACACGGCTACAACCAAAAGCCACTGCATTAGACAAACACTTGCCTGGGATGGTTTAAACAGGGATGATCCTGCTTTAGGCAGTGGGTTGGACTACATGACCTCCAGCCCTGTTTTTCTTTAGGCTGCATCTTTCAAACCTCTTATCATTCTTGCTGCTCTCCTTGCGGCTCTCTCCAATCTGTCAGTGCAAGGTAATGATACCAGGAAGTACTGCCCATGGTTCTTCCTTTACACCTGTCCCTGAATGCTTCAGGGAGAACAATTTCAGCTAATCCCAGTCAATGTAAGGCTGAAATATGGGACATCTTCAGTGGCCTGCACTGGAAATCGCTTGCTGCTGTTTACATCTTGCGAATCGACTGATTCAGAAGTTGCTTTCAGCACTGTTGCACCAAGACAGAAAGTCTAGAACGTCCTTGAAATACACTAATATTTGCTTTTAAAAGTGTGTGTGGGTTTATACCCACACACACTCCAATATTTAATAGCTACTGTTGTAACTGCATCTTCTATATGCAAGTATCAGTGCACTGCGCTGACAATGGACATGTCAAAAATGATATCAAAGTCTTACATTTTTAATCTGACTAAGAATATCTGAGTCATTGATAGAAAATCATTTACTCCTTTCCCCAAATCATATTTAGGAGCAAAGACAAAAAGAAATATCAGATGAATCTGCTCTGTGATGTCACTCTACCTCTCAAACTCCACCCAAACACTGTCCAGGTTTCAATCTCAATGACACCAATGTAACAGAAATCAGAGTCCGACCAAACGCATTCCCTTTTTGAACTTTTACCTCTTGCTGTCTTTTTTCTTTTGTCTTACTAATTCCTAACATAGAAATATCTTTTGAGGTACAAAGCCTGCAGTGATATTGTTACCAGTTGGTTTTTCCTGTTATTTCTTTGAGGCTTTTAATTTTTAGAAACCCTCCTCCCACATTTTCACTTCTCTTCCCTCCCTCCTTCCCCCTCTCTTCTGTCCCTCTCTTTCTTCAGATGTATCCCTCCTTTTTTTTACCTCTCCGGTTTCAGAAATCCCTCTCTTATTCTCCATTTTGTTTTCACTTCTCTAGCCTTTTGTCCTTAATCTCCTCACCAGCTTTCCCCCATTTTTCATGTTTTCCATCTCATGTCTTTTCAGTGGGATTCTGGTAGAAAACATTGCTGTTCTAGAGACTGCTTGTGGAATTCAACAATCCTTCACCTTTTAGCCATGAGTTACTTCCCACTCTTATATATATATAATAAGCAAAAGTCAGCAGCTTGCATCATCAATATTGCCTTTCCCACCAGTGGCAGATGATACCCGGCAGCAGGTGGGACACTGAAGCAGAGGATTCAGTGTAACCAAGAAGTGATGGCAATTGCAAGGGGCAGATCATAGCAAGCTGGACAATAGTCACAGAGATGGCGATACCACAGCTGCTGGCGGATGGAAGATAAAATAAGATTAGGACTCCAGAACCAGACCCACATGGTAACGATGCCAAGCAAGGTTGGGTAAAGTTGAGGAAGTCTACTTATAATGCAATGCTAAATACGCTAATGAATTAACAGTGAGTTGAACATGTAAAAGAGGTATGGTAATTTTAATGTATGCTGATCAAAAGGCCTGGCATTGTTTGAGCCATCAGTAAAGCTTGCTTTCCTCATAGCAAGATCTCTGTGTAGCTGGATCTTCTGTGAGAACAGGGAGGTGAAGAAACCACAACCTTGTACCCCCTCCTCAAGGGATGTCACCTCCCTCTTCGGCCCTGCAGGTACCTTTGGATCTCAGATGTACCCAGCAGTGACTGCCAATGGCAGCAAGCTATACACAGTATATATTCAGAGAGGGTCTATATGTAATAATTAATGAGGGTGGAGTGAGACAGAGATTATGCATTTCTGTCGTCCTTCACACCACCACATGCCAACTCTACTGAAAACTCTTTTGAAGCACTACTGCATCTGGTGTAAAGGAGTGCAGGGGGCCTTTGAAACTCAGCAGTGTAGGCAGAGGAAAACTGCAGACAACAGAGAAATGGTCTTTCAGAGGACATGACTGGGAGAAGAGAAAAGTTAGGAAGGCTGCTAGGAAGAGGCAGTGAGTCAGAACAGGAAGACTGCTGAAATCTTGCCCCTTTCACAGACATATTTTGCAACATCAGGCAAATCAGTTAATCTCCCTTTACTTTCCATAATAATTTTCTGCAAAACCAAGATTATCCAACCTACCATCAAAAGAGGGCTGCATGGCATAAATCATTAACATTTGTGAGGCACCCAGATCCTTTGGTGATGGATGCCACAAAACAGCTGCCCCAAGACAGCTCATCACCAGGCAATTTTCCATTTTATTTTTCTTGCTGGTTATTATCATGGCCCATTGGAAATGGCATTTCTACAATTAATGTATTCCCTCTCATTCATATACATTGTGTTTCCTACTGGAAATCAGCCAGACTGGAACTAGCCCAGTTCTTTTGGGCTAGGTGTTCTGCACTTACCATTAAAACCTCTGAAAGACAGCTTTGCCACAGGTCAAGCCAATTTCTCTTCTGAGTAATATTGCTCTCTCTTGAATACTCTGAAAATAAATTTAAAAAATGTGTACATCAGCAACAGAAATAGTCACAGCAACATCAGACATCAAAAAAGAACATCAGAGGGAAGCTTGCTGCTTTGCACTGGGGAAGAGGTCAGACAAGACGATCAGAACAGTCCCTTCCAGCTTTAAAATCTATGAACCAGAAGATCTATGAAACTATTCATGAGTCAATATTTCTGCGGCTGCAATACTATTCCTCTAAAGGAAAAAAAATAAAAAGGAGAACCTGAATTATCTGTCAGGAGATAGAAGATCTGAGGAGATAAGAAAACACAGAAGACAGGTGTTGAATTTCTCTGACCATTCTAGATGTTACTGATTTCCCATAGCTGTCCTAAGGGAAGGAACTGAAGCCCTTGACTTGCCCTGGATGCAAGTCTAGGTGAGGGATTTCAACCCTGCAAATTCAGCTTGGACTCCCCTCCTTTCATTGTAACTTAGGTATCGTTCCAGTGATCAAAGCCCCACATATCTAGACCCCTCTGCCGAATTCCTCCTTTGCGGTAGAACTGTGCTCCATAATGTAAGATGTCATTTCCAAAAGAGCCTTCATGGAGATGAAGCAAGCCTTGAAAGCATGAGCCACGTATAACTGACTTAATATTGTTTTCCTGAGACAGCTGAGAGCCTGAAACAATAGCGTGGTGAAATGTGAACTTCCCCACTTCATTCCACCAGGTAGCTGACCAAAGCCTAAATACTAAGATTGTTACCCATTCACTGGTGATCATTATAACAGATTTATAAGTTGTGCTTATCCACATCTCCCCATGTGCTCAGTCACCCACCAAAACTTCCAGTTTCTGCAAAGTGGTTCTGCATTACCAATACAAAGGCCTGCTGGAGAATGAAAACTGAAAACGTGGAAACAAGGAAAAATAAGCCATTAATTAAAAAAAAAAGAAAAAAAAGAAACAAACAACATGGAACCATTGTCCTAAGGGTTGTCTGTTTAGAAGATGGTTCATCGGAAACATAAATTCTGCAATCTGTCTGAAGCTACCACAGACTTTAGGCCCAGCTTACTGCAGACCGCATGGTGCCTCCCATACAGCTCCCTACCAGAAATATGTTGTGCAACCCCAGCAAAGCTTATTAGAAGTGTCTGTTCTCTTAACGTGCCGCCAGAGCTCTGGTTGATTACATTCAAATACATGTTTTTACATATCTTACCCTTCCACAGCGCATGGCAAACCTAAAAAGGTGCGTAGCTTAGGTTAATCTTCTGTGACAGTCTTGCCTAGTGCATACTGCACTGGACTGAACCTGGCTTTGCACAGGTCTACTGGGTGATCTTAGGCAAGCTACCTGACATTATTTTTTCTCAGATTCCAACTCTCTAAGATGGGGATTGCAATACTGAACGTTGTGAAGTGCTCTGAGGACTGCTGATGGCAAGTGCTGTGGAAGAACTGAGCTATAGCAGATCAAATTAGAAGCACAATAATAAAGTGCAAGTCTTTAAACAGGGAAACCCACATGCCAGTGCACTGCATAATTTCAAGAACATATCATTTAAAGAGACCTCTAAAGAGAGTTCAAATACATTAGCCTGCTCTCCTGAGCAAGAATTCACCCATATCTAATGTCACAAATACTATACACGCCAGTGAGACTCTTGGTCTTGGAGATGGACCAGTCTCAGATAGCTGGGTGTATCAGGACATACTGAGAAGGTGAAGACACTTTTTCAACGGTGAACATTTGTTTCTGGACTAAGTGGTTCCCATGGATTAGCTACAGAGGACATTTGGCACAGAAATCTCTGCATGCTTCGTTCTCCATTTTTTGCTTTGCAATTCATCTTTAAATCCCCTGAAAGCATCTGCATTAAGTGCAATTACTCTTCCCATTAAGCAGCAGTCATTGCTTTTAAGTAGCCATCTTGTTGTTACTTCCAAAAATAGAGTACTATCCCCATTTTACAGATGAGCAGAAAGACTTTCAACAGCGGGTCTGCTTAAAAAAGCAAACCATGGAATTGATAGTCTAGCAGCGATCTCCATTTCAAATGTGTTCCTTTTACTGCCAGCCCCATAAATTCAACCTGAGACCAAGCTGCACCAAGAGAATCACTTTGGATTCTTCCTCATTCTTCACCACCAGTATTAAGAAAAAGGGTTTTCCAACTAAATTCTGCCAGTGCAGCTCCATTGCTGGTTGCAGTTTAAGAATTAGTTCTGCCAAAAGGAACAGAATTTAGATTATGCCCTCAACTCTGGTGGGTCTATAGTGCCCACAGGAATAGAAAGGAAGTAAAAACTTATTTTTGCCACTGAAGTCAGCAGAGGAGACTTGGAACCCACATCGGGAGCAAATCTGCTGAGTAAGAAGGTGTCATTTTACATAGTCACTTTTCAGAGGAGAACCATCTTTGACAGACTTGCCCAAGGTGACCCAAGTCAGTTGCAGAGCTGGGAATACAGCCCAGGAGGATTGATGCCCAAGCCCTTGTTCTAATTTTCATATGATGCTCACTCCCTTTCATACTGTTTAATAAAAGGCATAAAATCGATGCAGTGAATAGCAAAACGCAGGGGGGTATTTAATTTTTTTTTTCCAGAAATAAAATGCCGAAAAAACAGGCCCAGAGAATCTCAGCTGAAATGCAAACCATCTGTCAATTCCCTGTTGCACTAAGATATTTTCCCCCTGTCCTACATAACAACCTACAGAATTAGATGAACAAAAGTGTTCAAAAAGAAAATGACAAACGCCACGCAGCAAGTTAGCCCCACTGAATATCAGGAAGGGGATCACGGGGGTTAGCCGCAGGACTCTTGCTGGTGCCAGCCTAGGGCTGGGAGGGAGCTCGTGGGTCATCTTGCCCGACCCCCAGCAGTGATGCAGGATTTGCTACTCCTAAAACCTCCCAGAAAGATGCCTACCCAGTCTCTGCTGGAAACTTCCACAGAAGAAGAGTCCACAACTTCCCTAGGCAATGGTAACAGAGTTGACACGCACAAGGTCCTTTGAAAATATAGGCTGAAATGTTTCAAAACTAGGTGCCTAGATTTGAATGTCTAAATCTAGAGATAGGTAAATAATGGACCAATTTCCAGAGGAGCAGAGCTCTCCCAGCCCTGCTTGCCTCATTTTTATTTTCATGGCAGGCAGGACCTCGCTTCCTGCCTCTGGGGCCTCACCTCACCCTTCTTCCTCACCCAAGAAAGATTGATTGGGCTCTAGAAGACCCTGTCAGGTGCAATTATGGACAAAAGAAGCCATCACAGAGACACTCTAAATATTTTTCTTGTGCTAGGTTGACTTAACCTGCTTATTTATCACCCCCCTGCCTGCAGGCTGAATGTCTGAGACTCCAGAGCTGACAAGAGAAGTCCCTGGCATGGCTGTGCAACACGTACCGCTTTGTGTTTTGTCAAGTCACTGTAATACTTCAAATCCAGATAAGTTAATGTTCTGATCCTGCTCTTTTTTTACAGCAAGAAAGAAAATATCCTTGGAGGATTATGAGCAAACGAATCCAGGATCTCCAAATCCATCCAAATCCATCATGCCTAGGACACAAGGCAGGACCATATACAGAACTCCAAGCAAGAGAAGTACTAATGGGCTGCTTTCGTCAGCCCTGCAGCTGGACAGGACTTGATATATCTCCTCTTCAAGATCCCAGAGCTGGGAGGGAGTTGGGAAATTGTTCTGAGGGTTTTACAAGCTCCGAAGACCCAATCGCTTTGTCTTCCTTACATCTGGCTGTGCACACGAATATTTGCGTGAGAAAAATGGTTAAGTGACTCAATTGTATTGTATACGGAGATGATGGATGCTTAAAAACGAGCATGCAGACTGAACTGGAAAACATACAGTGTAGGGACAGGACTGTTCATTTTATGACCAAGAAAAGACTGATCAGATGCTTACCAAGGAAGTACGCACAGGATCTAAATCCAAACCTAGCCCCTGCCTGGGTTGGGATTGACACTTCTGGATGGAAGCCAATAGCACCACTATTAGCCGGTTACGATACATCTCCTACTGTGTTTCTGCAAGTAGCCTAGGCCCATAACTTTCACAGTGTAAGACAAACAACGTTTCACTGTCACTGTCTGCAGTCACATTGCACTCTTTCATCCCAACAAAAACCCTCATATTCCTAAGTCTGTATGTAAGAGGAGCTTTCTTTATGGAAGGTACTCTCCCAGCTCCTTGACTACCTTACCTTAAGCCCCCAGTACCACGTACACCACCATTTTTTAACTGGAATATGCACCATGCTCTTCTATGAAACAGCTCATCTGTAGTACATTCAACATGCTTTTCCTTCTGTTTGCAACTCAGCTACCAACAAAAACCTGAAGAAAGGGAAGGCTGTGACAGAGAAACTGTCCTGCAGGGAATTACAGGGGAATTTTTGATCAATGCCTCACTCTAAAACCCATCAATATCAACAAGTCTTTCTATTGATTTCAATGGGCAATGGATCATGCCTTGTATTCCTGTTTGGTTAGTCTGCTTCTCTTGTTTATTAAGAGCAATTTCTATGACCAACAACTGGAGAACTGAGCTAAGCAATTTAGTTCAGGGACCATTCTCTAGATGCGTGGATGAAAGCCAGATTTTCATCTTTCTAAATTCTCCTTAATATCTAGATTAATTGCCCTCCCTCCTTCTTAGACTGTTAATAATTATACTCATTTATATTGTCATCTTGAAGGTATTTATAGTCCGAATCTTATAGTTCAGCATTGCCATCTGTTTCTCCTTCAGTTCCATATCTGGGATAACACGGCTGTATTTCACATTGAGACAGCAGCTTCCTTGATTACACCAACATGTTCTAGATAGATGTTGTTATGAAACACTGGCATACTTTTAAGCTATTTGGCTGCTATTATCAATAATTGCTGTAACCGAAGATCATCTATTAAGCACACTTTTAAACTCTTGCTTGCATTTCAAGACCCACGTTAACTGTGATTGATTACCATAAAGAATTCCAGGGGGTACGAGGATAGCAACATGAGCAGATGTAAACTCTGATCTCTCCTTATCATGTGATGACATCTTTGAAAGACTATTTTTCAAAAGCTACATATCTTCCAAGTCTGACCTATATTTCTTTTAAAGAACTATCTAAGTATATACACTGCTTTTCAACGGTCTCAATCAAGACAAATGGTCATAAATAACATTTTTGGAGGAAGCTGGTCATAAAGAATCTAGGTTTGGACATCATTTTAATCACACATATGAATAATTAGTCTGTCTAGAATGTGGGTGTTAAATGAATTGTTTCAGTGAGGTCACCTACATTATCTCAGAGAGATTTATTAAATCCCTCTCACAGTGGTATGAACAACCTGCAAAATTTGGGATGCAAAAATGTCTTCACATTAATGAGGACTAATACTCCACAAGCAATCGCATTAGGTAACTAAGCTTCTCCCAAGCTTCCTTGAAAGAATCAAAGACGGCAGATAGCAGGTACTGCGTTAAGTCATGGGACTCTAGAGCCTTCTGTTGTTAGAAAGTCTTGACAAACCAAAATGCCTTGGATCTAGTTCCAAAAGTGAGTTGTGGACTCAGAGCCATCTTCAGCTGGATCCAATCCAGAGACGAGGGAAGTCCATAAAGAAAATAAAGACTTGAACCCAGCTCTCCCAAGGCCCAAACTAGGACCTTAACCATGACGCCATCCTTTTTTTCTGTAGTCTTCTTTTAGTAGAGGTCTACCCAACTCAATGAGGCAGCCAGCAGATTTCACGGGCAGATCATGGGGTTGGCTGCCATTTTCAAGGGTGGCTTATTGTGGCCCCTCTGATTGGCTGAGGAGCCCCAGTGGCCCTACCCCTCACCCCTGATTGACTGCGAGGGCTATCTGTCATACAGCCCTGCTCATCACTGCTAATTATTTGCAAGGTGTCCATCATGCAGCCCTGCCCTCTCACCACGGATTGGTGGAGAGGGGTGGGGCTGCATGACAGGCAGCCCTCTCAGCCAATCAGCAGCGAGGGGTCGGGGCAGCTCCCATCTTGGGCTCCCCTACATACCTCCCCTTTTCCTCCTGGCAGGTTGTGCAGCTGGGCCGCAACGCCATGTGGACTGCTGGCTTTCTCTGGGGAGCCAGCATTTTATTTTCAGTAAGTTTTCTTTTCTTTTTTTGTGGATTTTGCAGACATTGCCTGCTTTTGCAGATATTGCCAAATTTTGTGTTTTCCGCAAAATCACAATTTCGGTAGGTCCCTATCTATTAGTGCTGATTGAGCAGAATTAAATCCCACATTCTACCCCAAAACATCTGAAGTGCCGTACCACAGCTGCTCAAGGAGTTATAGTTGGATGATGTAGCTGGGGCTGGTCCTGCTTTGAGCAGGGAGTTGGACTAGATGTGACCTCCTGAGGTCCCTTCACACCCTCATCTTCTATGAGTCTATTTACCCCTTAACACAGTGGTTCTTGACTTTTTTAGACAGACGGCACCTCTCAGAAGAATGCCAGCTGTTAGCTTGTACTCATTTTTTGGCTATAGGAAAATATTAGAGCAATATTAAGCAGAGGGTAGGTTTAGGTTAGACATCAGAAGGCACTATTTCACGGTCAGGGCGGCTAAGGTCTGGAACCAACTTCCAAGGGAGGTGGTGCAGGCTCCTACCCTGGGGGTTTTTAAGAAGAGGTTAGATGAACACCTTGCTGGGGTCGTTTAACCCCAGTACTCTTTCCTGCCATGGCAGGGGGT
>NW_017729025.1:12200355-12202202 GCF_001723915.1 Gavialis gangeticus | reverse complement strand
AGAAACTATGAAACTATGAATCCTTCTGTTGCAAAAAACTTAGAAAGACTACAATGGCTCAGAATGTTTTTGACGCTATGGATTCCTATTTTAAATTCCTGGGTTCACCTGGGTTGCACCTAACAGTGCCAATATGGTGCAACACCCCTAAAAGGATCTCATGGCATCCCAAGGCACCATGGTAACTAGTTGAGAATCACCTCAATATATGGAGTAATTTCTGTGGCTGCAGTAAAAAAGTCCCCGGAAATGCAGTGGACCAGCAGCTGCACCTGATTTCAACTGTTCTGAACTTGCATTGCCAGCATATTTTTTCTATATTACTGAATGATATAATCAATGACAAGCAATAACGTATGATAAGGACTGTCAAGCTGGTGTAGGTTCTAGCCAATACCTGCACAGATAAATTAGTTCTTTAACTTTGTTAGCATTATAAATCATAGATCATTGATATTACTTATCATAATACAAGCAATCCTATTCCAATATTGTCAATCTAAGAATTCAAGAATTATAAGACAGACACCAAAAATTATGAGGGTAGCTTCAAAAGATGAGCTGTTAAAAATGCATATTTTTACAATTTCTCTTCAGCTATTGAGCTTCTGCAGCTCACATTTTCATTCTGTTCTCTGCAACCATGAGGATTGAAATTTTACACTATTTTCAGGCAAGTTGAGGTTCTCACCTAGTCATATTTCCAGACACTGGAAAACGGCAAATATTACAAGATCTGTGAGAGACCCATAGGAGCTAGCAACCCTGTGTGAATTTCCAGCTCCCCCCACAACTTTCTGCCTAACCCACCTCAGCCCCCTCCAGGGAAGAGGCTGGTGCTGCCCCTGCAGGGGGGACATGTGTGCCCCATGCTCCCTTGGGGGAGTGCACACAGTGGTGGCAAGCCTCCCCCCACATGCCCCACGCCCAGTCGCAATGTGTAGAGAACGCTGGTGCACCCCCTGACAGGTTGCACTCCCCATTTAAGCGATGGGCAGGGAGAGCAGGCAAGAGCACCAGTGCCCCCCCTGCAAGCGCTGACCGGAGAGTGGGGGCACCAGCAAAAGCGGCCAAGTCGTTTCTGGAAGAGCGAGTGAGATTGGCTGTTGGGGGGGACCCTCCCCGGGGGGGACCCTCCCCCGGTTGCTGACTGGTGTCGGGGGGGCATGTGCCCCCCTTGACTCAAGAGGCACCAGTCGCCCATGCCCCTTGGACCAGCTGCCTTTGACTGTCCCACTCCATGACCTAGCCCCATGCGCAATCCTGGCTGGGCAGTGCCCCCAGCCCCTGCCCCACTCTCTCCCTTACTGTGGGGGGCCTGAAATGTAGTATCAGACATAACTGATAGAGGTAAAACAGGTTTATGGAACTTCTGCCCCAGACTCCTTCCTGGTTTAATATAAATCAGAGTCCTTCAGCATCTGAGCATGCTCTGCAGCCCTGGGCTGTGCTGCGCTGTGCTGTCTGCTCCAGCCCTCTGCGTTGCAGCCGGAGCAGGAGCGGGGGCACAGCCACTTGCCTGTGCCCAGGCTGAGCAACCATGACAGGGGCTGCTGAGCCCCAGCCAGGCAGACACCAGCTGCGCTCCCCTGGGGGGAGAGGGGAAGGAGAGTATAATAAACCCCGTCCCTTCCCCTTTTGCCTCAGGCGGCTATGCTGAGCTGGTGTCTGGCCTTCCCTGACAGGTATCTTGATAGGGGTAGCAGCCCCATGGTGTCCTGGGGACTGCAAGCCTCTTCCCAGTGGGAGGGCTGAAAGTGGGCTGTGCTGTGTGGGTGGGAGCAGGGCAGGCAGAGCTGCCCCAGCCTGCATGAGGCAGGTGGCAATGGTGGGGCTGGGAGGGGCGG
>NW_017729025.1:12189644-12195355 GCF_001723915.1 Gavialis gangeticus | reverse complement strand
GTCCTGGGGACTGCAAGCCTCTTCCCAGTGGGAGGGCTGAAAGTGGGCTGTGCTGTGTGGGTGGGAGCAGGGCAGGCAGAGCTGCCCCAGCCTGCATGAGGCAGGTGGCAATGGTGGGGCTGGGAGGGGCGGTTATGGGGGCTTAGGTGAATTTTGGGGTGTCCATAGCCCTCCAAGCCCCCCCAGCCACCCTTTCCAGCCTTGCCATCACTGCCATTCTTCCTGGCTCAGCCCTGCAGCCACAGCCCCAGGCTTGGGCAAGGCAAGCTGATGGCTGGGCTGGGTTGTGCCATGGGGTCAGCCCAGTCAGCTGTGGCTCAGGCTGGGGCTGCGGGAGCTGTGCACCTGGCTCCCTGTCAGGAAGCCGCTGCAGCCAGCAGGGCCCTCTTCCTTGTCCCCCACCATAGGGCAGGGTGGGGAGGGCAGGGGACTCTGTGCAATGCTGCCCCAGTGGCTCTGGGACAACCCAGCCCAGCCTGAACACGGGGAGCTGGGAGCAATCCAGGCGCATAGCTCCTGCGGCCCCAGCCTGAGCAGCAACCGGCTGGGTTCATGGCCCTACCCAGCTGGAGGTGGGGCTTGGACTGGGGCCGGGGGAGTTGCGCACCCGGATTGCTCCCAGCTCCCCACACCCAGGCCCCCAGGCACACCTGGACCGGGGGTCTCTGCAGGCCAGGGTGGGGGTCTAAACCCCTCCCTAATCATCCTCAGGCCTGTCTGGTCCTGGCTACACCTCCCTGCTTAGCTCAGCTTCCCTCCAGCACTATGGAAGGGAAGCGAGGGCTCGCTCTATCACCCCCAGCTTCTGCCTGAGCCCCAGTGGGCATGTGGCTGCATTTCCAGAATCAAAAGTGAATGTCCATTTGCAAATCAGTTCAATCTGTGCAGCTTCGACCAACCTGCAACGCCTGAATCGAGCTTTGTGAATGTCTGTATTTAGCCTGGGAGTAAGGGGTACATGATAACGGACATGCATATTTTATTTAGCTCGTCTATAAAGGTGCAGCTCTTCCCTGCCTTCTCCCAGGCCCAGATCAGTCCACCAGCCCTGACTCTCCCCCTCCCCCATTACTGCAGAAACTCTGGGCTCCTCTTTACACTCAATCCAAGCTCCTCTTCCCGTCACTTCTCTCTCGAGGGGAGGGGAGAGAAAGGACCAATCCCAATCCCTATCCCAATCTTCATCTCCATCCTGCCTGCCCAAGCCCGCCCCCTCTGCCCCTCCCTTCCAGCCGCAGCCCTTCCTTAGGAGTCCACCCCGCGCCAGACAGTAGCGGGCGACCCGGCGGCGCCGCGCCGCGCACGAAGAGGAAGGGCAGGGCGGCGCAGCACCGCCTCAGCTGCCCCTGGGATTGCGGCATTGCGGGGCTGGGAAGCAAGGAGAGGACATGCGGGAGCAGGCGCGCGGCGGACAGCCCCGAGCCGCGCCGGCAGGGCGAAAAGCCCCCGAGAGCGCCGCGCGACGTGGAAGGACCCCTGGCGGCGGTGGCGGAGCCGGTCGGCTTCTGCAGTTCGGCGCGATGCCGCTTTACGAGGGCCTGGGCAGCGGCGGGGAGAAGACCGCGGTGGTGATAGATCTGGGCGAGGCCTTCACCAAGTGAGCGGCGCCTGGGCCCGGCCCCGGCCGATGGGGTGGTGATTGCCCGGGGGGCAGGACGGGCCCATTCGGGGCTGAGGAGGGGGACGCCCTCTGGGTCGTACCATGACGCGCTGTGGGGCAGGGCTGGGCTCTCTGGCCCTGACTTGGGGGGTGATTCCCCCAGGTCACAGCAGGATGGGCTCATTCAGGATTAAAATGAAACAGCACTAATGCACACACACATACAGTGATGTTCCATTTTAATCACGGGAAAATAAGGATTTTCGGTTACTTTTTTTTAATCCGAAAATTGGGGATTTTTTTAAATTGGAGAAAACCACTTGGAGCCACCTGCAACCTGCAACACTTTTGACGGGCCTTGCCAACTAGGTTGCAGGCAGGGCAGGGCCTGCGTGTGGCCAGCCTCCGCCGCTGGGGTCTTTGCGGCACCCCAAGCTGCGGCTATCGCAAAACACGTGCCATGTCGCCGGTGGTGGATGACTGATTGATCACTGGCTGCGTCGAGTGGTGGGCTACAGGAACCACATGTGGCCACCAAGAATGCTGTCACGTGGCTTGGGGATGATGCACACGCCGAGTGACCCACTGGCCACCTGCACATGGCGGGGAAAAGATTCACTGTTTGTTAAACCAAGCTAGTTAATGTCATTTGAAACACTGCTTAGCACCCACTCGAGACAAACTCTCGACTTGGCGATTCTCACCCAGCGGTGCCTCGAGATTCTTCCCAGGACGCCATGTTGACAGCATCAGCACTGTTAGGTTTGCAAGCGTGGCCCTCTACCCAGGATTGCTTGAGTGTATATTAACAACATTTCATGGAAGCAGGATGCTGGTTGCTGTGGTTTCTCTGCTTTACCTGTGGCAGGTTAGGGCAGGGGCGGGCAATTAGTTCGGGCAGAGGGCTGCTTACTGAGTTTTGGCAAGCCATTGAGGGCTGCATAACAGGCAAGCAGGAGTAGATGAATATTAATTTTCTTAATTTTGTACGAGCCCTATGGCATGGATAGAATGACCTGGCGGGTCAGATCCAGCCCATGGACCACATTTTGCCCACCCCTGGGTTAGGGTGTAAGGTCAGTGCTTTGTCAGGGCTGACAACAGTCTTATGTAGAGGTTAGATGAAGGATTATATAGATTGGTTTGGATGGTCCAGCCTGAGGCAGGGGGTTAATGACCTCTGGAGATCCCTTCCAGCCTGACGTCTTTGTGATTTTAAGATAAGCCCAGAGATTTCAAATAGAAATCCACAGTGATGGTCTGAGTTTTTTGCAACAGAAAAGCTGTTCTGTAATTTTTCTGAATTCAAAAAAGAGTGAGCATTTGGCATTTTCTGAGGGATGTCTCAAGTCTATCCAGGACGCCTCAAGTCTAAAAAAGTTGATAGCTACTTCTTAAGGGGGTGTTAACTACTTCTTAAGGGGGTGAGTGGGAACCCCCCCCCCCAAAAAAAGAAAACACCCTTTTCCCTGGTCTAGCTAAAACCCAGGTGTAAATCTTACCTGAATGTGTTCTCCATATCAAAATGCCAAGACAAAATATTGATTGCCCTCCTTACTGATGCTTTTATGTTTCCTTTACTCCTTAGAAAATAATGGCAGTTAAAAAAGTGTGTGTGTTTAAGTGGATACCCAGTGCTGGACTTCTTTACAAAAGATAATATATACCTTCTAAAGCATCAATGGAGGGTCAGAAAAGTACTGCTACTTATTATTTTCCACTAGAAAAAAATTGTGGGAATAAAAACAGAATGTTGTTCCTGCAAATGGTTAAGCACATTAAAAAATTGTAGTCATACACTGATTTCAGTGACCTGTTTAGAGAAGTAATTTGTGTTCCTGTGAGATTGCGGCATCAAGTCCTATATCAAACTGGTTGCTGTATTTATGGTCCTACCGAATTAGGTCCACTCCTGTGGTCACCTCCATGCTGGCAGAAGCCTATAAACACACCTGTTGATACCGATGGGCATTATATTGATTTTCATATCAGTTTGAACTAATTTTTGAATGATTGCATAGGACTTAAAAATCTAAGGCCTTAAAACTAGTGGTCAAACCCCTAAAGCTGCAAGTGTATGGGGTGAGATTATGGTAAAAACTTAACAAAGCTTTGAAACGTGAAAAAAAAATCAGATTCTGAATTACAGCTAGTTTTTCCTTTAGTAGTTTTTCTTCCCAAAACTGATTTAAGAAAATCCTGAATGCATTCCTGGTTCAGGACAAAATATTAATGGATCTCTTTCATAACTTTGCACTTTCGAAGTCCAGTGGATTTTTGGTTGTTTTTAAAGCTCTCCGTCTAAGGGTGTTTGATCTCTGAGCTATTTCAAAAGGAGTAAAGCATATGTAAAACACCAGTCTTTTAAACCCTTCTGCTTGGATGATCAGAAGTGGGAGCTAATCCCTTGGTACTGAATGAAGATGATAAAAGTCGAGTGGAGATGAGCATGACAAGCTGTGAATGTGAAGGAAATTTTCTTTGTTGCAGTAGAGTAGACATAATCAGTGAAGTGATATAAAATGCTGCTAATTTGAACTGACTGCATAAATAAATCATATATAAAATACCCCTCAGACTTCAGAATTATTTTAATTATATTAATGATGAAATTCCCCTACTCTTTGAGATGCCAGGTTAATAATGTATAGGCAGTTCTTAAACTTGAATTACGTATGAATTGTACAACTTTAAAAGTGTTTGCTTTTTTTTTTCTCTCTCCAGATGTGGGTTTGCAGGAGAGACAGGACCAAGATGTATTATTCCTAGTGAAATAAAGAGATCTGACACAGCCAAGGTGACGCTCTTTAAAAAAATGTGCTATTGAAAAAGCTTTACTAATTCAATTATTTGTGGTTTTTATTACTTTTAAGCTTTGACAAGAATATATATCCTGTTCATAAATGTTTTGCCTTTTCCATTATTAATCACGATTCATTATCTCTTTAGTGTTTTGTAATTGAGAAGTTTTAATCAATTGCTTTGAAAATTGACCTCACTGAGGACAATTGTGGTTCTGTCATATGAGCAAACAGCCGATTAATGTGGCTTGTGCAGATGAAAGGTTTGCTGGATTTGTCCACAAGCTAGAAATGTCAAGCTATAATGGTAACTAGTAGGGAAAGGTTTTCAAGGTGTTGGTGTTCCCATTGTTGTGGTTCTTGCAATTCCTCTCACTGTTCTTGACCCTCAGGACATTTCCTTTTTCTCATTCAGCTTTACTGACAGGGCAGGGATCCAGTCCTGGATGGTGTTCATGCAGTGGGGGCTCCCTGTCAACACAGAATCACCTGGGCAGTGTAGGGAATCACCGGGTGCTGTTGGAGTTATAGCAACATAAAAAGGAGGAGTGGTCATTTAAGTCATCAAATTAATCAGTTATGCTGCAATCCTGCAAAGTGAAGATGTGAGCTTAACTCTGCACATACGTGTATCATCCTCTCGAACAAAATATGACTCGTAAAGCATAAGGTTAAATTCTTATGTAAACCTTTGCAGGATTGGAGTCTTATGGTATTTGTCGTGCAAGTGTCCATAGTAGGTCTCGGGAGAATCGCCAGTGTTGTCAGGGCAAACTCTGTCAGTGTTGTTTAGGGGATAGGCATTAGCAGTCATGGCAGGATCCCTCAGTTAGCATGCACACAAACCATACCATCAGGATAGTCTGCGATGCCATGCCTTTAATTAGCTCATTATTCCAAAAAAGAGACCACAGGCTTCATTTTTTAGTAACAAGAACTCAGTCAGTTTTATTTTCCATAAACGAACCTAGATACTGGCATCCGTGACTAACTGATACATGGTGCTAACTAGGTCATTTGCAGGCATGAACATAACCATTAAGCTCAGTACAAAGTGTTAAGGGTTCCTGGGACCCTTTTTATACACTGATCAAAATAACTCTGTGTTCCCAGCATACACATCCTAGTTCTCACCAATTCCTAAAACATATTTAGGTGACATCTTCCACTTCCTATTTCTCATCAGTTAATGCAGGGGGCTGGGTGGTGTGGGCACCAAGGTGCATAGTTGACAGCCCAGAGATCACAAGTTTGAAACCACAGCAGAAGTGTGAATTCTGCTAAATACCTTGTCACAAGGACATGAAAAG
>NW_017729025.1:12188644-12189497 GCF_001723915.1 Gavialis gangeticus | reverse complement strand
CGCCACAGGGTCAAAGGATCCTAGCAAGCTAAACGTCCAAATGTCTCTTAAACGTCCAAATGCCTAGATTTCATTGGCGATGTGTAGGGGGTGCATGTGCATGCCCTGAGATTGGCAGTGCACCTCCTGAGAGAAGTACCGCCAACGCTGCCTGTTGTGCCTGTGGGCAGTTGCCACTTGCCACCATCGTGCCCCCACCGCTGACACTGCCTGTGGGTGGTCACCGTCCCCCCCCCAGCCTCTGGGGGCACACATCGTTCATGATAAATTTTCAGGGTTGGAAGAGACCTCAGCAGATCATCAAGTCTGACCTCCTGCCCTGGGCAGGAAAGAGCGCTGAGGTCAGATGACCCCAGCCAGGTGTTTGTCCAGTCTCCTCTTAAAGACCCCCAAGGTATGGGAGAGCACCACCTCCCTTTGAAGCCCATTTCAGATTTTGGCAGCCCTTACCGTAAAGAAGTTCTTCCTGGTGTCTAACTTAAATCTGCTCTCTGTCAGTTTGTGGCCATTGTTTCTAGATACTCCAAGGGGTGCCGTGGTAAACAGAGCATCTCCTATTTGTTGCTGAGCACCCCCTCCCCGACATATTTGTAGATGACCACCAAATGCTTTCTCAGCCTTCTCTTATGGAGGCTGAAGAGATCTAGGTCCCTCAGCCTCTCATAGGACCTATCCTTCAGGCCCCTAATCGTACTCATGGCCCTCCTCTGGACCCTCTCACAGTTATCCACATCCCTCTTGAAGTGCAGTGCCCAAAACTGAACACAGGCTTCCACTGTGCCCTCGCCAGTGCTGCATAGAGGGGAAGTACCACCTCCCTGGACCTGTTCGTGATGCACTTGTTAATTCATGA
>NW_017729025.1:12148877-12183644 GCF_001723915.1 Gavialis gangeticus | reverse complement strand
AGTTATCCACATCCCTCTTGAAGTGCAGTGCCCAAAACTGAACACAGGCTTCCACTGTGCCCTCGCCAGTGCTGCATAGAGGGGAAGTACCACCTCCCTGGACCTGTTCGTGATGCACTTGTTAATTCATGATAGAGTGTGGTTAGCTCTATTGATCATTTCATCACATTGCCGGCTCTTGTTCATTTTTGTTTTGGTGTTCTCCACTGATTTCATCAGTTCACTTTTCTTTTGGCCTTGGAGGCTCATCTAAAACTAATGAGCTACTTTTCCAGCACTTCTGCACACGCCATATATCCTGTGCCTAAGTTTCTATTCATTGGGACCTATGTCAGTTCATGCTGTTAGTAGGGCTTCTGTGTGATGTGTATGCGCACTGACCAGTGGTTATATTAATCCATACTCTAGCAAGACCTACATCCATGTTACTAGAATTGGTGTGGGTTGGTCCATTAGGTAATCTCTACAGATCTCTTTGAGACACTAAGTGGGGAACTTCCTCTACCTGCACTAGCTTTTTCCTTCAAGGGGGGACATAAATCTTCACAACTATCATTTTGGCTCCTTTCCTTTGCATTAAAATGGACATAGATAATTTAAAAAGTACTTTTCTTTAAAATTTCAAGTAAGATAATTTCTAGGATAACGTTATGATGGGAGATCTATTTGACAACTTTTCCTGTTGTTTGATCAGTATACGTTTTTGCCGTGAATTTAAACTGGTTATAGATATTTATTATTTTTTGCAGCCTATCAAAGTTGTTCAACATAATATTAATACAGAAGAGTTGTATTCATATCTGAAGGAATTTATTCACATGCTGTATTTCAGGTAAGAGATATTGGGATTTTTTTTCCTTCTGATCAGTAGCTTTTGTTGAGCTTCTCTTTAAACATGCTGCAAAAGCAATTTGTTTTCGAGGGTACTCAGGGAAGGCTGAGAAGGAGTTTCCTAAATGATGAATAGGTGGCAAGCAGTTTTTAGTAGGAGGCCAGCTGGTTAAGTTTTTTCAGAAGCAGTTATTTATTGTTGCCAGTATTTGAAATGAATTTCACTGTCAGGGCATCTACCTCCTTTGTGGGAGATGCCTTCTTACTTTAAAACAATCTAAATACACTGACTTAATTGTGACTGTCGCGTAGGACTTGATGCTGCAAATCACTACTACATGAATATTCAAAGTCTGAGATTTGCTGTCTGCCAAGTGGAAACTTGAACAGAGTCCTGAAGGATTTTGCCACCTGAGTACAACATATCTGTGTTCACAGAAATAGTCTTTCTCTCTCCTTGCCCTTAGTGCAAACTAGCTCTCTGAATTCAGTTGTGATGCCTTGGTTTCCTGTGTTCCATTTCCATACTCAGGAATATTTTACTTTTCTTGAGGCCATATATTTTTTGTTATTGTGTCTCATCATCAGGGATTTTGCTTTTCTCTGTTTAAAAATTGCAAATTCTCCGATTAACCCCCCAATTTATCTGATTAATAAAAACCAAATCCATGTGTTTCTACAATTAAAATGAAACACCACTATACTGCTACATATATATATGTAATGGTGTTTCATTTTAAACCAAGGCATCACAACTGAGTTCAGAGAGCTAGTGTGCATGTCTATATAGATAGATAGATAGATATAATGTGTGTGTGTGTGTGTGTGTGTGTGTGTGTATATATAGATCTAGATATATATCTAGATATAGATCTCTGTGTGTGTGTGTGTGTGTGTGTGTGTGCGTGTGTGTAGGCATCAGTTGAACACAATGTTTTATTGATACATTTACTATCCTAAAGCAATATGGAAGCCTGCCAGTACCTCAATCACTGTAATAAAATGAATTCTAAATACCTATATATTTTGGTATTTGATTTTTTTTTTCTTTTTATCATGGAAAATCAGAGCTCCCCCTGCCCACTCTGCTCAAGCTGTAGCTGTCCCCCCTGCTGCTTTGTGGTGCTGAGCAGCCCTGATACGCTGGTGCCCTGCCATTGCCCCTCACTCCCAATCCACAGGCACTGCCAGTGCCCCTCTTTCCCAACCCACAGCCTCCTAACCCCCCAGCCCTGGTACTGCCCCTCACTCTTGACCCACACCCTCTATACCTGCCGGTGCCCCTCATTCCTGACCTGCATTCCCCCATTTCCCCAGATGCCCCTCACTCCCAACTCATAGCCCCCTCGCCCTGCTGGTGTCTCTCACCCACAACTCACAGTCCCTCACCCCTCCCAGCCCTGCTGGTGCCCCTTACTTGTGACCTGCAGAGGGGGCCCCCAGCTGCCAGGGCTATGGGATCAGGGCCAGGGCCTGCAGCCCCCTGACCCCTCCACTCCCAGCAGTGCCCAAGCCCAGCTGCTGCACGTGGGAGGTGGCAGCTGCTGTGGCCAGAGTGGAGCGCAGTGCCTGGCCTCCCCTCTTTCCCCCCACCCTGCAGGTGACCAGGGTGGGGGCAAGCTGCCCATTGCAGGCTTGGGGTTCCCCACTCTGCTGCCCTCTGCCTGGGGGCCTTCATGGCTGAGTGGGTGAGACCCAGCACAGGAGGGCAGAAAGGCTTGCTGCTGCTGCCACCACTGCTGGGAGCCCCACACTGCCATGGTGAGGCACCCCCTGCCTGCCTGGCAGCAGCGGGGGCAGCAGCACAGAGTTGCACCCCCTGCTGCTGCTGGGTGGGCAGGGGGTACCTTGCTGTGGTGGCACAGCTGGGATAGGATTCCCAGGAACGGTGACAGCAGCATTGAGCCTCCCCGCCTCACTCCACAGAGTCCTGCCATCACCTGGGACCCATTTTCTCATTTAAAATCCACATTTTTCTGCCATGAATGGAAAACAGATACCTGCTCATGACCTCAACCATCATTGGCTTTATTTCTGTCCTGTAACAATGTTGTTACGTTTCTGTCTGCAAAGCCTCTGACAGGTTTTCTCTTTTCTTTCCTCTGTGCAAAGGATGATAGCATAGGGCACAGAACTGCTGGTCAGGAGATCTGAATTCCACTCCTTATTTATCCACAAGTGCATCACAGGGCAAGTCACTAAGTGCTCTTCTACAGTTTTTGTGCCTCTATACCAGTGGTTTTTAATCTTTTTTCACTTGCAGACCCCTTCGGAAATTTTGAATAGAGGTGCCAGACCCCTTTGAATTCGAAGTGTGGGTAGTCGTATACTTCTGATCATAGTCATCTTTTGCAGACCTGTTAGACATAGTCCATGAACCCCCAGGTTGAAAACCACTGCTCTATGCTATATTTGTTCAGAAACCAATAGTTTAGACAGGTATATTTAGAGCTATGAAATCTGCTTGTGGACGTTCTAGCCCCTGTCTGCACCTGAGGTTCCCCATCTATAAATGTGGGATAATGTCTGCTTCACTTCGGAAGTTGTGAAGCTTATTATATGATCTTGAGATCTGTGGTGTCTAATTGCAGATTACTTTACAGTCAAAATCATGAAAAATAATAATTACAAAATAAATTGCAGCAATGCTTCACAGAAAGTCATGGGAGGTGCACAATCATTTACTAATCACACTTGATAACATCTATACAAATATATTTTGCTATTTTTCAGACATCTGCTAGTGAATCCCAGGGACCGCCGTGTTGTGATCGTGGAATCTGTGCTGTGCCCCTCACACTTCAGAGACACACTCACCAGAGTTCTGTTCAGGCACTTTGAGGTTCGTGCTTTACATAACTATCAGTTCATTGCCTTTATTGGTTATTTATCAGATATCTTGAGGGATGTTGGTAATGCTTCTAGCATTCACTGTGGTGCCAGGCACACGAGAGGAAGTGGTCAAAGAAATGAGGATAATAGCAAAGGGCTAGGAAAGAGATGAGAGAGATGAGATAGATAAGGTGGGGAAATGCCCTTGAAGGCAGGATTTTGATCAGTTCTGAATCCTTATGGCAGCTATCAAAAAAGCAGATAATAGCAAGAATTCCACCAATTTTTTAAATTTTTGGGAACAAATAGCTCTTGTCATCCCATTTTTGACAGACTCAGTAATACCTATTGAGCATTGTCAGCAGCGTTGAGTCTATATTTAAAACTTCTTAGTGCTCTCTCAGTAAAATTCATGACTCCTTTGCCATAAGTCGATATCCTTGCCAAACTCTTGACCTGACCTCTGGCTGTACTCATTTAGATAAGAACTTACCTGAAATTTGTTCTGACCTCCACATAATCAATCTTTTTGATAGATCAGACTCTGTTTATCAACTTTATTCTTACTCTAGTTTTAATAGGAAACACAGTACAAGGGTATGCCATCATTTTTCCATTCAGATATATTAGATGGCTAAGGTGTTTTTTTTTTAACCAAAGGCCATGCAGCCTAGTAGTTTGTCTTCCCAACTTAACTTCATAACTAATCTTAAACTATCATGAGCTGTGTTTCGGAATAATGCCTTCTCAGTATACATGAAGTAATTTTGATGTTACACAGTTCATAAGCAGTTTGAATGGATTTTATATCATCTTTGAGAAAAGCAGAGGAGAAAGAAAGAAATATCTTTTCCTTTTCATTGCTTTGCAATAGGATGATGACAATTAATTTAGCCTTTATACATTATTCAAAGGGATGGCTAAAGGGAGGGGAAGGTTTTGCTTTGATTTTCTGAGGCCTGTTTTCCTGCTAACAAACCGGCTGATAAACATGGAAAATGAGCCGCACATTTTTGTATGATTGCCATTTGATGGGGTATAAGTAACCTTGACATGTGATACAAGGTCAGCATTTATAAGTATATGTTGTGATCCAGTTATCTGTAATGTTGCCAGTAGGTACAAGCTTTGTGGATGTACAGTGTGCTTGTAACAGCACTTGCCATTTAAATCATGCCAGTAGTACAAGACATTGCCAAATCCTATTGATTTCTATATCAAAGGTGTTGATTAAGCATACTGGCAGTAACCTGGCTCAGTTGTTCTCACCTCATTAAGGCTTGTAGCCTTGTTATTCATAATACTGGCAGACGCAATGTATATAGGCCACTTACCCTGTGTCAGTGCCTTGCAGTGTACCAGAGCCTGTAAAATCACTGGAGCAACAAGTATGGTTGGGAAAGTAAAAGCATTCAGCCTTAGGGCTTGCAGGATTAGCCAAGCACCATGTAGGGGATTTTCTGGCTGCCAAATGAGCCTGCTGTAAGCAGTTGGCATTCTCCCTACAGTCCAGAATGGAGATTGTTGCCCCCTTGAATGTGTGTTTTATTGAATTCTTGGAGACTCGGGGCTCTCGTCTAGATCTATAGTCAAAGCTACTTCCACATGATCATTTAGATCTCCTTCCTTGCTACCTATATTGCACCATGAAGCCACTGGCAAAGAGAGCTCTTCTGTTTGCTCTGTAACCTTGGACTTCCAATCTGTTTGTGTGCTGCTTATTCCCACTGGCCACATCTCAAAACCAGTATGCAGTTTGCCTTCTTTATTCTTATCTACAGATTTTGACAGTGTTTTTTCAAGTCCTGTTTAGTTTTTTCATAGTACCCCTTCCGGTGACAACATAAGAATTTATAATTGGGACCTCGGATAACTTCCATACACAGGACTTATTTTTCTTACAAGTGGGTGCTGTGGTTCAGTATTATTAGGCGCATATGTGCACATAATGTAGCAGTGAGTATTCTGGCAAAGGATTTTAGCATCCAGCTGCATTTTGTTGGGCATTGTCACACTAGATCAAATCCTGAATTAATAATAGGCTGCTCATTATGTGATTGTTCAGTTTTTCCTTTCACTATGGATTTGGGGAGAAGCGGCTGTTCTAAACATTCAGATTTTTTTTCACTGTACTTTAATCGTTTTGTTCTCATTACAGGTTCCTTCTGTGTTGTTTGCTCCAAGTCATCTGATGTCTCTCTTGACACTCGGTATTAATTCTGCTATGGTTTTAGACTGTGGATATGCAGAAAGTCTGGTGCTGCCTGTATCCTTTGATAATAATCCAGAAACAAAATTGTCATTACAAAAGCTGTAACAAGTAAAATTTCTGTCATGGATTTAAAATGTGATGGGGGGTGGGGGGGGAATAGCCAGGCCAATAATCCAGCTTGGAGCATAGGATTCTGGCTCTGTGGTAGAGTTTGGTCTCTCCTCATCCTGATGTGCTAAGAATGCCATAGACCTCTGACCGGGGAGGAGCATGAATAGGAACAGGCATAATCCATTTCTCATACCAGAAACTAAAATTCTGGACAAAATCATCTAGTGGAAATATTTATAACTGATAAATGACAATATGAAGAAAATGCCTTCGATGCCAGTGCCTTCATACAGAAAAAACACCCATTACAGAATAGTCTGATTTCCTCAGCTGCTTCTAGATATATGAAGGAATCCCTATTCTGAATTGCTGGGGTGCCCTTCCCCTGGGAGGAAAGGCTATTCACAAGTAAGTTGACAATTATGCATTTCAAGACAATTCTATCAGTTGATTGTGACCATTATTTTTTTTGATCAGCAAACGTTTGTTATGAATTAAGTATGGATTAAGTACTACTGTAACCTCCTTGGTGATACTATTGCATTTTAAAGGTGTAAAATGTTTAGCTGCTATGGCTGCAATGGGAACTAGAAATAACAGGTTGGAAGCTGGATGGGAAACCAGAGGGAATAAATACTGCCATATCAGTATGGTGCAAGGATATTGGATAGATACAGCATGTGTAACTATTTTTTTTTTTAAATTTACAACATTTTAGGGAGCTGGCTTATCAGTTACAGGAGCAGTGTACTGTGGACACAGGATTAGCTAAAGGACAAAAACTCCCATCAGTAATGGGTAAGATTCACTTTTAATGTAACACAAATGCATTTTTTTTATAACCCTAGGGGGGAAGGTGAGTTAATCCCCTTGTCTCTTTTGCTGAGAACATCAGACAGAATAATTCAGTGTTTCTTCACCAAGTCTAGCATGCTCCTGCTTGCATGGTTCCTCTTCCCATTAATTAATTTCCCATTAATAAATTAACGAGTCTGGTTTGCTATGAAAATAAAGTTCATAGCAGTTAGCTTGTTGGAAGTAAAAGCCATCTCTGGAAAAGCTCCGTAGTAGTTGCCTGTTATATTTTCAATGAGAACAACATATTATCTTTTCACATAAACCTTTTTTTTGTTAGAAACCTTTTGAAGCTGTCATCAAAATGCTGTTTCTGCATTTTTGTACTAAATTCAATTTTCCAAGTATTGTTTTGATTCTGCAAGTTCTATTTCCACTTATTCAAGTGCTTTTGTTCTAAATTATTTCCTGTATTTCAGGCTCTGTTCCAGAAGACGTAGTAGAGGATATAAAAGGTAAAGTTTCCCACTTTGTGCAACAATAGTTTGCATCTTCTCCACAGATCAGTTTAACAATGTGTGGTGCCTTGCTGCTGAATGTGTAGGTTTTTATTTTATATTCCTTTCCATTTTATTTCATTCCTGAGCAGAGGAACTTGGAGCACTGTCCATAGTGTAGATGCTCGGACTGTTGTATTTCATTGGTCTTTATAAATTTAGGCTTGAGGTTTTGAATCCTGTTATAGCTTAGTGTTTTATGCTGCATTTGTGCATAAACTATGAGCACTAAATTATTTTGTGTACCCCTCTGTTAGTAGTTTAAGTTAATTTAATATTGGACTCCTTAAATACTAATAGTTTGATTGATTTTATTTATAGACTGTACAATGGATACATTTACATGGGATTTATAGCACTAGCAAATTTAGCTTCTACAAACTGAGCAAGCATGGATACATTAATTTTCTATTGTTTCTGGGCACAAAGACAGCTGTTAAGAATTTCTGACTTCTGGATTAAAAGATCAAGTTAGTTTTTTGTGCATAAATGATTTAAGTTCTATTTACCACATAATACACTAGTTTCCCCAAAATGGAAAATAAAGAGTAGAAGGAGTTTAAAATACTGGGAAATATTCAATGATGAATATATTAGAAATTGGACCTGTTTTCAGTACGAAATGCTGCCTAACATTTCATGTGTTGTACATTTTACAGTTCATTTAATAGAATAAAAATGAGTGAACTAACTCGCAGGAGACCTTTTTACCAGGAGAAATAGTGCCTACTCCTTGAGCCAAGCTAGGGAGGAAAATCCCATGTCAAGGGCAAAGCAACTTGGTACCTTAAAGATGCTATTTCTAAATGTTGTTAATATTTTATCAGCCATAAAAATGAATTTATTGAATTCTAGACTCAAATGTAGCTTTGAGTAGTTGGCTGTTTTCATAGGGTTTGGTTTTTGTAACCTGGTATATTATTATTACTTGGTAGAATGGTTCTTTGTGTTTCTGTTAAAGTGCTTTTATTAATAGATGAATTGCATTATAGGATTATTTATCAGGATCTGGTGTAATTATGCACCCAGCTGCTGTGATGTATATAGACTCTGACCCTTTTGTTAATGTCCCATGGAGAAAAGCCCCTCTGGAGTTTGAGGATAGATTTGTGCCACTAATAACATCACGTGGCAACAGATCATTAAAATCTGGCAGCATCTCATTTAAAATGAAGCAGTGAGACTGGAATTGCTGATTCATATTCAGTATGCTATTTCTGCCACCCTGTGGCATAGTTCTTAATGGCCCTCAGACTTTAATAGATCAAAAAAGAAAATTCTGTTTCTCACAGCCTGATTATGGTATGAGCATTATTTCATTCGGACTACTTCATCCTAGCTGGAGTGTGACCTCAAATAAAGGTGCTGTCACAGTTCTTCAGAGCCAAAAAGTAGTACCTTGCGCACGCAAGAACCTGGAATTTGTAACTAAATAAAATCGAGTAGTAGAAGTCATAACCTATGTAGGTGAAACAACCTGATAGTAATGGGAAAGTTGGGAAGGCAAAATAGAGTCCAATTCTCTCTTTTTTTTATAAAGTACGCACCTGTTTCGTGAGCGACCTCCAGCGAGGACTGAAAATCCAAGCAGCAAAGTTCAACATTGATGGCAGTGCTGAGGTAGGTAGAGAATAAATGTTTATTGACCTCTTCAAAGCGGAAGAAGAGCTATTTTTCCACTTCTGAAATAATGTGTGTTGTTTTTAGCGTCCTTCACCACCTCCAGACGTGGACTACCCTTTAGATGGAGAGAAGATTCTGCATGTTGTTGGGTCTATCAGGTTAGAAATAAAATAGCTGAGAATGCATTATTATTAATATTATCGCAGGGACCTAGAAGTCCCAGTATGTTAAGAAATCATTAAAAATAAGGTTGAGGTTTTGTCAGTGAACCTGCATAATTCTGTAGCATTTATCTTCATGTATGTGGGTTTGCAGCATGCGTTTGTTCAGAGGATGCGGCTATTGATTAATCTACAGTTTAGGGATGTTGATGACAAGCCATTTGCACTTTGATTTTGTGGCTTAATGTCCCTAAGTCTTTTTGATGTAATAGCAGCCGTATTGTGAATAGCCCTTACTTGTTTGGCCTCCTGGAACCCCAGGCACAGAGCAGAGCCCCTTGTTCTGGGTGCCCTGCAAACCTGTAACAAAAAGCACGTCCCTGCCTCAGAGTTAACAGTCTAACAAGAGAGATGGGAGTTTGAGGACAGCTAAACAAGGGGAGAACAAGTAGACAACAAGACATGTCGGTACCTTGCTTAACATGCCTCGCTTTTTGTCTTTTGAACAGAGACTCAGTTGTTGAAATGCTGTTTGAGCAGGATAATGAAGAGAAATCAGTTGCAACTCTAATCCTGGATTCTCTTATTCAGGTATTTCCACTAAATAATTAGGCTCACAAATTGTTGTAGCCTTGTGTAGATCCTGGTCTATCAGACACTTAAGCTCTCAAGTAGTTCTGCTAATTGCAAGTGTGACTTAGGTGGATAAGTCAGAGTTCTCTGCCTGAGGCGTACAGTTAGTTTAAAAACTAACACATGTAGTGGATATTTGCTCAATGTTGAATGGCATTGATATCAGCCCCCCCTTTAAGAGGTTCGCTTGGACTAGAGATTATCTGTTCTGCAGGCAGCTGCTTTAAGGTGTAGAGATACCTCAGCTGGCTTTCAACAGCCTAGCTTGAGTACAGGCCAACTGCAGCAGCACAGACCTCTGCTGCTGCAGCTAGACTGCCACCAATGCTGGAGCTGGCTTGTGTGAAGCTAGTTTAGGTAATGCCTCACACCAGCCTGAAGCCTGCAGTGTAAACGCCCTTAGAAATTCTCTTGGCACATCATACTTCATAAGAAGCAATGTTTTTGTGCAATTAAGGGGAAAATGGGCTGTGAGGTAGAAATGCAAACTCCATCTCGTATATAATTTTTAAAGTTGCTTGTCTGCAGTTATAAATATGTTTGAATCAGTTGGTAGATGAGGAATTGTTTATGAGGGCAGTTCATTTCGGTATTCCAGACTTACAAGGCTTCATCAGGTTAGGGCCTCACTTAACATGATCAACATTTGAGTATCTAGATTTTGGCTTAAGGCAGAGATGTCCAAGTGGTGGCCTGTGGGCTATGTGTGGTCCATGAAGCAGTAAAATGCAGCTTATGGAGCTGCTGGGTTGGTGTGGCTCTGGAACATGGGGTGAATGCCACTATTGCTTGTCCCCTACCCCGCTCCGTTGCCTGTTGCTGAACTCTGGGGTTTGGATCACTACTGAAAAGGGAGGTGCATGGCAGCAAAGTTGACTACCCAGGTTCTAGATCTGTGCCAATGGACTGCTGCACTGCCACTGGAAGGGAGTCATCTGGCCTTTGAGAAGCCCTGTAGACTGGATCTGGTCCACAGGGCCAAAGTATCTTGTGATGATGCCCTGGCCTGAAGGGTGATGCAAGGTGAATGCTCTCAGTCCCCTAGGGCAGTGGCTCTCAGTCTTTTGCATCCTATGTCCCACCACTGGCAACACACAGGGGGTACACGCAAGTGCACATGCACCCCCTGAGTGTGATGGTGCACCCTCTATAAAAAGGCACTGCCAACACTGTTGGTGGCACTTGCAGGCAGTCGCCACTTGCCCCCCGTGTGCCCCACTGCCGACATTGCCGGTGGTGTTGGCAGGCGGTCAGAGATCGCTGCTGGCCATCGCCAATGCTGCCCTGGTCAGCGCTTGCCACCCCCTGCTGCCGACAGCGCCGACAGTGTCTGCAGGAGGGCCATGCTTACTGCCACCATGCTCCTGCTGCCACCATGCCCCCCCAGGTGCTGGGGACATGCATCGTTCATGTATCCCACCAACTGTTTTGTCAAAAAACCCTGGTCCCACCATGATAAAAGGAAAACCCCACTTTTTCCAAGAAGTGCATTTGTACATTTACATGCATTTTAGTATTACATTAATCATTAATGGCAATTTTCAAATGAGTTGAAGTCCTACCTACACGACCTTTGCGTCCTACCCCACTGGTTGAGAAACAGTGCCCTAGGGGATTCCCTTTAGCCAAAGGAATCCATGGTGTTGAAAGGCATGCTGAGATCTGTCCTATCCACTTCTTGCTGGAGGAGAGGATCCTTGCAGCATGGGACCCTGTGTGTGGGGTAGAGGAGGGGTCTGGGTAGATAAGAGAATTAGGAAATCCAGCCCTCTGTTAACAGAAATATAGCACTGTGGCTTGGTGAAGAGAGACTGGCTAAACTACTACCTTGTCTGTATAGCTTCATGTAACCGTTCCTTGCTTCCCTTTGGTACCAGTGCCCCATAGACACCAGGAAGCAGTTGGCTGAGAACTTGGTCGTTATTGGAGGCACCGCTATGCTGCCAGGATTCCTGCATAGATTAATGGCTGAAATTAGGTACCTGGTGGATAAGCCAAAATACAAAGAAGCACTTGCCACGAAGACCTTCCGAATTCACACGCCACCTGCCAAAGCCAACTGTGTGGCATGGCTGGGAGGTAAGGAAACTAACACTGATCAGTGGGCTGAAGGGAAAATTAAGCCTTGAAAAGTGGACTTTGAAATGAGCAAACGATCACAAGTCTTTTGAGTGCTGTCAAAGTTAAGTTGTACCTGAGCTCTCTGGAGTTGTTGTACCCTCATGTCAGAGTCCTGAAGAGCAAAGCTCCCTCTTCACTTCTGGAGGGCAGGAGATTGGTATTGCTAATAGCATCACAACATGTCAGCTTATCAAGCAGTAACATCCAATGGCTGCCATGTGAGGGCAGCGATAAAGTAACTCTTCAAAGCTCCCGCCTGCTGGAGTAACTGTATATTTCCTTCCCAGGGAGGGAAGAAAGGCAAATCAAAGGAAAATTTGCCTGTCCTGGGCTAATCAAGGACTCTAACACACCACACAACTTGTGTTTGCATACAAGAGAGTATCCAGGCCACAAGCTGGATTTTGGATGCTATTTTACAAATTGGTAATCAGATTAGCAAATTGAGAGGCGTTTGCAGCATTTGCAGTTTAGTGTGCTCAGACAAAAATGTTGTTGTTTTAATAATTTGGATGCTTCAGCTAATAAACTGATTTTATATAGTAGAGTAGAGTATAAGGATGTGGACAGATATCATCCGACACTGATGTAATGGTTACAAATGGAGCCAAACAAACTGTACTTCAATCCTGTGTCATGCAGAATTTAAAGCAACTTGGCTCACTTACATCACTATGGGAGCATGCAGATCATAACAATTAAAGCAGAAGAACTGAACCCCAATTCCCCCCACACTTTAAGGGGTTGAAAGTTTTATGTCTATTCATAGAGAGACAAAACGTGGACATAAACATACACTTTATATCCTCCTGTTGTGGTGTTAAATATCTCTAAAAATCATTAATTAAGGCCTGGTTGGGGTATAGAGCCAGTGGAACAAAATGTGTTCATTATGATGGTACCAGCTGTCTCCATTTCCTGATGAGACACACCGGTTGACTCATGCAGTGGTTCTCAGCCTAACATTGATGGCCAATCCCAACTGCCCCTCACTCCTGACCCAGGGTGTGGAGCATGAGGGGGATGAGTGGGATACGAGGGGTCCCAAGCAGCCTCTTGCAGGCTGGAACTCTGCCAGCCTGCAAGGGAAAAGCCACGGTTGCCCATGTTTTTCTCCTTCGAAGGAGAATCCATTTTTAAGATTTGTTCACAACCCTTTCATATACTCCTGCACCCCACTGTGTTGAGAAATGCTGAACTAATGTATACTGACTTCTCTGTGGCCAGTGCAAACTGACCCTTGTGCATATGTGACATACTTGCACTTACTCACAGCACTGGGTAAGTGTCTCCTGTGTCTTTAATTACTTAAGACGGGTGTGGGCTGAAGCAAGCTTGGGTGAGCTACAAAATATGTTTTAAAAAAAATGGTATTTTCAGCCTTTTGTCTTTCCTTTGGGCATCTTGAAATGGCTGAGATTTATGAGGCTGGCTGGGGAAGAGTCAATATGACAAACCAACACCAAGTGTCTTTTTTTTTTTTTGTCAACAACGCAGGCGCCATCTTTGGAGCACTTCAAGACATCCTCGGAAGCCGCTCGGTGTCCAAGGAATATTATAGCCAGACGGGCCGCATCCCAGACTGGTGCTGTCTCAACAACCCTCCTTTGGAAATGATGTTTGATGTCGGCAAAACACCACCGCCGTTGATGAAGAGGGCTTTCTCCACCGAGAAATAAGTGTCTAAGCACTACACTGGTGTTCTTTTGACTGTTTCAAGTGCATGTAACAATGTTGCTCTTTGTATGTTAAGTAAATTGTCTAACACTGTTTAAAATGAATGACACCTGTGTAGCTTGGGAGCCTTGTGTTGGGAAGGGCTACACTGCAGATGGATCCAGCTGTGTCTAGTCTAAAACCAGATGGGGTACTCTGCTTGTCTCTTTCTAGGGAGCACATATAACTGGCAAAAGTTGTTACCAAGTTGTCTGTCCTATTTATATGTACAGTAGATGAAATTAGGAGGCTTCATTTTTAATTTTAAATCAGAAGAACAGAGGAAACACTGTTACCAGAAACATCTGTTGAACTTTCTCTGCCAGGCTGCGTGTGTCCACATTAACAAACAGTTGGCTCAAAGATGCATTAAAATATCTTCTGAAAACAGTTTTGTGATCACAAGGTCTGTGGAAAGACATCAAGGGCTAGGCCTAAAATTCCTATTTTCAGTGATTTGCTTCTGCCAGACACTGTCGCATGCATTGTCACTCTAACCTACCTGCTAAAAACATTAGCCAAACCATCTAACTGAACATTTAGAAATTATAAAGGAGAAGCGTAATAATGGAACTTGTCTCCCCACTTCAAATAAAATGGAAACTTCCTCCGGCATTTTTTAAACACATCCTCCTATTGCAGTAAGTATGAAATACAAACTTAATGAATCTGTATGGTAACTATTGTGCAATAACTACTAATATTCAGACCAAAAGCAATAAAGTGCTTCAGATTCATTAAGAGGGACCCAAGTGACCATTATTTTTGGCTTCTGCAGTCCAGTTTGTTTTATAACTGGCAGTGGGATATTCCATTTTCATTGCATGTCCCCACAAACCTTGTAACAGTCGGAGATTTTGAGCATCTCTACTGTACTTTAATTACTCCAAAGGTCTGTTGTTTCATAAATTCACTCTTAAAACGCAGTCTTGTATCTGGATATACACAGCATGCTATTGTAGCACTTAAAGCAGAGATAGTGTTACAGAATGTAGGTGTGTGAAATACTGAGGCCAGTTCTGGTGTTTGCACCAAAAAAGAGCCTGAAAACTTGGGTGGTGTACAGAAAGTATTTGAGGGATGGAAAAAATGCCTTAAAAGCAAGAGGTGACTTGTTTGCAAGGTGTAAGCCCTTTTTAAAGGGAGAATCCAGCAGAGGAAGGTGCAGCATAGCCCAATGGGAAGGCAAACTGAAGTAAGATATTCTATTGAGAAATAAGACACAGATTTTTCCCACGGGAGTCTATTAAACCAGTGGAGCACATTACCAGGGGAAGTGGTGTCACTTCTGTTTCTTGAAGTCTTCACGTTGTGCCTGGATGCTTTCCCGAATGCTGCTTCAGCCAAACACAAGTTACTAGAATCAGTGCAGGGGGACGTGAATGAGAGTCCGTGACCCATTACCACAAAGCGACTGGCTCTTGTAAGAGGGAAATGATGTGGAGCAGTGAGTGCCTGGACCCAGGAGGCGCCTCTCTATCTTTTCTGGTGCAGGAAGGACAGGTCCGACTCAAGGAATACTTAAGGGAAGGAGCTCAGGTGAAATGGGGCCCAGGAGGAAGTAAGGCTCGAGTTCCCTATGGGGAAAAGATGCTCAGTGAGAACTAGGCAGACACGGTGGAGCTGCAGACGCTGGACTGTTGCCCGAAGCAGAAGTGAGGCTCCTGCAAGGCCTTCCTGTGAGTTGCTGCTTTGAAACAAAGACGAAGAAATTGGGCGAGGGTGAAGGAACGCGGAGCTCGAGAACCAGGGAGATTTGGGCAGCCGGACTCTCCCCGACACGGGGCAGTACGGTGGTCGCCGCTTTGCAGGGAGACAGGCCCCGAGGCACAGCTGTGAAGGCTGCAATGTGGGATGGGGATGCTATTGCCCCGTGGGCCCTGGATGGCAGCAGAGGCTGGGCCTGATGCTCTGACAGCCTCTTCTGGCTTCCAAGACTGCAAAACCCTACGGGAACAGACCCCCTGCTACAAGCATTATGGTTTGCTCAGCCTCAGCTGTTGGGGAGTTGCAGGCACTTCAATACCAGCCTCTGCAGGCCGTGGTGCTGACCGGCTTCCCGATACTCCCCTCTCCCGGCACGTTCGCAAGCTGCCCAGAGTCGGGGCTCCCGATGCCCCAGGCTCAGGTTCCGGTTACACAGCGCTGCCGCGCTACCGCTCTTCTACTTCCCACCCCGGAGACGTGCAAACATGGGCCTCGGCTTGCCTCCTGGGACAGCACGGGGTCTCACTCCAGTGTGGGCCTCCTCCGTGTGCCCTTGAGGGGAGGAGAAAGAGCCCGGCACTCGGTATTTTTAAGTCCAAGCGTGGAGGAGGCTGTCCAGGGCTTGAGTTTTGTTTTGGGTGTTATTTCCAGCAGCTGATCCCAGTCCAAATTCAGCTGGGCAAAGCTCGGGAGCCGTGTCTACAGGTGCCTGTGGGCCGTGTCTCGTGTGCCAGGCCAAGGGGGGGTTGGATGCTCCCCGCACCCACAAGGACATCCTATGGGCACGTCCCAGACCCCAAGGGCTGTGAGTCTGGATACCCCCAGCCCTGGCTGACATTATCCCATAGGCCCAGCAAGGGGCAGCTGTTGTTGAGTGCAGTTGTGCCCTGAGCTGTAACCCGGCTTGCTGTCGTGTACCCACAGTGCCCTGTGGCATAGGGAGTGCCACCGCTGGCAACACAGTGCCAAGGGGCAGGGCTGGCCTTGTAGGCCCCACCAGTGCTTAACAGCTCCTCGGGCAGGTGCTTTTCATCACTGCTTGGGGCAAAAAAGCACGTGCCTTTTCCCCGCCAGCCCAAAACCTCTGCGCCCAACGTGGGGCTCGAACCCACGACCCTGGGATTAAGAGTCCCATGCTCTACCGACTGAGCTAGCCGGGCGCCGCCGGCTACGTTGTTCCGGAGGCTTCTTCAGAATTTCACGCCGCGCTATGCGTGCGCGCGTAACGCCTGAAGTCAGCGTTTGCCCTCCCCCTTTGGAGGGGGGGGCGGGGGAAGAAGGAATAGGTCCGAACCATGATGCGCATGCGCGGCTATGACTCCGCAGCAGAGCTGATTGGCCAGTTGTGCGGGCCAATGGGCGCACGCGTTGTTGGGCAGTGGGGGTGCTGCCGTGACTGGCGCCGCTGCCGCCATGAGCTCTATCGGCACCGGGGTGAGTGAGGCCGGGCCGGGCTGGGCCTGCCCCTACCTCCCGATTTCTCCTCAGCGCGGGGCGGGGAGTGCCGCTGAGGCACCGGGAACCGGCAGGGTGGGGCCGCCCCTCTGCCAAGGGAAGGCCGGGGGAAGGTGGGCCCGGCCGGGTGGGGCGGCGCTGTGTGTGCTTTGGAAGACGGTACCGATGAGCAGTGCTTTCGGAAGGTCCCAGGAACAAATCGGTTCTGAAAAGCTGCTTTTCTGGAGTGGCGATGCTTGGGTGGAAGCAAGCGGGGTTTTGGTTGGGTTTTTTTTGGTGATGCCTCGTATTGGACCGACTCTAGTTGGCAGAGGGGTCAGGTGAGCTTTTGGGTGCAAACAGTCCTTCTTAGGGTTTCAACGTTCAGGTAAACACAATGAACAGCCTTCCGTTAAACAGAAATCTTCCTCTTCCCATCTTTCACGTGGTAAAACACAAGCGTTGCTCTTGGTTCTGGACGCTGCTGCTCAGCCAGGAGGTGTCGCTGGCGACCGGCCCCAGACCGAGTTGCCCAACTCCCCCACCCGCCTCTTCGCTCGCTGCCGGCTCCTGGGACACGGAGCCCCTGGGAAGCGCGTTGAGATTGTGAAAGGTGCAGTGGTACAGAGAACAATGTCATCATCCTCACCCTTTGCAAACTGCCCGAAGAGCAATTTTAAAAAAGCACTGCAGATATTAAAAATACTACTAAGAACCACACAAAAAGTTACATTTGTGTGAATGTCTTATCTTTACCGTAGCCTCAAATCCCTGAGGTTCCTGCAGGGCATTATCCTTTGTTGGGTTTTTGTTATATAGTATGACTATTCCTGAAAGAAGCGATTTTTTTTTTTTTAATTACTTTTAATTAAGCCAGACAACACTGATTCATCTTAAGTTTCTTTATGTATTAAAAGAAACGGTTGATTTACATGTTTTGTATTTTTGTACTCTTTATTCAGTCGCCAAAAGCCATGTTAAAGCACATCCTACTTTTCTCAAGAGTTTTAAGACTTTTCCAGAAGAATGATTTAGTGCTGCTTGCAATATGAACTGTATTTGCAACGTTTTTATGCTGAGTGTGTGTTTGTCTTCTACAGTATGACTTGTCGGCTTCCACGTTCTCTCCAGATGGCAGAGTATTTCAAGTTGAATATGCCATGAAAGCTGTGGAGAATAGTAGGTAAGACAGATGTTTTTTCTTTATCAGTTTCTTAAAAAACACAACAAAAACAAACAAAAAACAGTGGAACTAGAGTAGATGGGTACGGTGACATAGCAGTGAAAATTACACTGTCAAAATAGCTGATGAACAACTGTGTTCCTGCCTTTCTGTCAGGAACATTTTCTGATAAAATATATAAGGCATGTAATAACTGCTCATTTTGGCAGGGCCAAAAGCATAAAATAATATTGTGAGAGAATGTAAAGGATGAGAGTAAAATTATCAAAGCATACTAAGGATAATAAAGCCTTATGCTTTGGTGCAAAAGCTGATTGCAGGGTTTGCTCCTGGATGGAAGATAATGTCAGTATGTCAAAGCCCATTTTACAGATGTTGAATTGAGGTGCTGGGAAATGACTTCCCAAAGCTATGCAGGCTTGTGATAACATCGTTGGAGGCTGCCAGTTCCTTGAGGAATGAATGTACCAAACTTACAATGTTGGCTTCCCTAAGAGTACGTATATTTTTACAGATGTTGTCCAAGAAGCAGCCTGCAAATATAATTTTATATGCACTGTGTACAGCTTGCAGCTTGGCCTGACTGTCACCAGCAAATGGAGAGGAAAGTGTTTGAGAGAGGAATTGAGTCAGTCTGTATGCATGGACCATATCCAGCCCTGATCCTGACTAGGGGGTCTGTAGAAATAAACTGTTTAAAACCTCCAGTTTGTAGCAGTATATCATCTTGACAACATATTGCCAACTTGATGACATTATTAAGGGCCTCAACCTCTGTAATACCATTCTAAAACTAAATGGATAGGGTATCCTGAAATCTGAAACTTGCAGCCAAAACTGTTGTCTTCTCATTTTTAAAATGGCATGTGCCAACCTGTAGTTAATACAGTGGTACATACAGTGGTACAGAAGTACCACTTGGTTCCATGTGGTCTTCCAGGAATACCTTTTGAATTCACTTGGCTGGTGGAACTCGTAGCGTTGGCTAGGTTCTGTTTTCATCTCATGTTCTGTATGTTGGCAGGGAATGTGTATGAGATGCCTAAATGGAGTAGGCAGGGATTGTAATCCTTGTGATCAGCTGATGTCCAGACTTTCTTGAGATACTTATCCAACTACCTGGATGCACTTAAGAGCTGTGCTTCTGTTCCCCTGGTGTGGGCAAAGGGAAGGGAGGAAAAAGGAAAATGCTAAAACATTGTTCTTTTAGAAAGTTTCAGGGGTTGCAATGCATCTTCAAGGTAGAACTGAAATGATGGCATTCTGTTGTACTTACTGCTGTGCACACTTATATGAAAACACTACCATTTAATCTCTCAACCCCACTCCTAAAGCTTTAGTGTTTTTTAAAGACTGTTGTTACATTTGACTTATCTTTCAGTACAGCAATTGGCATAAGATGTAAAGATGGTGTTGTATTTGGAGTAGAGAAACTTGTCCTATCCAAACTTTATGAAGAAGGCTCCAATAAACGTCTTTTTAATGTTGATCGACATGTTGGAATGGTGAGTGTTATTTGACGCTGTATGTGTTCTCCTAAATCTAAAGCCCAGTTCTTTGTACAGTGTCTATTTATTGGATAATCCAGTATTAAATAGCTTCTTAAATTAACTTACTTCATATTTCTAAGCTTATGGTGAGAAATGTCAGGGGATATCTAGGTGACTGCAGTTCTGTTTGTATACTTCTCTGCCTGTTTTGGGGTGTGTTTTATATGCGCACACATTCAGGAAGCAGTTCACTTTGAAATGATCTGAATGCTGCTTCTGGAATGACACTTGCTGATTCTAAAAGCTGTTTTTTTCTCTCTTTTTGGTGCGTGAACCAGTAATGTTCAGATAAGGGCAAGAGTATTTAAGTATTTAAAAAAAAAAACTCTTATTATAACAAAGTACTGAAGTAAAGCAATACACATGAATGACTACATCACCTACATACGAGTTTCTCATCTTGTTTTGAAAGTGGGGGCTTCAGGTTATAATGGCTTGTGTAGGGTGATGGGAATGTATAGGTTACTGGCTGGTCTTCAGTAGTGATGTGAGAGAAGTCTAGGGGCAAACGGGGATGTTCTACTCAAAGTTGCACCGGTAGTCATGGGAATTGGTATAATTTCTGTCGTAGAAATGCTGTTAGCAGGTGGATAAATGCAGTTGTAGTCCAAGTTGTAGTAGCATCCAGAGAATAAATACTGAAGGTGCTTGCTTGGGGTTTTTTGTCATCCTTACGCTCTTCTCTATTAACCATTTAGTTTAACAAGATGCTGTAAAACAATAAAATAAAGGTAACAATCGTGTACTGATAGAGTAACGTTTTCTTGACGTTTCTGAGGACTTACCATCTTTAATTTTCTCAGAACCTGATGAAGAGCATTTGAGCTGAAAGCTTGCAGAAAAAGATAATTTTTTTGTGATTTCCTAGTTGGTTTAATAAAAGGTATCATTTCTGAGCCAAGAGTTCTAGAGTTTTGCACGTCTTGATGTTTCTGATGCTTGTTGGCATGTGGAAAATCTGGACTGGTTCATTTTGCAAAGTTGCATAGTACAGTGGGGATCTGTTCTACAATTCACAAACAGAATTAAACCTTGTTCACTGAGTTACAAAAAGGTGTCTGCATTTTGACTGGATGTTAATGCTTTTCATTTCAGGCAGTGGCAGGACTCTTAGCAGATGCACGTTCTTTGGCAGACATAGCTAGGGAAGAAGCCTCTAACTTTAGATCCAACTATGGCTATAATATTCCACTGAAGGTAAGTGACTCGTGTAGTTCCTTAGATCTTTTAACAAGATGATCTATTTAAATCGCCTTGAGGCGTGTTTACTGTTTGAAACACTTCATTTACAAACCCTTCCTCCCTTTTCCCACAGCATCTTGCAGATAGAGTAGCCATGTATGTACATGCCTACACACTATACAGTGCCGTGAGACCTTTTGGCTGCAGGTATGTCTTTCAAATATATGTATACTCTTTATTTACTGCCCACCCAAAATCTGGTTTGGTTATATAAGTCAGTCTTCGCATAGCATCTATGCCTCAGTAAGTGCATGTTAGTGCAATTTTAAGTGAAAAGCTTGTGTGTATAAAGATACTTATATTATACAGATTTTATTTAAAACTTTATATCTACCTTTTAACTAAAAAAAAAAAAACCCGGCATTCTAAAGGCTGTGAAAAACCAATGTAAGAAACCAGCAGTCAGTTGCTGAAAAGAGATTGTGCCAGCAACTTTGTAAGTGGTAATACCCTAAACTTTAAGAAGGGTTTAAGAAGTTTAGAAGATAGCATGTAGGGGAAGTTTTGCTGCAAGAAAAATGAGACCTCAGTAAAATCTTTAATTCTAGCTATGTGTTGGTTGATGCATGCCAGCGTATTGTTTGCTATAGTTAGCAGAGCAAGCAGTACGCCGGCATGCAACAACCAGTGCATCTCAAGCAAAACTAAGGAAGTTATCCTCCCAGTCTACTCAGCATTGGTGAGGCTGGAGCTGGAGTACTGCATCCAGTTCTGGGTGCCACACTTCAAGAAGGATGTGGAAAAGCTTGAGGGAGTCCAGAGAAGAGCCACTCATATGATTAGAGGTCTGAAGAGCAAGCCATACGAGGAGAGGCTGGCTGACAGATACAGGACTGTTCAGCCTAGAAAAAAGACGACTTCAGGGGAGGATTTGGTGGCAGCTTACAAATATATCAGGAGCTAGGCAAACAACTATTCACCAAAGTGCCTCAGGGAAAACCAGGAGCAATGGTCATAAACTCCCAGAAGAAGGTTTCAGACTGGATACAAGGAAAAACTTCTTCACGGTTCATGTGACCAGACTGGAAAAGACTCCCAGCGGGGGTGGGGCAGGCACCTACCTGGAGATCTTCAAAGGGGACTGGATGCACACCTGGCTGGGATTATTTAACCCCAGCAGTCTTTCCTTCCCAGAGCGGGGGGGCTGGACCTGATGATCTCACGAGGCCCTTCTAGTCCTGAACTTCTGTGAATCTCATTTAATAGCACAGTATGCATCTTCTAATTTCCTTTTGCTTAATACAGTTTCATGTTGGGATCTTACGATGAGGATGATGGTGCTCAGCTGTACATGATTGACCCATCAGGTGTTTCATATGTGAGTACTTCTATCTTCTGACATATAGTGGCTCCTTTTCTAAAGGTCTCTAATAGGTTCATGAAAGCATTTCCCTTTAGATTTCTTTGGAATAAGCAGTCATTACTTCTGCTTGACACTGGAAGCAGTATGGTTTTATGGCATTGCTATGCTGTCTTTTGAGCTGAGTACTTTAGAGAGTGAGTTCTGGTAAATCGCTGTGGTTGCAACTGTCGGTCCTGTTTATACCTAGTTTTCCTTTATTAGAGATGAGTTGTCATAGACTTCTGGAGATGAAAAGTAGTTTTTCTTCTGTGAAACCTACTAAATCTGTGTTCATTTTTTTCATAAACCGTGCATGTCAGTTCACTTGCTCTGGCTATGTGTTTTGGAGATGGGTATTAAAGGGAGGATTGCTGCCTCACTGAACACTTACAAAAAAAAGTGCATGCGGTGTATAATTGTCCTGTTTACTGACGTTTAGCTCCAAGTAGACTGGCAGCTCTCCCTTAAGGCACTGTAGTTTGTTTTAATAATCAGCACAAAAGCATGTTGTTTATAAATCCTTGCAGTATGGTTTTATCTCTGAATACTCAGCTAGATAACAAAGAGCAAAATGGTGTGTAATTTTAGGAAGCAGTCCATTGGTTGTACCTGGTCCTGCAATTTTATGTGCTTAATGAGATAATTTGTAAAGGAAGGAAATTCAAACATTTCAGAGTGCTGTTAGTTCATGCCTCAGCTTCAGGTTCTGAATTTCCTGATTTAATTTTTCACTTAACTTTTTATATCTGCTACTATATCAACACTATATGGAAATAGGGCTGAAAGAACTCAAATGTTATGAAGTGCCAGAATTAATTTGGCCACATAAACTGGTTTATAATTTACTATAAGATTAGTTTTCACTTGTTTTTTTACCTACAGAAAAAATAAAAAGCAATTGTGTTGCAAAGAATTCAAAAGATCATCACGTCACAATGGTTTTAACATATGTTTCCTACCTGAAATATCTGAATTCATAGACTGTAATCTTGTTAAATTGTGTTTTGGCATGGCACCCTGGCTGAGAATCACAGCAGATGCATGTTAGCAAGTGTCTAATGCGAACAGTATGAAACAGTATTATTTAGCTATTCTTAGTTGGTTCTAGATCAGTGATTCTCTCGACCAGGGTGAGGCAGGATCTTTATAAGGGTGCTGTGCAATATTAGCACCAAAGTGTGCAAACGTGTGCATGATTTGTATGATACACCTAGGGATTTCATATAGGAGTCCATTCAAATAAATCACAACAGGTGAGAACGGTTCCTGAGTTATTTGCAACAGAAGAACTACTCTATTATTTTCTGTAGTCAAAAACTGAGTGAAAGCCAAGAGTTGGCATTTTCCAAGGGGTGCCTTGAGTCTAAAAAGTTTGAGAACCACTAGACATGTAGAACCAAGTTTTAGATGTCAGGGCATCTAGAGAAGCTTTTTTGGAAAAAGCTCCTAGTTCTTTGCACAGAGCTGGGCAAAGAAAGGGAATGTCAGTCAGTGTCTAGGTCAGAAGGTGATGTTAGAAATAGTTTTGCACCTGTCTGGGAACTGTGGTAAGTCAAATAAAAATAGAGGTTGCCATGAATCTGAAGAACGGGCTGACCTTAAAACAAGTAAATTAACTTTGCTGGAAATGGACATTTTGAAATGCAAAACTGTGCTAGACTAGCAAGGAAGCAAAGGATGACCGATTAAGGATTAGGGCACTGCAGAAAACTCTATAAGCAAGTTTCTTTTCATGAGCCTTGATCACCAGAGGGTGCTAGGGAGAACTATTCTTTTTGTGGAATAAATGTGATATGCAGTTTGAAGACACAGAAGTGGCTGAAACAAACTGATAAATTCAAGAGCTACAGGTTACAAAGGTTTAGATCACTTGCCTCCAGTTCCAAAGAACCCTAAGGAAGTGTCTGAGCTGCTAATAAAAATACAGTATGTGGTAATATACTTGTATACTGGAAGGTAACTAATGACCCTGGATTTGAAAATTTGTACTGAGCTGACCCTGGAACTACACACTTGGTTAATTAGGGACTGACAAAAAATGAATACTGTCATGCATCTTGAGGTCTTCACTGCTGCAGTTTACCAAAGATAAGAATTTTGTTATGTTTCTATAATGAAGCTGGTATTGGGATCAGTGGTTTTGCAAAAAATATAAACGTTCTGTGCTTCAGGCCATAGTGATACACTAATGGGAGTGTGGAAGAAATGATGTCTGTAGACAGATTATTCTCCATTTGTCCACTGGATTTCTTACACCTTCGTCTGAAACATCTGGTACAGACTAGACTGAAGAGTCCGTAGTTGTTGCAGTCTTGTTTTTCAGTAGTTTGTGAATTCTTTTCTGAGAGGTCAGGAAAACAGCCAGATCCTTTTCTATGTCCTTCCTTCATGGAATAGTATATTTACACTTGTTTTAGCACCACTGTGTGTTAAAGTGTTTGCAAGGCAAAAATAAGCAGAACCACTTCTTTTCTTTAACCAAAGGTGCTGGTGACTAAGTATTTCTTACTCATAGAAAGAAAACAGCATGTTCTGTTCATGAACGCACCCAAACTTTAAAGCTGCAATTCTGGTGTAGGGCAAAAGTCAGCAGGAACTGCCAGTTTTCCAACACAAGATGCTTCAACGCACACAACACACTACGTGTTTGAAAAGAATGTGATGGGAAGAGACAGGCAGCCTCAGAGTGAGTTGTTGTGGAAAGCTGTAGCAGTGACTAAAGTAGGGATGTGGAAGCTAAATGATTAACTGTTTAGCTGATTATCCTTTAGCTTGGGATGGGTGCAGTCTGGCAGGGAAGGGAAGCCAAGTAGAGCCCAGCAGGAATCTGAAGGCAGCAGGGCAGGAGGGAAGAGCAAGGGTGAGGGGGACTAGTACCCATAGCTTATGAGGAAAGCAGAGCAGCTAGGTGACTAATAATAATTAGTTAAGCAATTAGCTCCTGGTTCACAGGTGCACCCTCCATCGCAGCATAGGACTTCACTGGGCTGTGTTGTTTGGCTGGGCTTGTCCCCAATTCTGAATCTATAGGGCTTCCATAGGGGCTCCCAGCAGCAGCTGCATCTGACCTGCTGTGTCATCCACTAATTGTTTAATCGATAGAATAGGAGGTTAAACAAATACTATTTTAAAAACAATATTGATACCCCTACTCTAAAGCAGCCTGTAAACCTCTAGAAAGCAATACAGATTGTATAGCCACACTGACCTTTTTGGTACTTAATTTAATGGTACACAGCAAACATTTTAACTTTGAGAGCTTTCATTTACTCTGGTAACTCGTGTTACTAGGATTTCTTGTATTTACTGAGAAATGTGTTTGTAGGCAATAGTGCCTATAGGCATCCTTGTGTATCATTCTAAATCTTAGACTAGTTTTCCTGACTTCTTACAGATAAAGAGTATTAAAACCCTCCCTGCAATGTAAGACAACATCAATCTAACTTATTTTTCTTTTACTTCTATAGGGTTATTGGGGCTGTGCCATTGGTAAAGCCAGACAGGCTGCAAAGACAGAGATCGAAAAGCTTCAGGTAGGACAGGGGTTTTCAACCTTTTTTGATTGGCGTAGTCCCAGCGGATGGTCGAGAAGCACGGCCCATCAACTGGGGATGGGGGGGAAATCCCCTGGCTGATCAATTGGAGTGGGTCACTGGCAAAACTTGAAGTGCCCCCCACTTCACTGCACTGCTTCTATGTACCCCCTGGGGGCTTCCCAAATACCCCCACAGGTATGCGTACCCCTGGTTGATAACCCCTGATGTAGGATGTTAAATAATACAGCATTCAGTGCATACAACCAATTCGTATTGATTTACCTCAAGTTAATATTCTTGGATAAAAGTGTTGTGCTGTGCCTTGTAGGCTTCAGAGGAAAGGTTTGTGTACTTTAGCACCAGGGAGGTCAGCTAGTTAATGAGACTGCTTGTTCTGCATGGAAACATTTCTCCGTAAGTCACAGTGATGGGAACATCCTCTAAAGAACAATGAATGGGGTAGCAGAACTATGCTTTGCCCATGTAGGGTGACCACTGAAGTACTATAAATTCTACTAAAAATGTGTATTCATGGAGCATATTAAAGATCAGATGTTTATCTAGTTAGGTGGCACCTGTCTGTTTTCTTAATGGCTTTCAGCATACCTGTTATAAACAGCTTGTAGATACCATGTACAAGTATATCTTAAAGCAGCATAAAGATAGGTGGCTGCATAACAGAAAAGACTTTACTGGCATGAGTTTGCATAGGTAACTTAATCGCAACTGGAAAAAAAAACTTGAGTTCTAGGCTCATGTTACATTGGTTCCAGTTAACCTTGTATACTGGGCCAGACTGATGCAGTATATGCAGAGCAGAGACCAGTTTTAAAATAGTTAATTTTTTTCCTCTTCCTCTGTTTGTAAAGAGAGGGTAGTTAAAAAGAGCCAGACAGCTTAATTGTCAGACTGGGGAAAAAATGTCTAATTTCTTCTTTCTAACAGGTTAATTTTCAATTAAGCAACTCTTAAGTTAATTTTGTTATGGTTAAACACCAAGTCACAATGATGGATTCTGAATGTATTGTTAATACAGTACTGGAATGCTGCAAGTTGCCCTTAGGGTTTGGACACAACCTGTTTACAAAACTGACATAAATTACACTGGGACCTGGAGCAGGCAGATGCCCAAGTCCCTTAGGCAGCTGCTTGAAGTTAGTGCTATCGCAGCACTTTGCCACTAGATGGTGGTGGAGCAAGTAACAGCCTGTTTGCTTTGACCATATAATTACCCCAGGATAAGATACAGACAGACAACACCAAAACTGATCTTTCCCACACTAATTCTACACCAGATTTGAGTAAGTCCCTAGTGGCACTGAAATACCAACATAAAGACTGATTACACTTGCATAAATATGTTGTGTATCCAGGCAGGGCCTTACAGGCCATTTTGGGGAAAGGAAAAGAAAACATCATAAGGAAATTTCTCTTCACAAAAACTTTTGAGGTTTCTCGGAAATTCATTACTTCAGAAATAATTAACACCTTTGTCTCCTCTACAACTCCTGGAAAAAATTGTGCACAATACTAATTATTCCTTTAATAATGAAGATTAGACAGCTTGTGAACAAATAGTGCAGAAAATGAACTCCACAACAAGCTGGCAATTGCATGTAGGGTTTTCTGTGCTCTGCAAGCTAATTAAATGAGCAAACAGGAGTTTTTAAAAAACGGGTTTAAAAAATGCAGTTTTGGTCTACAACCTATGTAGGGAACATCATTCTTTAATGTTTAAATGTGCTGATGCCTGTAAGTTTTCAGGAAATACATATCTAAAGTGCAAGCTAGATGCCCTAAGCATGATGGCAACCCCTTGTGTAAGCTACACCAGAAGTATTATGGAGAAACTAAATTACATTTGGCCGTGTTTTTAAGCTTGCAACAAATGATGTGGAAATGTAGACTGAGCACCATGCTGTTTAGTACTTTGCCCGCATCCCTTATGAATTGCTGGGAAACGGAACTGTTATCTCATCCCTGCGTTGCCTCAATATAGCAGAGTAAGCGGCTTCTCCATTTGCCCAAGAGGAAGTGGCTGATAAGGAATCTGATGCATTTAAAAAAAAAAAAAATTGGTCACATGCATTTAACTTTAATTTGGCCCTGGATGGGTGCCCCTAAAGACTGAGGTATAATTAAGTTCAAGAAAAAAAAATTAATACCGAATTTGAATTGTGTAAAGTCAGCAACTGGATGGGTTATTGCCTGCAGGTTAGCTTTAAACTGGAATGACTGCAAACAAATCCCAACAGAAAATCCTTGAGTATGATGGTTACAGTAGAGATCAATCTTTGACTGTCATTTGATTATACCTCAAGTTTTTTTGACAAGTTCCTAAAGCTTTAAGATGTGGATGCATTTCTGTTTAGCTCCAGTTGAAAGAACTGAAATGTGGGTGCAGACTTCCTATGAGGCACTCACTTAACTACGTACTGACGTGGGAAAGGGCTTGGACTGGCAAACAGTGTTCTGAAAAAGTTCACTTTCATTCAAGTGTATGCCTTCCGTTTCTCTCTGGATTTCACCCTTTGTCAGTAGTGGGGAGCAAACAGTCCTACTGTGCACCCACCTGGCTGATACTGGGTGTCCTCGTCTCTTTAACAGCTAGCTTACTCTCTTTGGAAAATAGTACTGACATGTACTTTCTTCATCAGCAGATGAAAGAAATGACCTGCCGTGATGTTGTTAAGGAAGTTGCAAAAATGTGAGTTTTCCCAATCCTTTTCCCCTCCTCTGCACATACCCCATTGAAAATAACACTGTGTAAAAAAATTCAGTCACCCAAAGCTTAGTTTCAGATATTAGTCCTGTGCCTAGATCTATGCTCCATGCTCCTGCTAGTTTTGGTTATATGAAAAGCATACTTGATGTCTTGAAAATATGCAGAAGACAAACTGAGTACACATTTTTACCCTTTCCATCAGTCACTTCAGATATTACAAGTATGTCATCTTTTTTTTTTTTTAATTTAAGCAACCGAACCACAAAAAAAATGCAGTCTTTGGGATACAAAATGAACACCAGAGTTGAGCACTTCCTTGCCTTGTCAAGGGATAAAGCAGAGGAACTGTTCCTCAGGGGCCCTTAATCCACTAAGAAAGAGGAGTATCAGTGCATGGTCACAATAACAAAAAAAACCCACTTCTCATTCAAAGATGAATGAGGGGTGTAGTTGATGCATTGTCTAAATAACTAAAATTGGTTCCTAAAATTTTTAGAACTTTAGACAGTTTGCTTGCAGGTGATGCTTTGTATCCAAGACTGAAAGATCGAAGAAATCCAGTGTGTGCTGTTAACTTTTGTTTCCTTATCCATGTTCTTGACAGTGCTCACATGTCTCTCTTGATTTTGAGCTTACTACTCGGCTGTCATATGTCAGACAAGATAATGACAAGCGTGAATATAAACTGGGGGTGCAGAATATAGCAACATGTCCCAGGGTATGAAATGTGCAGTCTGGTCAGCTTTTAAGAGGACAGAACTACAACCGTCCTTTCAGACTTGACCCAAATCAGATATTACTGTAGGGGAAGTAAAGTTACTTTATTTTCAGTCTATTTAATGAGTTCTTGTCTGAATGTAGGTGCCTGAAACAATACTAATGGAGGTTCATGCTTAGTAGGAGGCGTTAAAGTACTTTAAATTCTGTGCCTGTTCACATCTTCACTAAACACCAGTCTTGCCATTATTTAAGTCATTCAGGTGTATCTAGTAAGGCTGTGCAAAGTTTCAGGAGGTGTTTCAGGCCGTTTCAGTGCACAAAACGCCAAGTCTGAATCGAAACAGAAGGCTCTGAAACATTTCAGAAAATGTTTCAGAGCCGGGCTTGCAGGGAAACAAAAACTAAGAGGGAGGAGAAGTGGGGGGGGGCAGGGAAGGACTGCTCTGATATTGACATGTAGCTCCTGGTTTGATTCCCCAGCTCTCCGATCATTTCCCCAGCAATTCCCAGGGGGGCGGGGGGCTCCAATCTGCGTGCGGGGTTTCAGCAGGCTGCCACTGCTGGCCTGGGTCCAGCAGCAATTGCTTAGCACAGCTTGTGCTGGGAAGACTGCAGTGCTGCTGCTGGCCCCAGCCCTGGATTACTGCTCCCTGCAGAGCCAGGTTGCGCAGCAGGGCAGTGCTGGTCTCTACCATGCAACCTGGCTCCGTTGGGAGCAGAGATCCACCCACGGCGCCATCCTGCTCCTCATTGGGGCTGTGCGAAACTTCACTTGCAGCCTGTTCAGAACAGATTCGGCCAAAAGATCAAAACGAATCACAGTCCTCCGAAATGGTCAAATCCAAAACTGAATCAAAACACAGCCTTTCGCACTGCCTTACTATCTAGTAATTTTCAAAGACATCTAATCTCTGCCCACTTTCTCTTGGAACAGTACCTAGTTGCAAGTTGTCCTTTACATTTTAACCACAGCTTAAGCAGTCATAAAAACATGCTAGCATGCCTCCTTAGTAACTGCCATAATGATGCACGTACCATCAGAAAGCATGTCTGTGGTTGCTGTTGGATCTGCAGGCATCAGCTTCTAACTGAAAGTAATTTTTAGGAAAGTAAAACTAAAAATCCTGTCCTTCATCTGTTAATATTGCATTACTCTCCCACTGTGGGACACTCACTACTGTAGGACTGAAAAAGCATCTGCCAGTATAGAGTCCCTTGGCATTAATGCATGTATGAAATGAATCCATCCCTGAGATATGGTAGGTTAGGTACACCAGTACAATGTATAAGTGAATGCACTACAAACTGCAGTAATTCTCAGAGTGCACAGCACCCTGGGGTGCCATGCAGTGTTAGCACTGTTAGGTGTACAGACACCTACATCTGGTTGGCAAGATAAACCCAGAAATTTCAAATAGGAATCCATAGTGTCAAAACCATTCTGATCTGTTGTAGGTTTCTTGAGTTCTTTGCGATAAAATTGTTGTTCTTCTGTGATCAAGAAACGAGTAAAAGCAAGAGCTGGCACTTTGTAAAGGAACAGGGGCTGGAAGGCAGGCTTGAGGCTAAAGAGGTAGAGAACAACTATGCTTTTAGAACTCTTTCATGACCCTGATAAAGATCAGAGCACAGGGATGGCATAAAGCAGGAGTGCTCAGTCCCTCGCCTATAGGCCAAATCCAGCCTGCAGGGCTCCCTGTGAGTCAGGAAATTTGATAGTGGGGGAGTAGTGGCAATTCATACTGCCACTCCTCTCCTGCTGCAAGATTCTCAAGCCCTGTGCAACTGGGCTACACCCTGTCCCCTGCACAACCAGAGGATGTCTGAGCCATGCCCTGTACCTCCACCACCACCTCCTCCCCACATGCAGTTGGATTGGGGCTAAACTGCCCCACTTGTGTGTGACCAGACCAGCCCACCAGCAGGATTCAGTCTGCAGGCAGATGGCGTGCTGGCAAAAGGTTGAGCACCGCTGGCACAAAGTATTCGTTCTGCTCCTGAAGCAGCTAGTTGTCAACTTAACTTTGAACCACCTACGTCAGTATAAGGAATGCAGCTTTCTTTGTCAAGCAGAATATTCACTTAATTTGTGGACCAATAGCTTAAGGCTCTATATTTTCTACATACCCCTGGCAATGAGCAGGAAATGCCATTCTGCCCTCAGGCTGCTACCTTTGCATGTTTTTGTAAAAGTGCGCATGCAACCTGACACACAACTTGTACCCTACAATGATATGGAGAATTAGAACACACGTGGCCTGTTCAGAAAGTTGTAACTGGTGCACAGTATGCTTACTGCAGGCAAACGATCTTAATTGAGCTACAGTCACGGTCAGTCAGTATAAAGGGAGTTACAACAGGCATATTTACTACTCTGCTAGTTGAATTATATGATAGGCTCAAAAAGGGAGAAGTGCAGTGTCATCATCTCCATTTACCAGTGCTTAAGTTCCAGACCAGTGGCAACTAACCCTTTTGGCAGGCATGTCACAAATTATCTCTGCCCCTTCATGAGTGCCATGCCAGTCTCTTCCCTGCCCAATCTGCTGCTCAGCTTTCTGCTTCCTGCCCTGTTTGCAGTGTCACACAAGCTGCCATGACACACATGCCACCAGTTGGCCATCACTGTTTTAAACTACCTGAATTTTGATCAGGGATTTTGAGTTCTACTCCTGTACCAGAGACTGATAACTTGGTTGTATCTTAACCCAAAACACCACGCTCTTTTTTTAAGTCAGTAGTATAAACACCAGATATTTTGATTTTATTTTTTGTACAAATTGTTTTCAGTAAGATGAGAAACTGTAAAGCCATGTTGTATGTGTAGGGGGAAGGGATGAATGGACAAGTTGGATATCTATATCCAATCTGTTTAATTATTAAATTAACAAATAGCTTTTAAGAGGGAAATTTGTAAGTAGTCAGTTAATTGCAAGCTTCTCTCTCCTTTCTAGAATCTACATAGTTCATGATGAAGTAAAGGATAAAGCTTTTGAACTTGAACTCAGTTGGGTTGGAGAAGGTAAATTTAATTTATTCTTGTTTATAGAAATAATGTAGTTCTGATGGAAGTTTTGTGGCGGTAAATCTAAAGACTCAAATAACCTAAAGGGCATTAAATCCCTGTGTAAATCATTCTAGACAGACACTTAACTGAGATGATTTAGTTGGGGATGTTCCTGCCTTGAGCAGGGGGCTAGACTAGAAGCTCTTGTGAAGTTGGTCCTCTCTAACCCTATTCTCCTATGATTCCATGAATGACTTACAAAATTTCACCTGTATAGCAGTTAAGTACTAAAAAACCATTTCTAAATATGCTTTCATTTATAGTGACCAAGGGAAAACATGAAATTGTGCCGAAAGACATCAGGGAAGAAGCAGAGAAATACGCCAAGGTAAGCAAGAGAGCTTTATTTATTCAGTTTAAAATTCCACTTTACAAGGAAACCTGAACAGAATGAACTGAACAAAGTTCACTTCTTCCAGTGTGGGTGCAACTAAGTGCAAAGGTAGCCTGGAATTCTTAGATTAACGGAACTAGAAACATTACCTGAAACAGTTTAGAAGCGAGATTAGCAAAACAGCATAATCCAGTTGTATCTTCAGTTGATCACATTCAAGAGCCTGGTAATGCTGGCATATCTCCTTGCCTAAGTAAGGAGAAAAATCAGTGTATTAGATTTAGAACTTGTTCTTGTACCAATGTTTAAGTCTTGTAGTCAGTTGTGCCGAGTACAATAACTCCTCTAAAAGCAAGAGCTAGCAGGAAGAGAGGTAACTAGTAGACAGAGGATCTCACCAGTTGTGCTAGTTTTGGAAGCAGTAACTGCATTTAAATGTTATGCACACAAGTAGCAGTATTTCACAAATGATTTGACACTTAACCCATACAAAAGTTAAGGTGTTTGCACAGCATCCTGTAGCAGCGTGCATATGAGACCTTGTTCTCTACCTCCTTCCATGTGTAATGCCACAAATCTGAGCTTCCTGCTTGTGGGCAGTATACCTTGCATCAGTGCAATAACTCTTGCTACAGAGAACCAGATCCTTTATCCAAATTCCTATGACTTGCGGGATGACCTCTCAACAAGGGCTAGAACTGTAACGTGTATTTGTGTTTTCTAAACAGGAATCATTGAAAGAGGAAGATGAATCGGATGAGGACAATATGTAACACATTGTTACTTCAGGACAAATTTTATTTTAGCACAGGTTTGTTTATTATGCATCAACCATGGGTTGCCATTATGTACTTGCTGGAAGAATACCTTGACCAACTTGCACTAATAAATATTCCCATTTACTGTTCTCAGACTTCTGGAAGTCACCTGTGATACTGGAAAAGCCAAAGTAGAGCACTTCAGACCCATATAAGTTTAATAAGATTCTGAATTAAAGGTCTTTATGTCAAGAACAAAAGATTTTCCTGAATTAACTAAAGTGAAGCTGCAAAATCTGCCTAATTGGAACACAGTACTTCCCCCAAATACTTTACTGCTCACTTGCAGATTAAGATACTTGTCCTGTAAAATTAGGTTACCTCTTGTCTAGATGAGCATAACTTTGTCTACACTAGTGCTTGTCTGTCAGGGTGTCACAGAAGTCAGGTTGGAGGGACCTTGTAGATCTTCAAGTCTGACCCCCTGCCTGGGCAGGAGAAGAAACTAGGCTCAAATGAGTCCAGTCAGGTAGGCATCAAGCCTCCTCCTTAAAGACCCCCAGGGTAGGAGCCAGCACCACTTCCCTTGGACATTGGTTCCAGATCCTAGCTGCCCTGACTGAAGTAGTTCTTATGGATGTCTAATCTAAACCTCTCCAACAACTTGTGGCTGTTATTCCTTGTTATGCCAGGGGGCACTAGGGGAAACAAGGTCTCTCCCAAACCCTTCTGGTCCCCCCTAGTGAGTTAATAGGCTGTCACCAGGTTCCCCCCATAACCTTCTCTTGTGAAGGCTGAAGAGGTTCAGGTCCTGCAGTTGTGAGATCCTTTTTAAGGGTGCTGCACAATATTAGCATTAGGTATGCAAACATTTACAGGAATCACAAAGTTAAACCCAAAGGTTTCAAAAAGGAAGCCAGTACCAAAAAACACTCTGAGCTGTTGTGACGAAGTTCTTTGCAACAGCAATATTGCTCTTAATTTTTCTGTAATTACAAAACAGTTTAGAACTGAGGGGGACTGCCTGGGGAGGTTGTCGACTCACTGGAGGTCTTTAAGAGGTTGGACTGGCACTGGTCAGGCCTATGCTGTGGGTATTCCCCATGCTTCTGGGCTTCATTGGTTGCTGCATGAGGCAGGGAAGTAGTTTTTCCTACCTTCCTGCTGCGTTTTGTATAAATGAAGTAGGTAGCCTCCAGTTATTAAGTGTGGTCTTGTTTTCAGCTTTGTGCTATCTCTGCATTTAACAGTCAGTCATGACCATACTATAAATCCAGATCGACAAGCCTTGTGAGGAGGTTAGGCTGGATCTGGCAGCAGTTGGGAGATTAGGGTGTGTCTACCTGCAGTGCAGATGTGAGGCTTGTGTTAAGTAGGTTAGAGTTGAGGTGTCTAGCAAGTATATCACCTCAGGCACTTCAGACAAGTACGGGGAAATATCTGTGCCCATGCTTTAAATTTCCTTTTAATACCAGTGTGAATTTAAAGGATTAAAACTAAAATGACTAGCCTCTATTAAGAAGTAATTTAACTACTAAGCAGTGAAAGCTTGTTAAAGTTAATAAAAAAAAAAAAAA
>NW_017729025.1:12144104-12148519 GCF_001723915.1 Gavialis gangeticus | reverse complement strand
AAAAAAAAAAAAAAAAGGCAAGCCATAAAGTGACAGAAGCTGGGCCACGATAAGCTAGTTGTTGATATTTTTCAGAGATGGAGAATTTTCATGCCAGTTTATTCAAGAATTTCTTGTTCCAATTTCAAGTGTGAATGAAATGGCCATCTCCAAATAGAAATCATGAGAACAATACACTTCAAAAGTCTGAGAGGACAAAAACATTCACTTCCATGCACTGATACTTACTGTAAGAAGAATCACATGCAAAACTATCACAACATCTAGGAAATGTTCAGCTAAACATCTTAATGCTATTTTAAAAATTTATTTATTTAGACACACAAATGGATTTTAATTTCCACTAAGCTTGACTAAGACTCGCAAGTACAGCTTAAAATGCTACGTTAATTGTAAGTTAGAAGTTGGCTTTAAATGTGTAAGAGTATTAACTTCAACATATGAATGGCTGGCAGCCAGCAAGGGTCTGTGAACAGTCCAAACCAAATGGTTCAGAAGTTTAGGTTCCTTATCCTAACCCCCTGCTCTCTGAGTAAGGGTTTGCAAGCCAATCAATCCCCGTATGGGACTGCTAAGGTGCTCCAGCTGTTGGCTGCACCTTTAGTTTCAGAACAGCATCACTGTGATGGCTGATAAGCTCTGAGTGGAGAAGCAGCATCCTTTGAAGTAAAAGCTTCAAACCACTGCAAGTCTTTAATTCAGTAACCTACTGCATGTTACACAAGTTGTGAACTACCCAGCTACAAACTGCTTCTACTGTATGGATGCAAGTGAATGAATTCAATCCTGGCTCTGGAATATCAGTTTTGCTGGTAGGAAGTTCAGCAGGAAAGAACAGAGTTAGAAGTTTGGTCTCCCCTGCTTCCCCCCTGCAAAGCCCTACCTGTAGAAGAACAGGGTAGTTTCATAGTAGCTAGGGTCAAGGGACCTGAACAGACCATCTACCCTGACCCCCTGCCACAGGCAGGAATGAATGCTGGGTTCACAAGACCCCAGACACATGATCATCTAACCTCTTTTTGAATTTCCAAGGTAGGGGTGAGGACCACTTCCCTGGGAAGTTGGTTCCAGATTCTAGCCTCCTTAACTGTAAAATATTGCCTCCTGATCTCTAACCTAAACCTGTTCTCCATCAGCTTATTACCACTGTTCCTTGTCACCCCAGGTGGTGCTGGGGAGAAAAGGGCTCTACCTATTTGCTGATGATCTCCTGTGATGAGTTTGTAGGCAGCCACCAGGTCCCCCATCAGCCTCCTCTTGCTGAGGCTGACCAGGTTCAAGTCCCTCAGTCTCTCCCCATAGGGCCCATCCTGCTGCCCTCTCACCAAGTGGGTGTCCCTCCTCTGAACTCTAAAAAGGATGTGGCCAGCCTGGAGAAAGTGCGGCACCCACTACTGGACACAGTACTCCAATTGTGGCCTGACCAGTGTTGCATAGAGGGGAGTATCACTCCTCTGGACTGGCTTGTGATGCATCTTTGGATGCATGACAAGGTGTGGCTGACCTTGCTGGCTGCGGTCTGGCATTGGTTTATCTTAGAGTCAATAATGACTCCAAGATCCCTTTCCACCTCTGTGCTTTTAAGAGGGGAACTCCCCAGCCTGTATATATGTTGTGGATTCCTTCTCCCAAGGTGCAGCACCCTGCATTTATCTACGTTGAATCCCATCTATTCTCATCTGCCCACTTTTGTAGTCTGTCTAAAGCTAGTTGCAGCCTCTCTCCCTTCAAGTGCGCCTACCTCACCCCCCATCTTAATGTCATCAGCAAACTTGGACAATGTGCTTTCAACCCCCTTGTCCAAGTTGCTGATGAAGATGTTAAACAGTGCAGGCCCAAGGACTGAGCCCTGGGGGACCCCACTGCTCACATCTCACCAGGTTGAGTACGACCTATCCACCACTACTCTCTGGGTGTGCCCCATCAGCCAGTTTTTTACCCATCCAACTGTGTAGGCATCAATGCCAGTTGCTTAATTTATTGAGAATGGGGTGAAACAGTGTCAAAGGCCTTCTTAAAGTCTAGAAAGACTGTCCATAGCAACACCGTCATCCAAGGATTTAGTTACCTGATCATAAAAGGCAATCAGGTTGGTCAGGCAGGACCTGCCTTGATGTACCCATGCTGGTTGCCCCTAAGCATGATCTCCCCTGCTGGTCCCCCACAGATGTGCTCCTTGATGATTTTCTTCAAGATCTTCCCAAGCACCAAGGAGAGGCTTACAAGCCTATAGTTACTTGGGTCCTCCCTCCTCCTTTTCTTAAAAAATGGGGACCACATTAGCTAGTTTCCAATCCCCTGGCACCTGGCCAGATGACCACAAATGTTCATACAGCCAGGCCAAGGGCTCCACAATGACCTCTGCCAGCTCTCTCAACACCCTTGGGTGGAGGGTATCTGGACCTACAGCTTTAAAAGTGTCCAGCCCTTCCAGAAGATCCCTAACCACCTCTGTGCTGACCCAAGGCCTGTCAGAGCTATCCCTGAGATTGTCCCTACCTCTGGCAGGAGGGATGTCCTGGTCCCTGTTCAAGAAAACAGAGAGGTAAAGAAACCGTTAAAAATATTGGTGCTCTCATCTGCCGTAGCCACAAGGTTACCATTTGAGTCTTGCAGGGGCCCTACATTGCCTAGTGCCCTCTTCTTGATCCCCATGTACTTGAAAAAGGACCTTTTGTTGTCCTTAATCCTGGATGCTAGCCTGAGTTCCATCTCTGCCTTGGCCTTCTTAATAGCCCACCTATGCTCATGGGCCGAGGAGGAGTACTCCTTCTTGGTAATGGCCTCTCCCTTCCACTGGTTGTACACCCCCCTTTTAGTCCTCAGGCATTCCTGAATGCCCTTGCTGAGCCATGGGGGTTTCCAAGTACTCTTACCCCCCTTGATTCTCTCAGGGACTGGTACCCTTTGGGCCTGGAGGATTGCCTCCTTAAGGTACGACCATCCCTCATGGATTCCCATCTCCTCTACCTTCTGGTCCCTCAGCACCTCCCCCACTAATCTCTGAAGCTCACTGAAGTTAGCCCTTCTGAAGTCAAGGGCTTTAGTCTTGCTATAAAAGTCCTTGGGACCCTGTGCTGGATAGTGAATTCCAGCAGGTGATGATCTGAGTAGTTGAGACTTACTGAGTCCCAAGTCCCACTTGTGTGATGCTGGAAGAGTCAGATTGTGTTAGAGGCACAAAAAGTACACTGCTGCACAGGTGCCTATCCAGATCCTCAGATCTCTTGCTAAACTGCCTAACCCTGGGGATGCCTGAAATCTGCCTGTGCTCAAGCTGGTTAATTCTATAGGCACTTTAAGGTCCACCTCAAAAGAATGCCTAGGAACACCTCAGCACCTATATTTAAGCCCCACCAGGAACCACAATCTTACATGGTTCAGAGTTCATACCCACCACACTGAACATGGTAGTGATTGCAGCTGCTTTCCTTCAAAATGCAACTAGAAAAGTTGGTGCCTCCCTTTTTTCCAGTAGTTAAATAGTACAGCGCTAGTGGGGGAAGGAATTCAATGTCAGCAGCTCTGGATGATTAGAAGGGAATCAAGCCCCAGCCAGGGGCTTTTAAAGTTAAGCTGGGAGGGCAAAGAGAACTGAATACTCAACTGCCTGAGGTTTTTTAAATGTCAGCTTCACTGAGCAATTCAGTGCAGAACAAGCCAGTTTCCTCATTGAGAAGTCAAATGTTGAAGTTAAGTTTCTGCTCAGTTTGGAAGTCTTCTGGTGAAGCAGAGTTCACCATGCGTGGTTCAGCCAATATTTACTTATTTAGCCCCGGCATGAGTATCAAGCTTGTATTTGCCTGCCTTACTTAGGAGATCCCAGCCAGTGATTGTTCCAATTAATGCCAATGCACGATCACTTTGTGAACATAAGATAGTGGCAGTTATTCCAATTTCCTAGCAGTCTATTGGTTAAAATGTTTCTGTGTTTTCAAAAAAAGTGGAAACTCTGCCCCTGCTAGTCTCCGTACTGTTCTGCAGAACATACTAGTTCAAATATATCTTACCAATAATTCAGATCTGTTCAAGGAACCACTATTCAAATTGTCATCACAACTTTTTCACTGGTCAAGATAGAAATTAATATCCTGGTATGGATCAAAGTAATGTAGCATAACTGTTCAAGCATTCAGCTGTAGAGTCGAGTGAGAAGCAGGAACAGTCCGTAGTACTTCAGAGTACCCAGCTTGGGTGAACATAAGGTTAAGAACAGAACCTCTTCCATCCCCACCCACATACTCAAATACAAAAAAAAAAAAAAATTATAAGAAGTACACAGCAACTGAGAAGCTGAAAATAATAGGTTCCTTTTGAGATAGAAAGAAGCAAGATCTACCAGCTCCTTGTTGCAGAAGTCATGTTACACCAACACCTGCAACAAGATGCATTAAAAAAAAAAAAAAAAAAAAAAA
>NW_017729025.1:12135085-12143994 GCF_001723915.1 Gavialis gangeticus | reverse complement strand
AAAAAAAAAAAAAAAAAAAAAGAACTGAGTCAGATTTAAAACGTCACAGAAAACCATCTATTTACAATTCAAGCTGTCCTGCAGTCAGCAGTTATGCTGGATATAACTCAGGCCTGAACAGTAAAGTTAGACAAGTAACAATGTGGTGAGTAATGTAGTGATGTCAGTCTCTGTTCTCAAGTTGAATTAGAGCCAAGTTACCAGAAGAATGTTTGTTCTGCTATATACTAAGCTATGTATTAAAAGTAACATGCGTTTCAGGCTCCGCTGGTTGGAGAAAGGCAGCTAATCTTTCCGTATACTGTATTGCAAACGGGTAGATGGGGAAGAAAGCCTGAATTAGGTAATAGAGCAATGCCTGGAAAAGTCTGTTAGCACACACTCAGTGGAGAAAGGAAGGGAAATTAGAGTTAATTTCTCTGCCATTTTGTTGCTAGGACTTCCTCTGCTAATTTATAGCTCAATTTAAAAGCTGTGTGTTCAATTCTACACAATCATGGTAGAAGCAGCATTCAAACAGTTGACAATCTTGAAGAATCAATACGAGCAAGAGCTGAGGTTCATACATTGTACATGAATAAAACAAACAGTTCTCTGCCCCAGTAGGAAAACAGAGACATTATTGCAAGCTGCTTATCATGACTTACGAACTCTATGGCCATAACTCAATTGTATGACCAGCACACATACCACTCACCACCGTGATCAAATCTGAGAATAGTCTCAAACTGGAGATCTAGAACTAGAGAGCAGACTAATTAGCGAAATACCTCTGCACCAGCCAACAAGATTTTTCACAAATGTTAGTAATCAGTGCCTTGCAGGAAATTAAGGTCAGTATTTAAAGTAAAATATTTAGCACTAAGTTTTTGGTAAATCCAGTATTGCAGGCTCCCAAGAATAGTAGAATCTTAAATCCTCAACTATGGAAAACATCCAGCATTAGTTGGATTACAATACCTGCACCTGAAATTACAGAAGCACCCACCTCAATACCCATCTTTCTAGACAGACAAGTGCTCGGAGTAGTCAGGCATCTTTAGAATGGCAAATCATGGTGGCCTGTGATCAGGTGCTATACACTGCCTTCACTATTTAGTTAATATTTTCCTTGTTCCACGAATGAGTTAGTTGAACTTACGTAGTCAAAATTCATAGTTTGGATGAGACAGTATAGGTAATTTATTAATGTTAGCTGAGACGGTGAAATTCCTAAGTGTAGAGAAATTGAGAGTGAAAAAATGTTAAGTGACAGCTCCCTCCCCCCATCCAGGAGCAATGGAAATTCAATAAAACTATCTTCTCAAAATGCACCTCGCTGAGGTAGACTGCTGCTGTCCAGGGCAGTTCTCAAAGGCTGAACACTAGTGGGGTAGTAACTAACAGCTTGATTGGGGATGGAGCCAGTCACTTGATAAAAGGGGACTAAAGTTACAGAACAGAGAAAGGAGGTTTGGATAGGAGGAGTCTGGTTCAACAGATTAAAGTAGGGAACTGGTTGCTCTCCAGGAGCTGGAATACAAGTCATGGGCAGAAAGGCGAAGAACTCCTTAGATGGACTCCGACATAAACCCAAAGAACAGAGTAATGAGAACCCTTGGGCACCCCTGGCCTAAAATATATACATTTAAGTGTAAGTATTAAAAACCAGCCAATGCTAACAACGCTGCTTCTATACAAGGATACTGGGATGAAGAGTTCACACAGTTCTGAACTGCTTACATTAATAAAGGGTGGAGACTTTTCTCCATCTTGTGATGGAGAAACACTCCTGTCAGAGACAACTGGGAAGCTTCAACTTCCCAGAGTTAAAACAATATGATCAGACTCACATGATCTACTTTTACCCCTCTTGTTGCTTTAGTCATCACAAGCAGATTGCAATCCAGACTGACCACATAAGGAAAGACTTGACAGAACAGGAAGTCTTCAAGTATTGCTTGCAGCACTTGTTTTTCTTGCCATTCTGAAACCTTAAAGATTTCAGACAGTCTCAATGTCACACTCTACTGCTCCACATGTCCTATCAGAGCACCAAGTCCTGCTGCTGTCTGGTCTGAACTCCATGGCCGCATCCAGACAGCCACACACCACACATTTAGTTGTTCTCCATGCTGCTCTTTTTTTGACCCCTGGGAGGTCCAGAAGAGTGCAGCGTGCACCACTTAAAAGCAGGGCTGGGCAGCCAGAAGCTATACCGCAGCTGCCGGTTAGGCTCTGCACAGCAGAACTGCTGCTGCTTGCAGCCCCGGGAGGCCCCCAGGTAAGGCTGTGGGGGCCAGCTGAGTGCCCAGCCTCCCCTACCCCACCTGGGTAATTTGCTGCATGCCAGAAGGCACGTGGCACAGGCGTTCCCCAGGGACAACCAGCGACAGCACAAGGTGTGCCACTGCTAGTTGTCCCTAGGGAACCAAGTGTCCGCACCATGTGTAGACCTGGCCCACGATTCTGCTTTTTCTATGACATAGCCAAGCCTATAAAATTGTGGCATAAACAGCTGCCTGCTTTCACAGCTGGAAAATTTCATTCAGGTTTCCTCATCTTAACTTTGTTTTGGGATTCAAAGTAGACATCTTACTTGTGCTACAGTCAGATAATTTAATACTTAAAGCATAGGCCTACAGTTCTATCCTTGGTCTGAAGTACTATATTCACTACAATATTTTCTAATATGTGCAAAAGAATTCTCTCTGGAAAGTCTAAGGCTGTACAGGCAATCAAGCAGGTTTTATGCAAACCCATGTTGTATTTTCCCAAATAAAGAAACAGGAGGGCTGTACCTCTTGAATAAGCCTTAGGGCTTTAGCTGGTGTAAAACTAGCATTAAAAATCCAGTCTATAGTGTTCTCACCTCCCTGTTTTCTTGGATACAACCTATTCACTCGTATATTAGAAACCAAATTGGTTGCAGGTCCACTACGCTGAACTGGACCAAGTCATAGTTGACTTATAGTTCTAACTGTTGGTGGCAAATAAAATTTGTGCATCTTAGAAATTAAAACTGCACAGTATAATCTGGATCCAGTGCAGTGGCTAGTTTCCATTTGGAAAAATCATGCTGCTATTTAAAATCTCACATGGTCTTTGTTACTTGCGTTGCTCAGTATTTGATGAATCACTGTTCTGGTATTTGATGGAACTGGACTTGTCACATTCTCACTTACTGTGATCATTTTGCAGATGAGTCAGTAGGCAAAAGCCTTGCCTCCATGAAGGAATGCAGCTTTGTGAAAACAGACAGCACACTTGTCTAGTTCATGCTACAAGTGATAATGGGCTCATTAGTTTATCAGCTAGGAACTAAAATTTACTGTCAAATTGAAGCACAAAGAGAGGGAAGGAAGTGGCTCTCTGTGCCCCTGAATTGTTTTGGGTAACACCTTAACAAGTATTCCAGTCTCATCTCCTCTCCCAGCCCCCGCTTAACCAACATTTGGGCTCTCTACTGTTGCCAGGCAAGCTTCAAGAACATCTTTCAGATCAACTTCAGGTGGCTAGGTATTCTTAGAATGCAAGAATGAGCTGTTTGTCAGATAGAGCTGAATTTAGGTAGAGAGGAAATCTGACTCGGGGGGCCTGTATGCAAGGGGGAAGGGGGGGAAAAGGAACGTTTTCCAGACCACCCCAGAATACAAAATGGGGACTTTAAAGGTACAAAACCCTGGACATTTTATTCTAGCCTTGGACGCTGATTTCTACTGATTTGCATCCTTCCACTTATGCTGCTTTTAAATAGCCATTATGGACTAAACGTGTTAAAATTTTGCATTTTTACCTCACATGCAACATTTTCATACACTGCATCTGAAAAAGCAAAAGTTTACAATAGCTTATCATTTTAAAGTAATCCAAGAAAAGTATTTGCATAAACACAAAACCTTCTACACCTCAAAAGGCCTGAGGGAAGGGAACTGTGATATCCAAAAACTTGCCTATGTCTATACCAACCATACAGTTGGTTCAATAAAAGATGAGAATTCTTGCCATGTCCACTTTGAAATGTGGCAAGTACACACACAAATTCAAGTAGGATTTCCCAAGCATAACTTAAAAAACTGAAGAGGAGACTCATTTCAAGATAAGGTTCCTCTTATGCTGATCTCTGTGTGCCAAGCTAAAGGTTTTATTTATTTTTAACTTCCTTCCCACCAGTGAAAATAGCTAAATGAGAGGCTTTTTCACCAGACATATGAATGCATTAATGTAGCAGTACTACAGCTCCTGAGGCACAAGTGGCTCTTCAACTTATCAACTGCAGCTCTTAACGCAAGTGTTTCTCCCTGCATGTGTTGTGCAGGTCTTTCCTGCAATCATGAATAATACAACACATGCATACATTGTCTCTATCAGTCACAGTGGAAGCACTGCAGGTTCTTCTTTTGAAGAAGAGCATTTGCCACAATTCATCTAGGGATATACATGTGGCTTCTGAGCTATCAGGGCCAAGTGTTAATGTTTGTGAGCACTGGTTATAGATTCCCAACACTAATGACAGAGCTGTGGGTCTGTTACTTGACAAAAAGGAAGTACAAAAAGCATTGAATGGAGAGAGTTTGGTAACTGGGAGCACAACTATGATACTAAGAGGCATCCCTAAAAGACTGCACAGGAAACAGAGACAATTCTGGTTGAATAGTAGCTTTAAGACCACACCAGTACCAGAAGCACAGTGAGACTTCTTTCCCCACCCATTTTCTTATTTATCTGTTCCCTTCCCAACAGGGAACTCTTTTTTCTGCCGCCCACTATATATAGCTTTCCAAACTGCATGCAACAAGAACAAGCTAATTTTCACTTTAAAAAGTTGAGAGCGCCAGTTTGAGAAAACAACTACCTGTAGCTCTCTGTCTCAGGTCTGTGTGTCCATTATTACAATATGTGCTAAAAAACCTGCAACACGTTAAGTTACAATAAGTGGCTGTAAGCCTACTGTGATCAGAGAGATGCAGTCAGTCTCTAAAAGGTGCAAATCTACTTTGCCTTTGGTGTAACCTTACTAAGCAGGGTTAATCAAGGACAGAAGAGACTTAGGCACTTGAGCTCTTCTACCTCGATGTCTGTCAGATGATTTCAGAACCCTTATTTAGGGTTTGGTTCTTGGCCCTGTCCTGTTCAACATCTTTATCAACAATTTAGATGAGGATGTGGAAAGCACGCTGGCCAAGTCTGCAGACAATACTAAGTTGTGGGGAAAGGAAGTCACAGGCGGGGACAGGATGCGGATCTAAGTGGACCTGGACAAACTGGAAAGGTGGGCGGAGCGGAACCTGATGCAGTTCAATAAGGATAAATACAGAGTGCTTCATCTGGGGATAAGTAACCAGTGACATGAATAGAGGTTAGAAGGAGATGGCCTGGCTAGCATGATAGCTGAAAGGGACATTGAAGTTATGGCTGATCAGAGGATGAACATGAGCTGCCAGCGCAATGCTGTATTTGACACAGCTAATAGCATACTGGCATGCATCAGCACATGCATCTGGAGTACTGTGTCCAGTTCTGGGTGCTGCACTTCAAAAGAGACATGGAAAAATCTTGAAAGGGTCCAGAGAAGGGCCACAAGAATAATTAAAGGGACTGGAGGACAAACCTTGTGAAAAAGACTAAAGGGATCTGGGACTGTTCAGCCTGGGGAAGAGAAGACAGAGGGGGGGGACATGGTAGCTGTCTACAAGTATGTAAGGGGTGAATATTGGGAGCGGAGAGAAAAATCTGTTCACTAGGGCGCCCTAGGGGAGGGCAAGGAGCAATGGCCTTAAACTGTTAAAGGACCATTTCAGGTTGGATGTAAGGAAGAACTTCTTTACCGTAAGGGTGACCAGAATCTGGAATAGACTTCTCAAGGAGGTGGTGCAGTCCCCAGCCTTGGAAATCTTCAAGAGGAGACTGGACAGACACCTTGCATTTGATCTCAGCACTACTGCTCAGAGCACAGGGGTTGGACTTGATTTGTCAAGGTTTCTTTTAGCCCTTAATTTCTGTGATTTATGGAGAACAATACCCACCACCAACAGGCATGCTGCATTACTTGACTTTTGCAAGTAGAAATGAAAGGTGCAGAAGAAAGTTATTTACTCTGCTGTTACATGAAGGATTCTTAAACTGTTAGATACTTTTATTCAGATGGAATTCTCTATTACTGAGCCAGCCAAAACCTGTTGCAAAGAGAAACAGGGAGCAGTCTAGCATAATTAACAGTCCACACACAGTAGTGTCCCACAGGGACCTGGGAGATCGATTGAGCTCTCCAGCCACCTCCCTACCCATGTGTATTTTAGTAAATGGTTTTTCTAGTGTCAGTATTACAGAAGTCTTCTATCCCCATTACTTACGAGTTGCCTTGAGTCATAGTAATTAAAACAATTAGATTTGGTGCAGTGATTCTCAAACAAGGTGCTGCACTATACCAGCATTGTTAGGTATGCAAACATGATCTACATTCTACAAGATAAAACCAGAGATTGAGTAGGAATCCATGGTTAAGTACAGACATTTGGGGACATTAGGAAGGAGTTAGATTGGGCTCAAAATGGCCACCCAATCCAAGGCAAATCTGGACAAGGAAGAGCTAGTGGGGAGCATCTGCTATGGGATTGGGGGCAAGAGGAGAAGTTCCAGGAGGGTTTGGTGGGATCAGGGGGACTTGTGGGGTCTGCAGAGGAGTTTGCAGGAGACACTGGATTATTTTTAGTCCCCCAGCTCCTCCCCTCCAGGCAAACCTACCCCTCCATCCCTCCCTCCACTGGGGCTTACATGCACAGCTTCAGCAGTAGCGAGTCCTGATAAAACTGGTACCTGGAGTGGTATGCAGGATGGGGTGGCAAGGGGCTGAGGGACTAAAGACAGCCCATAGTGCCAGATCTGGGGGGTGTGAGAAGCACAGTTCTGCGGCCAGCAGCAGGGCTTTCCTAGTCCCAGGGCTGCACAGGAAACTACACAAGTTCCATGCATTGATCTAACCTTGATCCAGGTCTATCTTAGACCAGGTTCAGCCATTTTTAGATTGGTCTGTGTGGAAGCTTCTGTACACTTATGGGTTCAGATTGCTTTCTGATCACCGAGACCAGGTCTGAAGGTAAAGTCTCTACCTGGGGCGAACAAAGTTACATTGGGTGGCCATTTCAAACCTGATCCAACCATTTCTGCCCACTCACCCACCCACCCCCAAATGTCTGCACTTATTAGTTAGTCCCTGGTGTCAAAACATTCTGACCTGTTTGCTTCTTTCTGAGTCTCTTTTCTGTAGTCAAGAAACAAGTGAAAGCCAAGAGCTGACATTTTCTGGAGAAGCACCTCAAGTCGAAAAGTTCTGCCTGGGTATCTAGTTTGCCTCGATATCTGACAGAGTAGGGGATGATCCATTGCAGGAGAACACAGCCTTGTAGAGCAGCAGGCTTGGTGCCTGGCTGCAGGGTTGGCCAGTGTTCCCCTCCAGCAGAGGAGGGGGAAAGAGAATGGCTGCCAATGGCAGAGGAAGGGAGGAAGAGAAGAAAAGCTTACCTCCAGTAAACGCCTGTCACAAGGGAGGGGGAGTATGGGGAGGAAAAAAAAAGCAAAAAGAGAACAGGGAGGAGAACACAAAGCACAGGGCAGGGGATATGGCAGGGCCCAGCAGCCTGCTGCTGATTCTTGAGCAGTTTGCTGCCGATGCCCTCTACTGCAGGCCAGACCCAATCCCTTTGGGGGCCAGACCCAGCCTGTGGGTCATAGGTTTAGCACAACGTGTCTACTGTAATGTTAAGTAATGGGCATGTTTGGAATGACTGTTATTATTTGAATGTGGTCCATATTCATTCAGGATAATATCACCCAGAACAAGAATAAAAACAGAAAGCCAAAACAGCCTCAGTAAAACAAGTCATCCCTGCCAGCAGAAGCCAACTAGCCATCTGCAAAGCAGTTTTAGTACAGCACCCAGAAGTTAGTCAGTAACTATGTTGTGTAGATGAAGTGTCACCTGGTCTTATACATCAAAAGATTCATTAGTATTAAAGTGGTCTCTTTTGTGCAGCTTTAAAAAACAAAACAAAACAAAAAAACAGGAATCTGCAATGCCTGAACAATGACTATGACAAAGATCTATCAAAGTTAAACAGTATGTTAGCAGCTTTCAAAGGCAGCCTCAAGACAAGCATGTTTTTAAGACAGGAAGTGCTAGACTATTTTAAACACAGCACTTGATGCAATCCTTAATTTCAGTTCTCTCAACTCTAAGCCTTTCCATATAGGGAACGGAAGCATAACAGTACAAGGGTGTCAATGTTTTTACATGAAGTGTTGTTTTCCCACATCTGCCTCATAGTTTGTGACCGGGAAAGGTGTGAAATATTGCATTAGATTCAAGGCATAGCTAACCCCCTCATCCCTCAAAACCAATGTATAAGTCTTACAATTCATAGCAGCAGAAGTAGCCATATGATGTCACTCGTCAGCAAAAAGCTGAACAGAGGTAGTCATACAGCAGCTTCTTTTAATGCTTCCTTTCTGCTTTGCTTATATTAGGAACAATATCAAAATTAAGCCACTTTAACACACCAAGATTAAAAGTGGCTTTTATCAAGTGCTATGAAATTTTACAGGATACAGAGAAGGAACACATGTCAGAAGTTAAAAACTCACTACTGGCTAATACCTTTAGTGCTTGTGAATTTTAAAAGGAGTATAAAGATTGAGAAAAAAGCTCAGAAGTGACAGCAACTAAACTGAAAAAAAAAAAGAGAAAGGAAAAAAGTTTAAGTCTAACTGACAAGTTAGAAGTTTAGGACAAGACAACACTAGAGGGGAACGTGCTTTAGGTGGAAATCAGAAGGAGCAAGCCATCTAGGCAATACTTGCAATCTGACATCTTACCATGTACATGTAAATAGTAGCACAAAAAGCTGATAGTATTAAAAAAAAGGAAGTAGACA
>NW_017729025.1:12132905-12134710 GCF_001723915.1 Gavialis gangeticus | reverse complement strand
CCCCCCCCCCCCCCCCAAATCTTCAAAAAGTGCTTTTCAAATTGTAAGCTCTCTTTCAAACCAGGTCCAGATTTCTGTGACCGCATGTGATGGCTACTAGACAGCTATTCTAGGTATTAGCACTTTCATTGTTGGTAAATAAGACAATGCACCACAAAAAAGCTAATGAAAAAACAAAACAAAAACAAAACAAAACCCCCCCACAGATACCTTTAGCCACTATTGTTTAAAAAGAAAAACAGGTTAGTTATGAAATTTATTTCAGCTACAACTATGTATCTATAATAAATATGCAGATCTGGAATGGAACTGCCCTTTTACTTATTCAGATCTAGGTAATGGGGGCGGAGGGGAAAGAGACAGGTCAATGGGAACAAAGTAAGTCTTGAAAATGCAAATCACAAGACATTCTAGTCATTTCGGTTCCATACAAACTCTTACTACCACTCCAAGTATAACCTAAGCCGGTGGCTCTCCCCCTTTCCATACCCAAGGCATCCCCTGGAAAATATCAGCTCTTAGTTTCCATTCTTGAATTAAGAAAAAACAGAGGAGCTTTTCTGTTGCAAAGAACTTGGAAAGATCACAACCACAAATTCCTATTTGAAATCTGCAGGCAAGGTCCTTTGAGTAGATGTGATCTCTTATTAGACCAACCGACTAGCTAGAAAAAAAGTTCTTAGCAAGTTTTTGACTAGTCACCCTTCTTCAGGCAGTCTCTGCTGTTCTGAGACTCCAAGGAATGAGAAAAGCTAGAAGTGTGGCAGGATGTCAGTGTGTATGTAAATAGGTAGAGATAAGAAAGGCAAAAGATAAAGCAGGGAAGGGAGGAGGAAGAAAGCAGGGGTGTAAAAAAAGCCAAAAGGGAGACATTACAGTAGTAATATTTGAAATATCTGAATTTATCTTGTGAATCACATACCGTGGCACCCTGGTTTGGGGGCCCGGGGGGAGTCACTGACCATGTCAACAACATACATACAACCCAATTTACAGGAATGTTGAGCATCCCTAGCCCTACTCCAGATTCTGAAGCAACTTTTTAAAATAAAAGACTTTGAAACCTGCAAAGTATTATGCTAATAAATCAACAGAATCAAAGTACTCACTTCCAATACAGAGTACTCACTGCGGACAGTTCCTTCTGCTGGCAACAAATGTCCTGCACAAGTGGAGAGATTCAATTTAATGAAAAAATCCTCACTGAACAAGAGCTTGTCTTAGTGTTTATGCAACAATTTATTCAAATCTCAGAAAGTTTTACTTCCTGCAGTAGTCATTAGCTGCATATCAAGAGACATACTTTTAAGAATTGAACTGAAGACGGTTACAGGAGCTATAGAAGTAAAGATTTTAATAACAAATTATTCCAAAACCCCTCAAGGGAATAAAGTGGTTCTTCTGCAGTGATTTTGAGAAGGCTTTCTTTTCTGCCAGAATGAAGTCATGGTATATTTTAATTCTGGGGGCGGGGGAGGGAAAAAAAAAAAAAAAAAATCAATGACAATTTCTTGGGTAAGAGACTGGATGGCCCATTTACCACACAGTGACATCAAGACTGATCATACAGATGCTACAAGTTAGTCATCCAAGAGTGACCTCTTTTTCAAGAGAGATCCTGAGAGATCCTGAATACTAACAAATCCCATTCAAAATTCAGAAGCTTCAGGTGTGCAGCACTTTCAAGAACATGACCAGGACACATATTCAGTTGCCAAAAGAAGAAAGAAAAAAAAAAAGCATGCAATCCATTCTCATATTAAAAATCTCTACCTAAACTCTCACAACCCCCCCCCCAAAAAAAA
>NW_017729025.1:12120462-12127905 GCF_001723915.1 Gavialis gangeticus | reverse complement strand
GCAATCAGGTTTATAAAAAGGATGACAACTTCATTCCAGCTACAAACCCAAATAAAAAACCAAACAAACCAAACCACAAACTTACCCATTTTTGCACAGAAGCTCTACAACACATTCAAGTTCATTTACACCCAACAAAAATTGTAGAAGCACTCTGCATCCATGAAGCATGCAAGTATGTGTCAACTTGATTTAATACCAAAAAAGTGTATCCAGCCAACAATGCAGGATACATTCTTAATTCATGAGACTAGGAAGAAAGCATAAATGCATTTGTTAGGGATGGATACATCTAATCTGGGACCCTGTAAACCAGGTTTGTCCAATATATGCCCTGTGGGCCACCATGCGGCCCGCTAAGCCATTTTCTGAGGCCTGTGGTGCTGCGATGGGAAACTGGAGTAAACATGGTTTACTTTCTTTCCCACCCCTTGTCCCTCCCCCAGCTCCTCAGCAGACTCCTAATGGCTACTGAAGGGCTAGGGAAGGGACAAGGCTCCCACACACACCGCATCAGCTTGACATTGCCGACATGGTGTGGCTCCTCCCTGCCCCTCCCCTCCGTGTCCCTTTCTCACCCCACCCCTCCCTCATTTGCATGCCACCTCCTCCCTTCTCCCACATCACAGGGTTTCCATTCCTAGCCCCGCCCCTCTCCTCATTTGCATGCCAACCCCACCCTGTGCCACTCCCTACCAGCTGCGTGGGCTAGAACAGGTTGTGGTGCAGTGGGTGGGTGCAGGGGGCACAGATGCCAGCTTGGAGGGATGCTGCGGCCAGGCCTACAGGAGATGCTGCTGCTGCTACTGCTGTGGCTGTTGGGGCGGGAAGCTGGCGCTGCTCCCGCCTCCCCCCGCACACATCGCGCTGGGGGTGATGAGTCGTGGGCCCCGGGGAGAGAGGGACCCCTGCCACTTGGGCTCAGGCTGCCCTCAGGGAGAGGGAGCAGGGGGGTGTCCCTGCACATCCCGTACCCCCCTGTAGAGTCCCCACATGTCCCCCTGGCTGCTGAACCCAGGCACGCAGCTGTGGGAGCATCCGAGGCCGCCCAGGTGGCAGGGAGGACACAGCAGGGTCAGGCATCACCCTTTGACCCCTGCACCCCCAGGCCGTGGGCAGACTGGACAGGCCACATGAGAGCCCACTCCTGCCGGCCCACTGGGTGATAAAAAGTTCATAATCTGGCCCCACATTCAAAAAGGTCGATTATTTGATTTGGACATTAATATAATCCCTCATATGTTTTAAATGCAAAGTTACAAACTGATTTATTTCAATCCCTTTAGTCTCTGCTGAGACAGCAGGTCCCAAGGTCTCCATAAAAGTGACAACAAGTACAGTCCTGTCCCAACCCTCAAGTAAAGAGAGCAGATCAATGATGCAAGGGAGAGGTGGCCAACCTGTGGCACATGTGCCACAAGCAGCCTCTATGTGGCAGACTGATGGGCAAGGAGCAGAAAGCAGGCAAGGAGAAGCAAGCAGAGTAGGCAGGGGAAAGGTATTAAGAGTTGCACTCAGGGAAGGTGTGGGGCTTAATGTGGCACACGTGCCAAAAAAAGTTGGCTCCCACTGATCAAAAGTCAACATCCAGCTGGGAGAGCTGTTACTCAGATCTCTGCCTCCAGGGCAATACAGATTACCAACATGTTAATTTTTCAGTCACTACTGGATACATAAAGTGACTCAGACAAGGATATCACAGTTAATGTTTGATTTCCAATTCAAACCTTAGTCTGTATCAGGAAAGACAAGTTACTGAATGGTATGTCCACAAGTGAAAGAGACATTTTTAATAAGAAACCTGAAGTAAATGTTTGCTTCCACACCCTATTCTCAGAATAGCCAGTATTCCACTAAAGTGAAGTGGCTGTGATGATAGGAAAAGCTTGCAGGAAAGCATAAAAATAATCTTACTTACAATAAAGTTCTTGTTCTTTGTTTTCATGTGCAGAATTACTGTATCTGTCCTAGAACATTAAAGAAGCACATTTAGCATTAGAGGATTGTGCTTTGCAAGCCAGAAAACATGCAGACCAAGCAAACTGGTTTGAAACTAAAGAGAAAATGGCAAGCCAGAAATTGAAATCTCTTTTCTTGGCACGAGACTGCTGCTGGCACAGGCAGGTACACTGATGCATGCACAGTTCAGCAATGTATTATCTAAGTTAGGACCAGCCTGGCTGAAAATTGCTGCCACAAAGCAGAACAGAAACGTGTCTCACGTAACTCCATAATAATGAGATTTTAATTTTCCCCAGAGATCAGTGGAACTTCTGGGAACACTGTTGACAAGCGCTACCCAGGTGTGAGTGCCAATCAGCATTTCACTAGCATCCTCAGAGGAAATCGCAGCGGTAGCTGTGAAGTGAGCGCTGCTGCCCAAGAATTGTATCTCTTCCGAGTAGCTTTGGAGCAGTTTCTAGTGTTGCCTCAGAACACAGTGGTGTATTTTAATAACTAGTCCATATATCTGGAAACATTACTAAACAGCTACCAAATAAATGCCAGGCATGGACCCAAGAAGCCATCAGTAACTTGGGAGGGGGGACAGGACAAAGCGTTGCTCAAATCTCCTATGGAGCAACTCGTGTTTGCAGCTTCCACAACAGCAGCTCAAATCAAGAACATGAAAGATAAGCAGGGGCTTGGTCATGACTTGCAGGCTGGGTTTTGTAGGTATGTTTTGTGAACACAACCAAAGCCCAGAATTGGTTACAAACAAAACCTCTTCATAAGCAGTCAACATTGCCAGATGTCAAATTAATAATTTGCTACTTCTCAACAGTGACAAAAAATGTTCCGTTTTCACTAAGAGACTAGATTAACCCTTCTCCGTCCATAATCTACTTTTACATGACTTGCCCCCCCGCAAGTGACAGCTCCCAACTATTAACGGGTGTTAGTTCCTTTCTTAGACATTCTTTCTCCACAGTTCATAATCACCTATGATATGATAACAGCTTTGTGGCATTTATATGGCGCTCATGTTCTGGAGAAAGATGCTAATTCCACTGGCACAGAGGTCCTGAACTTCAAGAAAGGGTGAAGCGCATTATTGGAACATATGCTCACCACCAGTGCAGTCCATACCACTGATTAGACAGGATAGGAAGTCTGGGAAAAGACAAAAGAAAACCAATAGAGAACCAGAAACAAAACAAGCATCACAAGGACCTGCTACCCACACATCTTCTAGACACTTGCAAAGATATACTGGACTCTGTCTATCAAGCTCAGACAGAGAAGCTAGCAGCAGCTAAACAACATTCAGTATTCTGAAGGCAACTAAAGCCATTTGGATTTACATGTGTACACAAATTAAACTGTGTCCAGTTTTGGGCCCCCCACTACAGAAACGAGGTAGACAAACTGGCGAGTCCAGTGAAGGGCAATGAAAATGGTTAGGGGGCTAGGGCATGTGATTGATGAGGCTGAGGGAACTGGGTTTTTTTAGTCTGGAAAAAAGAAGACAGAGGGGGGTTTAAACAGCAGGCTTCAACTCCCTGCAGGGGGGTCCAAAGAGGACGGAACTGGACTGTTCTCAGTGGTGGCAGACGACAGAACAAGGAGCAATAGGCTCAAGTTGCATCAAGGGAGGTTAGATATGAGGAAAAACTCCCTCACTAGGAGGGGAAAGCACTGGAACAGGTTACCCAAAGAGGCTGAGGAGGTTTTTAAGACCCAGCTAAACAAAGCTTTGGCTGGGATGATCTAGTCAGGGGGAAGAAACTGAGGGGGGGAAAAAAATCTTACTTTTTTACAATCTGTTTTTGGTTGCTATTTATGCTCCTGTAAGCAATACAATAAAATTCACAATTCACTGTTTCAGTCTTGCTATAATTTTTGACAGATCTGGTCAGTGGAAGGCTTTCAAAGTGTTGGGTTTTTAAAATTAAAGATATGGTTGCCTTTCACCATCTATATTCTTATATTTGATTAAAACTGCTCAATACCTATATCAGGGGTAGACAAACCCCAGCATGGGTGCCAGAGTGTGGTATGCAAAGGCCACCTGCTTGGCACACATGCCTCGGGGCAGACAGCACAGAAGGTGCTGGACTTAACTAACACAATAAGGATTGGGCCCCTGGCTGTTCCCCTGCCATATGCCACTAGCACCCCAACGCAAGTTGAGGTTGCAGGTGTTTTTGGGTACTCTGCCCAAAAATGTTGCCAACCCCTGACCTACATTTAATTAGAGCATGAAAAGTCTCACAAAGTTATAGGACATGGACAGCTTTTCATCTTTCAACAAGTTTCAAAATTTGTTCTTAAATAAAGCTCTTACGTTAATGCACAGTGTAAGAATTCTGATTTCAATGTCTCTCTGAAAGATCAGGCAGAAAGATATAGGAAGAATTAAGAGTCTTTCTATTAACATAACAGCTTCTGCTGTGATTTATCTCCTTCTGAAGCCCCCCCCTCCCGCCCCAGAGTAGTTTTGTACAGCAAGTAGATTTCTGGAGGTATTATATAATCCACTGAATCACAAAAACTTGTGTCCACAGAAGATATTCCTAAAGTGAGGGTGGAAAAAGTAATGATAAGCAATAGACCCTAATTTGGGCTCCAACTGTAAAGTATTTACACTGCAATGCATCTAAAAAAAAGCCCAACTGAACAAAAACAAAACTCTCAAATTTCAACACATAAAACAGTCATTTCATACTGAATCCTGAAATTCACGTTTCCATGAAAAACAAAAATCTAAATTAAATCAAACAGCTTCTCTCAGATCTCGTTGGAAAAAAAAAAAAAAAGCATATCCAATAAAATAAAAAAAGATGAGCAATGCAGAATGTTTAAACTCTTTGGTGACCTGACTGGCTAGCCTCCCCTCTGGACTTTTTTCATATTTATACATAAAATGTAGTACCGCTCATCCACAAGACACAAAAATTATCTTGTTTTAGAGAATGCAACTAATACATCAGGAACTTCCTAAACCTTCCACATGGCCTTTGCTGCCAATGACATATCAGCAGGTGGCCAGCATTTCTTGGGCTACAGATGCCAAATGAGACTTATTAGTTTTGGATTAAACTGACATTTACTGAGTACTGGTGTATGCAGCACTATATAAAAAGCATAATTCCTGTCCCAAAATTCACAATCTAAAATCATGCCTTGAGCACTGCATTCCAAACAAATGATACAAGGGTTGAAGGGCCAACCTTCAAGCTATGTGTTCACGTGCTTTAAATACACTTACAATGATGACAGTAAAATCAATCCTGTGTTGTAAGCAGTAATACCATCTCTCCAGTTTATCCATTATGGAATCTGAACAGTTTATAAAAAGAACTAACAGTCTCATGAGTAAAGAAGCCAGTCTACTTGCACTGAATTTCTCAATTATTAAAAACAACCCACCAAAAAACCCCTAAAGGACCAAAAAAAGACAAAACTCTTCGAACTATTTGTTCCAGTTACCAAACAATTACCAATCTCAAAAGATCACAACATGGGTCTGACCTTCACGCATATAGGTTTAAAGGTTCCCAGTCACCTCTTTCCTAACACATTAACCTTCTAAGTAATATTAGATATGGCCCAACTAATAAGCTTTCCCAAGAGCAGCGTAAGGGATTGTTGGTTTCTTTGTGACACTTCAAATTTAATAAAACCGAACCCTAAAACCAGAACAGACTTAGAAGCTGCAAGCAGGAGGGCAGTTCGCTCTTGTTGATCCTGGCATAATTCAGCAGACAATACCTAAAGTCCTGATGCCCCAAGAAGCTCCCCATCAGTAAATGCCTGCTAATTCTCACTGGGGAGCTCAAATAAGCAGCAGCAGGCAGGTACAGGAGTGCTAGCAAAGGCATTCCACCCACCTCAAATTTCAAGTTCATTACTTACCTAAAGTAATGAAATTAAACGCGTGAAGATTTAAACTGAGCTTAAATCTTTACCATATTTAAAAGATAACAATGTATTTAAGATTCAGGTCTTCAGTTTAGGTGCTCGCTTTAACCTATAAAACAAGGTACGAAACCCTATTTGCCCCATTTACTACACGGCGACCCCAAGAATGACCATACGAAATGCCGCACATCTTTACAAGCAAAGCACATTTTGATAAGCTTTGTTCCCTCCTGAAATTCACCGTAATAAGAGGCCTTATTGTAATATGCTGTAGTTTGGAAAAAGTATGAGTACCTGATAGTTACTGAGCATCTGGAAACACATTATGAAACTATCCCCATTCACCTTAAATGAGAAACAGGCCTGCTGAGTCTAGAGGTACCAAAGATAAATCAGAATCTAAATTTACCAAAAACCGACTGCCAGGCACTCCCCGACTGTGCAACTGCCCATACGAGACACGTGTGCGACTGCCGCTCAGGACGTACCACGCGAGCGCCAATGCAGGGATCCTCGGCCAGGGCATCGGGGGCCCCTAGCATGCCTCCAGGTCCTCTTGCAGGTGCCACACGCTGGCACGTCAGGTGTGCGACCACCGTTCACCGGACACAAGACCCCACCAGGTGACAGCCGCACTGCCCCCCGAGCCCTGCCACAGAAGGACCGCTCGGGGTGTGTCTGCAGTGACAAAAACAGGAGTGGCCAGCATGTCCCGAGGGGGCTCGAGCACGAGCAGGTCGAGAACCGCAGCCCGAGCCTCAAACCGGCTCCTTCAGAGGGGAGCGAGAGAGCGGGGTCCGGCTTCAGCCTCGTGCCCTGGCAGGGAAAGAGGGGACGGAAGAAGAGCAGTTTCGCTTCTGAGTGACACGCACACACACGCACACACACGGGGACACACCCCGACAGCTTCACTCGTCCGGCGCGGCGGGGAGCAGCGAGGCCGGTTCCCGCCCGTCTCCTCGCCCCGCCTCCTCCTCGGGCCGCTACTCCCCGGCGGGGGCTGGGTTGAGCTGGTGGCTCTCTCCACTTCCGGGTCCAGCTCCCGAGCGCCGCTGCGCCCTCACGACGGGCAGGGAGGGAGCGGCCGCCCCGCCGCAGGGCACGGGGATGGGGAGGATGGGGATGGAGGCGGCAGCGACAGCCGCTCCCGCTTCCTGCCTCCCGCGGCCTAAAATGGGAAAGAATCCCTCACAAAATGGCGCCGGGCGGCCTCGAACACTGCGCATGCTCCGCGCGGCCCAACTCCTCGGCACTGGCCCTCTCCCCCCAATCCCCGCCGAGAAGCTCCGACCAACCGGCGTGAGACGAGCGCTGACTTCACTTCGGCGGGGTCCAATGGAGCCGAGCCGCGGGGCTTCGCCAATCGCCGGCCCGCGCCGCCTTACCTGCGTCGCCGGCCGGCCAATGTGCTGCCCGCGCCGCCGGCCAATGGGGGTGCTGTCCGCGGCGCCCAATCCGGGCGGGGCAAAGCCCCCCGGGCGTCACGGCGGGCCAATGAGAGCGGGCGGAGCCCCGATTCCGCTCAACAGCTTGTTATTGGGCTGGCGAGTCGGGGCGGTGGGAGGGAGGAGCGCGGGG
>NW_017729025.1:12111710-12120194 GCF_001723915.1 Gavialis gangeticus | reverse complement strand
CTGCTCCGGTCGGTGGGTCCCGGCCGCTCAGCGCGCGCTGCTGCGGCGCCCGGGAAAGTTGCGAGGGGCGGCGGGGCCCGGGGGGGGAGGGCGCCCGCCTGACACGGGGCAGCGGAGCAATGGCGACGTGACACCGGGCGGGTGAGGAGCCCGTGCGTGTGTGTGTGTGTGCGCGGAAGCGGGGTGTGAGTGTGCACACGTATGTGTGTGTGGTTTGGGACTGCGTGCGTGTGCTTATTTCTGTGTGTTTTGGGAGAGTGTGTGTGTGTGTGTGCGTGTGTGCGTGGAGGCTGTGTGCAAAGTGTGAGCCCGCCCAGTGCGGAGGGGTGTGTTTAATGATCAACCCCGGACTTGTGGCTGGATCGCGAAGGCCGAGACGTTTCCTTTCCTGAGCTGCCTCTGACCGTGTGTGTCTCTCTCCTCTTCTAGTTTTTTTCCCCCGTGCAGCAGTGGCGGCGAGGAGGAGTCGTCGAGCTGGACCCCCTCGCCTGAGCTTGGAAGATGAAGGTAAGCGGAGCCAGCCCCGGAGCGTCGCCCTCGCCACCGGAGCTCGCTCGTTCGCTTGCTCTCCCTCTGTTTCCTCCTCTCCTCCCTGCCACCAGCACCTTTCGTGCCATTGCTCGTCCTGCTGCGTCCTCCTCCAGCGACAGCAGAATAACATCCGGCCCGGCCATGGACATCGGCACATGTTGATTCATGTGAAATCCCGTGCCTTCCATTTGACAGAGGTGCAGCCGATGCCATTGCGCTGCTTGAGAAAGATAGGATGCCTTTGAATGGTCGGCCTTTGGGCTGCTGCCTTTAAATGCTTCCTGTATTAGCAGCCGCTTTGGTGAGTGTGCAGAAACCACATGCCGCTTTTTTTGTCCTGCCTGAGCTGTTTCGGTTTTTGCAGGGCTGAGGCAAAACAATTGCTGGATCGTTCGCAAAGTGGGACAAACTTTTCTTGGCTGTGGAGATGAACAAACATGGAGTTAGAACTTGAAATTAATTCCTTGTACACACTGATTCCCTGTTTTACTGTATTTCAACTCTTTTTTTTTTCTTCTTTCTCAGTCATGGTAAAAAGCCAAGCAAAAGATTACTATGTTAAGTCATTCCCAGTACAGGCATGTAAGTTTAACAGTTTCTAAGCCTGCTTGCATTTTGAGAGGATAAAGATCTAAACAAAGACTTTTGAGGAAAAAGAAGAGCATTTAACATAATTGTTTGAAAGGTTGTAGCAACTTCGTGTATTTTTTTTCCTGTTTCTGGAAATCTGGGATAGAAAATACGATAGCACTCTGTTCGCTGCATTGAAATGACAAATTGAACTCTTTTTAAGTGGATGAATACTTTTAAGTAAATATAGACTATGTTTGTTAGTGTTTCATTGCTGAAATGACAACTGTACAATCTCCGTTCAACTTGAAATATCACTTTCCCACTGTATTCTTTGCATGGATGGGTTGAAATGATCTTTGGGTCTATATAGATAGATATTTTTCCTTTTTATTGTAAGCACATGCTACACTTTGAGGCTGTTGATTTGGGATTACTGAGACAGGAGTCATTGAAAAAATCATGGGTTAACATTAGTAGCGGAACAGAACTTCCTATAGCTTATCCATGAACTCAGTATTAAGTAAGCGGTTTAGCCACTCTCTTATTTTGAAATTTCCTGGCAAAGCTCATGTATTTATTTCACTTGCAAGTATTTTGGTATGATGTAAAAAGTGCTATAACACATCATCCTTGATTCATTCTTGTTCTTTTTTCTCAGTTAAGTTCCTTAAGTTGCTATTTTAAATTGTGTGCCTAGGTGTAAATGACAGAATAGGGACATAGGCAGTACTGATTTTTTTTCCCCTCCTTATTACGTTTTTCTTACAGAGTATATTTTGTTGAAGTTGCCTTTTTTGTTCCCTGCGTGTATGTGGTTTATAAAACACTTTTTGTGGCTGTTGTAGCAACATCAATTTGTTAATCTTTTTTTGGTGCATCTTGTTTAAAAATTATATTGAGACAGTGAAACTTTAAATCTGATTAAAACATTTCGAAATATCTTGGCTAAAATTGGGTCCGCCTGGAAAAAAACACTTAGTCTGATCCTGCTCCACTGTTTTTATGGAACAAAATCAAGGGGCATTGTTAGCAGGTGCATCAACAAATTGCTAAATTTTTAGCATACATCATTTTAAAGAAAGGTCAGACTTGCTGTAGCTACATAAATTGCTGTTTAGGACTTTATGAAGAAATGGTCAACAGGACCGAAACTTTGGATGCGTATTTGAATGTATGATGATGCTTGGTGCTAATGAATTTCTTTTTTTAACAAAATATGAATATGAGAGACTAACTGTTTTCATGTTTTCTTTTTTTGATAGGCAGCAGATGAGCCTGCCTACTTAACAGTTGGGACTGATGTCAGTGCCAAGTACCGTGGTGCCTTTTGTGAGGCAAAGATAAAGACGGTGAAAAGGCTAGTGAAAGTCAAGGTAGAATTCATTGTATTAGTGGTAATCTTTTTGTTTCTTATTCAAAAAGGTAATATTCACAGGAACATCAAGGAAAATCATGCCTCTTAAAATTTATGTATGAGTAAACAGATCTGTGGACATTTCTTATAAAGTTTTTTTTTCTGTCTCCCAAAAATCATTGGTGCAGTTAGTTCAGTGCATATGTGTGCTTTTTCTTTTGAAGGATGCTAAAGTACAATAGTCTCTAAAATAATTTTATCTGTTCTTGTTACTTATTTCTCATTTGAATTTATAATCTTCTTCTTATGTTTGTGACTACAGCTGTTCCACAGCAGTCAGTTTTGATGTCACAAACAGAAGATTATGACTTTAGGTGACTAATAAGAAATAGGAATGAACTCTTCAGGTGCAAAGATTCAGTTTTATGCACACCGCCTCAGTTTTATAGTTAGGAAGAAAAAGAAGAGAGAAGACAAACTTAAAAATAACTCTTTTTACCATTGACGTCAAGCTATCTGTCAATTGAAAAACATTTGTGGATTGCACTAAAGCAGTGAACTCTATCCATGTGTGCCATCAATCTGGTGTCTTTCCTAGGTTAAGATTGTGCTAATACTTAATACACATTAAATGATACAGGAAAAAACAGTAATCTGTTCTTGTAATCTGTTTTGGCATTTCTCCTGAATGACATTTTTTAATGCTAACAGTGAAAAATGAAGAATGAATATCCCAAAAAGTCATGTTAATGCAGGATGCGATGTAAATCCAGAAATTATCTGTGTCTTGTTTTTTCAAAAATGTTGACTTTTACTTCCTAGTCTATCATTCAGAATACATAAGTAAGGTATAGCAATAATAACTAAATTTTATGAAAGGTGTCTCTTTTTTGTTTAGTACATGTTTACATTTTGAAAACCTTAACACAACTCAGGGAGAACACTCTGTCAGTCCACACAGTATTTCCACTTCAGTATGAGCTCAGTTTGATCAGTTTAAAAAACAAGTAAAACCTAGAAATATTTCTGTCCCTGTCTCTCTGTCATCACCTGGTAGGTTTATGGGGTGGTTTTAACCTGTGCAAATGAGAACACTATTGTGGGAAAGAAGTGCATTTTCTTTTCTTGTGCTGACTCCTGTGAAGTCTGTTTCCCATGATTCTGTGTCTCTGACTGATAATTTAGAATGTTTTTCTGCCTTTGGATCCTGATCTGTAATCATTACAGGGTCCTGGGGTTTATGATATGGGTGTGACAAATTTGGACCTTTGAGATTGTCTCATTTACATTTAAAAAAATGAAAATTGTAATGAGTTAAGTCTGATCCTATACTTAGATGCCTGTGGGCATGCCCTTATGCCATAACAAGTCCCACTGCATTCAGTAGGACTTTTTATGAAACCAAAGATTTACCTATATGGACCTCAGTACAGGTTCAGAGCCTTTTAAAAAAAACCCTCATATGATCTGTTCTGTAGTTCTTGTGTCATTTTATTTCCTTATCTCTCCAGTTCTTGATGTACAGCTGATTTTTGCATTGGTTAGTAATGGTGTCGTAGAATTTCTGAGATGAGATCAGAAAGCTAGCACATTTGATAGATGGGAGCGAGTAGTTGAGGTTTTTAATCACTGAAGGGAAATGGACAGCATCTCAGTAGTAGGGGAACATATGTTAAATGGGTATGCTACAGAGCTGAGAATGTTAACGTCTAAACATTCATATTTGTTTCAAAATTAACAGTCTGGTGAAATGAATGGTCTGATTTATGCCTCTCAAAGCCACTGTTTGCAGTCTTTTTGCAAACTTAGGCAAACCTGACTGCATCAGTTGATTTTTTTCAGTTTATGTTGCCACAGTTCTCTCCATGGCCATGAGGCCTGAAAGCATAATTTTTAGAAAGAAAATGTAGGGCTTGTTCACTGGTGTTTAAAATGCTGGATTGTTTGTAATTCATACCTTTGCTGTGCAAGTGTGTTGGGCATTTTTAACAGAAAATAAATGTGTCCACCCATAGTCCTGTGCAAAGAAGCTAAATGGGTGAGTTGTAACAAACTTAAGTTTGTGTTAACAAGCAGACAGGTCTTCAGATTCACAACTCTGGAGCAATGACTGAATTCTGTGGGAGACTGTGTGAAATATAGAAAGACTCTTTCTAAAAGTACTAGAGTTCATATGAAGAAGCATAACCCTTAAATCTCTAGTCTTGCAACCCATTTACAGATCAAGCCAGGTTTGTACTGATGTCTAGTCTCATACATATATCAAAGTATATTCCTCTCCCATGGTATAATTGTGATATTTGATATAAGTGGGCTATCTTCATTACCACTAACTGATTTATCCAGTTTGATTATTGAACGTGTGGTACTTACCTGGGCTCTGTGTAAAGTCAAACATTGGTCTATTGTTTGTGTTCAGGAATCTTTAAGACTATTTACTGCACAAGGTCTTATTTTTCTAACTCTAAATATCACAGGGATTGCTAAGCATGGTTTTTGGTGCTATAAGATATTTATTTTTCAGGTAACTCTGAAACAGGACAGTTCAACTCAACTAGTGCAAGATGATCAAGTGAAAGGACCTTTAAGAGTACGTATGCATCTTTTTTTCCTCTCCCAAATGTATGATTAAAATATAAGATTCCAAGTTTTGATGTTTGTTTTTGAGTACCTGAACCAGATGTCATGGGGGCAGTGGAAGGGCACCTGTTAGCTTTGGATAAGGCTCAGAATGAGTAATCACCCTTGTGAACTAATTTCTTAGTTTTAAAGGATGTATTCATCTATGCCTGTGGCCTGGTTGGATGTGTATGGAAACGTTGCTGCAGGCAGGATGGTCTCTGTAAATGTTTCCAGTATAAACTGGCAAAGGGCAACTCAGAGAAACAATATGCAAGCTTATTAGATGGCAGTAAATAAGATCTGTGTGTGTGTGTTAATGCATAAAATGGTATGTACTGTAGCATTGCTTTGGAATATATATTCCAAAACAATTATATATTTTGTTCAGTTGGAAGTTGCTGGAGTAGAAGATAAGTGGAACAAAATATTGATGGTTTTGCATTAAACAGCTTGCTTTTGGGTTTTTTTCTGATGTCTTCCTTTTTTCTGTCCCTCCTTCATAGCTAAAGGTGCTAGAACCAGCTGCTGTCAAAATCTAGCCTAAGCTTCAAAACTTTTCTTTTCAACTGCCAGTGAAATAGGTCATGTTTACTATGGTTGTTTAAGAGTAAACAACAAAGTTGTTTTATTTTTATGTTATTGACTGTGAAGCTCTGCTAATACTGCGTAAAGTATTATATTAGTGGCTTCGATTTAATCTGCATATCTTGAATTAGCCTGATTTTATTCATAGTTTCATAGTTGGTAGGGTCATAAGGGACCTGAGCACATCATCGAGTCTGACCCTCTGCCATGGCAGGAAAGAGTATTGGGGTCAAACGACCCCAGCAAGGTGATTGTCTAACTATTGATTTTTGTTATGTTATAAAGTCAGTCAGTCATTGTAATATGCTAGGTCACTTTCTTTCCCCTCGATGTTTAAACAAAACCATGTGATTTGATTAAAAACTTTTCATTTTAGAGGTTATTTAACCAATATGTGCATTTCACAAGGTAGTATAACTGAGTTCCTCCAGAAAAATTGCTGAAAAATTAGTTTGTGCATGTTTTTCATCTTTCATTTATGAATTGTCTAATACAATCTTGAGGTATTTATTTTGCAGGTTGGTGCAACAGTTGAAACCAAGATGCCTGATGGATCTTTCCATGAAGCTACTATCAGCAAATTGACAGATGCCAGCTGGTATACAGTAGGTAAGTAATTGAGTGCGTCTTAAGTTAATTATTTACAAAACTGATTTAAATTAATAGAAAAACATATCATAACAGCCATAATTTGGTTGCCGGGATTAAGATGTAAGTTCAGGTCCTGGGGTTGTGGGACTTACAGGAAGAACTTCGCCAAGACCTTTTTTCCCATGCAAAGTGGTTGTATCATTTCCGGACTTTAGAATGGTGTTTTAATGATAAATTGTCAGGTGCTCAAGTGCTGTACTTATGAGCACTTATTCCAATAGCTTGCCTGTTGATGCAAGCTTTAGTTCACAGACTATATGCCTATTTAACATAGGAGTTTCATTTCCTGGAAGACACAATAGTTGAAATGTTATTTTAAAAAGACTAACTTTAAAACTTGCAGTTGTACTTTACTTAAGTTGAGTGTGTGTCTTTTCTTTTCTTTTTAGTGAATATGTGAATATTTAAATAATTGCTCTTGTCCTTGATTAGGGTTTGGCAACATTTTGAATTGGGACACTGCTTTAAGAGAGCTCATATCTGAGCATGGACCACTTTCCTCTGCAGTGTTGCTGCCACTGCTCCTCCTTGCTGCCATTTCTCCCCGCTGTCTACGAAGTCTCCCACCACAGAAACACTGTAGAAGCCCCCTGACCCCATGAGTCGTCTGGCTCTGCTGGCTGGATCTGGCCCATGGGCCGTAGGTTGCTGTCCCTGCCCTAGACTGTTATCTTCTGCAGGGCATGGTGATAAAAACATTTCTATGATTTCAGTCTTTTTGAGGGAGTACTGATGAATTTAAAGTATACAGTACAGGAGTTCAGTATAGCAGACAAGTGTATTCTTTTCCTTTGGAACAGGAAGAAACAATGTTTTAGAAGCTCAGTTGGTTTATGAAGTACAGGGAAGTTTGTGTGTTGATCTCAATGGGAGCAGAAGTGAATCCTAAGATAGTTTAGAGCCTTATCGCCTTGTGATTGTGAGCCTATGGATGTGATCCTCTTCTTTTAAATTGTCCAGCTACCTTTGCTATTTGATTTCTGCTTGAAAAATGTTGCATAATTGAATATAGTATAATTTTGGGTGCTTAGCTGAACTTGAAGACCAGGAGAATTGGACCCAGGAGAATTTAGGTTTCATCTCACCCTGGCACTCTTTCCTGCCTAGGCAGGGGGTTGGACTTGATGATCTGTTGAGGTCCCTTCCGACCCTAGCATCTATGAATCTATGAAACTAGGTGCGTCTCACTGATAAAAGTGAAAAAAGTTTGAATTAATGTAAGGAGCTGTTGGCTGTCAAATTTTGTAGGTGAGCGTCAATGGTTGGCTGAACATGGAGGTGAAAAATTTACACTTGATCTACAGATAGTTTGAAAGAGGGAACACTCACGAATCATGTACTGAGCATGCACAATATGATTCTGTTCCTTTTATGCAGGTACAAAAATGCTGTGCTTCAGATGGATTTGTTTTAATGTATGCAAGTGGGTTTATGTATGGCTTTCTGCTACTTTAAAGAAACAACTAGAAGGAGAGATTCTAGCAATAGAATACAGGAAATAAGCTACAGTATGAACTCTTATTTAGATTCTCCTGCAATGAAATTTTAGCTCCTCTTTAAACTTTTACTTTGTTACTTCATAATAGGTCTGTAAAGTCGTTAGTGTTTTGGCATAAATTGGAACTCTGCTCCTTTTAGTCTTTGGTAACAGTAGATCAGAATACAGTAATATAAACCCTACAGGAAATATGTTAAGCCCTGTCTAGGTTCAATTAAACAAATAACAAGTAGACCCTTAATGCACATTTGTGAGTAAGCAATATATGACTGTCTTTTTCAGCATACAAGCCAAAAGTAATGATCTGAGTATACATTGTCAAATGTTGAATTGTTAGTACGTTAGAGTAACTTTTAAAGTTAGGGAAATTGTGGTGGCCCAAGGAAATCCGAAATGGAACCTTTTGTTCTTAGGTCTTTATTTCTAACATAACTCAAGTTGATTGTGACCAAAAGATACTGTCTAACAACTGCAGTAAATTCTATGAACTAAGTTGTGCTTATTTTTCTAGTGGTTTGTTATATGCTATACTACTTAGTATCTTTGGTTGTTTCAGAAGTGCAGCCAAGCAGTTAATGGATATGGGGACTAAACAGCCTTTCCAGAACATGGTCAGGTTTCAGTGGAAGGGCATTTAGACATTAGGGCTGGAAGGGACCTCTGCAGATCA
>NW_017729025.1:12083972-12106710 GCF_001723915.1 Gavialis gangeticus | reverse complement strand
CTGTTCCAGACCTTGGGGGCTCAGACAGTAAAGAAATTCTTTCTTACGTCCAGCCTGAAACAGTCTTGCAGTAGTTTATGACCATTCGACCTCATCATCCCTTGGGGCACTCTGGTGAACAAACGTTCCCCCAAATACTGGTGGTCATCCCGATAAACTTGTAGGTGGCCATCAGATCACCCCTGAGCCTGCGCTTTTCCAGGCTAAAGAGCTCCATAGGTCTCAGCCTGTCGTCATAAAGTCTGTTTTCCTGACCTGATCGTGTGCATGGCTCTTCTCTGGACTCTCTCAAGCTTCTCCACATCCTTTTTGAATTGTGGGGCCCAAAACTGAATGCAGTACTCCAGCTGCAGCCTCACCAAGGCCAAGTACAAGGGGGGAATGACGTCCCGGGATTTGCTTGAGAAGCATCTATGGAGGCAAGCCGGCATTTTACTAGTCGCTTTACTAGCCGCAGCATCACATTGCAGGCTCATGTTCATCTTGTGGTCAATGATGATCCCCCAAGTCTCTTTCTTCTGTAGTGCTAGCCAGTGTCTTCTGCTGTAGAGTAGGCCACTCTGTTTACAGCTCAACATTTGACAATGTGTATTCAGATCATTACTTTTGGCTTGTACTTTACCACTGATAAGGGCCATTTCATATTGATATTGCAGTAATAAAAATGAAATTTTTTTTTTAATAACATTTTAGTTATTAGCATGGTAATGCTCTGCTCAAAATGGATGAAGGGCTGTTTAAAAATAATCAAATACAGGCTTTTCATTGCTGCTGCATCTGAATTGCCTTTGTACCACAGAGCATGGACTAGTAATGTTAACACTGCAAAAATGAAGTGATGTTGGACTTTAACAGGCTTGGAAATACTTTTGGACTTTTTGGAATTGAGCTACTTTTTCAAAAGTATGAATAGGACAAGGAATAGAAAAAGCTGGGGGATAAAGAATAGCTAAAGTAGACATTTAAGTCTTTTTAAAAGGAACATTTTAATTAAGATTTGAAAATAATTACAAAATAGGGAGTGTTGCAGTAATGTTGTTGAAGAGGAGTTTTATGTTTGTTGCATGTTGGATGTTATAGTTAGGAGGCAATTACATAACTTCAGAACAGTCTTACTAAGTCTGTTTTAACCAAGCCATTTTAGAAATACTGCTTATTTATTTAGTCTTTCATCTACAAGTTTCTCAAGTATTAATTGGTAAAGTACCTTGGGTAAATATTGAAGTAACCTCTGAAACAAGGGAAGAAAAATAAGCTGCATGGTTCTGTAAGGGTGTTGCTACAGATACCAGTGGTAAAACAGAGATAACTGTGATAAGCTGCGAACCTATCCTTGAACATTAAAAATATATATATTTTAAAAGCACTGTTTTATAGCAGGAAGTTTCTTTCTCTAAATGTTTACATTGGTCACTAAAATTGAAGGTAGGGTCTTAGCATGTAAAACTGTTTCTTGCCTATAGACTTCATGAAAGTACTTTTGTATTTTCTCACTGTAGTGTTGTTTACCCGCAGGGTATGCTTTTAAGTTTGTTCCTATTAAGTGTCCCTTAAATGTTCTATTAAAAAATTACTCATTGGGTTAGTTTTCAGAAATCAGTGCTATTCCATTAAAAATCAGAGCAGGGTGTTCAAGAAGCTTGTAACAAGAATTCCTTCTCCTTCCTTTCCCTTTCCCAGAGCTGAGGGGCATTTCCTGAGTTCCAGAAGATCATGAAATGAAAACCTCTGTGTTCCTGGTCCTAGATTTGTTGTGTCACTTTTGTAGTCTGTTTCTATCAAGTACAGTATTTGTTTTAGTGTCAGTCAGGTCCTTGTGGTGGGCAGCAGTAATTGCAGTCATTAAAACTACTCAATGTTGTTATTAGAGCAGCCTTTTTGTAGTAGGCCTATCTGGAACCCAGCAAAAGAAAACAGTTCTTCTGTCTGTGCACACACCCTTCTGATGATAGAAACTGCAAAAACAGTCAGCAAAATCTGTATGTTTAGATCTTTCTGTCTCTCAAAGTGTAGCTTGTCCTGCAATCTATAAAGGGAAAAAAAAACCAGTGTTGTTTCGCCTTATTCATTTTCTAGCTATCTGAGTACAGGAGGATTTTCTTTGCACAGTGAAAATGTTGGTTTCATTATTTCTTCAATAATCTTACCCTTTTCTTGCCTTTCATTGTCTTCAGCGAGAGAATGGAGAATGACAAGGATGTACATTTATAGCAGTTTTTAGCACTGCTTTTCACAGAGACCATTCTATGCCATCCAGAATGGGGACTGATATAAATCTTTTTATATTGATATCTGCAGGTTTCAAGGTTTATAGGAAAGTCAGGCGGTTTTGCCTTTTTCCTTTTATTTCTCTTAATTTGTTTGAAAACACTTTTTTTTATAAATAGAAACTTCTTTCTGCCCATATGTAACACATTAGATCCATATAGACTTCTCTTGACTGTGGTGATGTGTAGTATCCTATTTGAGAAGGATACATTACAGAAAACTACTGTCTAGATCTTATCACTTCTCTATTGCAGGGACCAGTCAATCTGAAATCTAGCAATTATCAAAAAATCCCCTCAAGTTCAGAATAATTTCAGGTAGTGAGCCTTGCCCTTGGATTTTCATGGATTTAAAATATTACAGAACATAAAAAATGGATCCAGGTAAATAGGGAAAGCCGACTTAGGCTGTAGTTGAGGACAAGACTTTCAATTAAATTTATAAGTAGTTAGAAGCACTGTTGGCTCTAACCATGGTCTGTGCCCACATTCAACATGATAAAGCTATGAATATAGCCATAGTCAGCCAAATTGTCATCCATGCCAGAAGTTTTGGCTGTTTGTCATCTTATAACCTGTACAGCACACTTCTTTCAGGATATGCAGGACGCTAATCATTCTAATATAACTAGTTTGACCAGTCCTCCTTCCTTCTAGCATTCTGCTTAGTGTGGCATCCCAGAAAAATGACTTCATGTGTTGCTTGGTAAGCGTGTCATCCAGGAATCCTAAACAATAGGTACTGTAGGAGAGTTGCCCAGACTGCCCAGTTTGCACAGAAACAAATGGTTTGACAGCACACCAATGGGCAAGCAGAGATGCAATGGCTAGAAAGTTTCTGTGCGAACACAAACATGGTCCTCTTGCTTACAGTCAGTTAACTAGAAAGTCTCACAAAATCATGTTTGCAGTGTGGAATTGAGCCTGAGTATATAGCTGTAATGTAATGGCAAATCATGTTACATGCAGTTTTAGAAGGTACAGGAAAAAGTGAGAAAATTTCTCTAATCTTATTGTTCAAGTTATAATTATTATAAGCGACATCTGTTGGAGGAACAAGTTTGAAATAGGTTTTTTTTTAGTGGATAATGTTTTATAAGCATCCTTTAAGAGTTTGGGCATTTACAGTATCTTTTTACACTGAAATTTCATGTACGTTTTTCTAGAGGTTCTTTTCTTGGTTCTGTAAACCAGTGGTTGCCCTACTGCATCTTGCTATTGATAAGATTTCCCTTGCAAAGGTGATTTAACATTGGCTGGAGCCCTTTTACAAAGTCATTCAACAGATGTGTTTTGGATTTCATAGCTCTTGTGCTTTCAGTATTGCCTTGGTGAAGAAAAGAATCTTGAAGCATCATTCAGAGACACACAAGCATTTATTAATGTCACATATGAAAACTTTATTAATCAGTTGTTGGAAACAAATGCATGCTATTTTGTGGCATTGTTTCATTATTTTTAAAGCTGGTACCTCTTAACTGGAGTTGGATAGGTGGGCAAGTGTGTCTTTCCCATACCCTCCCTCCTTTTACTTTAAATGAGAGAGGAGAGAAGTGTTCCCTTACTGTGGAGCATGGTATCTCCTCCTCTTTGCTCAGTAACAGTAACATAGTTTTCTGGGTTTGAAATCAGTGAGCAGGTGCAGTATCTAGGGTCATTCTTTCCTGCCTAAGTATCTTTTACAGGGTTGCCTTGTCTTGTTAATGCTGAGCATAGTGTGGGTACTCAACAAATAGATAATATTGTAACTATTACAAGGGCATTATGTCTACAAGGCTCTCCTGGTGTTTTTTTTGTCTGTCTTAGACCTACCTGTAAACCAAACTTGTAATTAGTTGAATACATTTTTTTCTTGCCTACTGGTTTCTGCACAATTGCTGGTGAGAGGTATAATTTGTTTTAAAATCTTTCTTAATTTCTAGTTACGGTTTTCAATTTTAAATTATGATCATAGATATTCCTGTGACATTGGTTTGTAGGACCCCCAAACGTGCAGAAATGTCTGTCATGATAACTAACATCAGTGCTTCTGTTGTCAAGGCTTGAATATCTTTTCTGTCATGCCAAATAGAAAATCTCCCTGTTTGCTCGTGGGATCCATTTAATCCAATTTTATAATAATGAATCTGCCAATAAAGAGGGTCCCTCCCCACCAACCTTTATGGTTACAAAGGGAACCTTTTTCATGGAAACTACCACAGATTTTTTTCCTATAGGTGCAGTGTTCTGTTGCTGCTTATAGTTTCCCAAGCTGAACACTGAAAAATGTCTTCCTTTTGCTAGTCTTTCAAATCCTTTTTGGAAGCAATGATACCAGCAAGAATCGTGTCAGTTTACTTCCTCTGCTTTTAGCTCTAGCACTGCTCCGAAAAAGGAAGAACTAATATAGACCATATCAGTATGCCAGAAACAATTATCTCCCAAAGTAGCTTGGATGCTTTTAGGGACTTGGGGAAAAGTGTTGTGTATTACAAGTTTTTTCTCAGGAGCTCATCAGAAGAAGGAAACTCATAAACAGAGGGTGCAATACTGAAAAAAATCCCATTATTCCCCTCCTCCCCACCTTTTCCAGCAGTGTTGGAGGGGAAGGATTCTTGCCAGAGCTTTGTGCTAAATATTGTCCTCCATTCCTTTCCTGTCCCCAACATTTCTTGCCGTGGCTTGTGAGTAGCAGCCTTAATTCTTTAGCTAGTAGCTGTGACATTTTTTCCCCAGAAATATTTACTGAGGTCAGCTGGCACATTTTTCCTCTCCAGTAAGAACCTGGATAGCCTCTTCTGATGTTAAGCAGTGATGCCTTTTATGGGGTTTTTGCTTTTCCATAGTTGTTTCCTCAGAGGGGCAAAAGAACATGATTCTGTTCCAAACATTAGTAGTGTGTCATTTCTCTATGTTTCTTCTGAAATCCATTATGTGCCTCTGCAAAGATTGTTTTTCACCTCTTTATAGTGCTGATATAACTAAGCAAATTCTTTCTCAGGGTGTAAGTTCAGTGGAAGTTAATGAAATTACACCAACAGAGAACTTAGGTTCATATCCTTCACTCCTTAAGTATAGTATACTGTTTACAAAAATCATAAAGGGCCTAGTGTGCTTCATTCAGTGTTATGTTAACAGTTTTGATTTCTCTTTTTCTTTGTAGTGGTAACAGTATAAATTAAAGTTTGGTTTCAGACTTTGCTTCAAGTTTGGACCCAACTAGGAGTGAATCGGCAGCCAGGGTCCAAACCCAGGGAATGCTGTTGGTATACATCTTTTTATATTCGTTTGCCATACTTCTTACTGTGGTGTCAAAGTGTCACTGAGCCAGGAGAACTGTTGTGGTTCGTAGCTCAGTGTTCAGGGAGTCCTCAAATTGTGAATCCAGGAGACTCTACTTTGTAATGGCTCTGTTTTAAAACAAGACCTGTACTGAAAGGACATGCTTAGGGAGGGGCTGCTTGGAAGAATATTGCATGAAATAGATGAAAAAGAGATTGATTAAAACCAGAAGGACATCTTAGAATATGAAGAGCAGTAAGAGGAGGATATGATAAAAGTATCTTAAAGGTATTTAGAAGGCCATATCAGTGCTTCTATTTAACCTTTCCGACCAAAAAGGGTAGTTCGAATAAGACAGCAAATTCAGAATGAATAAAATTAACTAACATTTTATGCAATTTAATTAATCTGTGGAATTCATTATTGCATGTCCTTATGCTGCCCATAGTTTAGTAATCCAAAAACAATTGGATATGAATAACTTTTGCAGTACAAGGACTAGTCTTTGTCCTATCTCGCTGTGTAAACTGATCACCAGCTGAACTAAGGAAAACTTTTCTCTTCATTGTATAATATTGTACATTTCAGGATATGAGACTCATACCCTCCGAATCATCCAATTATATAGACTATTGTTCTGGTACACACAAAATGCTTCGATGGAGTGGCTGTCTAAAAGACACAAATCTATCCAGCCATCTTTGAGCTAACATCCTTCTTGTTTATTCCTAGACTTATAAATGCTTTCTATGAACAGAAAGGTTTAATTTTGTCATTAGAAGTTATTTAACGAGAACCACTTTATTTTTAACAACTTTGACACCCTTTTTTGCTCCTCACACAACTCCCAACCCCCTTTTCCTTGTTCCCAAAGAACTAAAATATTTGTCTACTGTCCTGTACTCGCAGAAAGGATTTCAGTTTTTTGTATTAATAATTTTATGAGATTCTTCTGTCTCTCAGTCTATACCTGCTAGATTAGACAGTGTTTTAAAGCTTTGTTTTATAATAACTATTGAAAAGCAGTCTCTCTTACTGTTTAGCTGAAGTATTTATGGAAGCTACAGGTTGGAGTGAAGACAGACTTGATAAATTTTTGCTCAGCTTGTTTATATATCTCAAGTCCTTTCTGTAAACCATTCTTTTAGTTTGAAAAACTTTCAGTTCTAGATATGCCTGAACAGAGTGAAGATAGAGCTTGTAACTTGGAGATTAAATTGAAGGGATCATGCACTCTTAAGCCCTGCCGTGCATTTCCTTTGCCTCCAGGCTGGAGAATCCCACATGGTTGCTGAATAGAGTCTCCCCCTCCCCCTTTTCCCTTGTTTAGCTCTTAACCAAATTGCTTGTTCTGCTGGAGATCTGAGAACTCTTATTCCTTCACCTTCCTTCCCTGAAGTACCCTTGAGGCTTCACGAATGGAGGGGAGATAGTTGAGACCACATATGGAGGTCACCTATGGAGAGGACACAGGAAAAGGAGGGTGAGTCAAAGTATTAGCCCTTCAGAAATAATGGTTCTGCTTCCAGCACTTCACTTCGTAGAGCCCTGGGCTCTTCCAGCTCCTCCCTATTTCGGCATTGCAGGTTACAGAACAGCTTAGTGTTTACTCCCTCTGTTGTAAAAGACAAGCGGTTATGCTGGTCTGAGATGCTTGTGTAGCTGGCCGAGGGACACCAGACTTGCAGAATAAGATCTACCTGTCAGAAAGAAGGGATGTCTTGCCTTTATTCGAGTTTTGAAGCTTTGAGAATATGGGGAAAAAGGGTTGAATACCAAAGGATTCTAGTGCCAAAGGATATTAGGCAATAGGTGTGGTGGTGGGTGGGGGAGGTGTAATGTTTAAGCTCCTTAAGTGTTAATTATCCTAACTTCCTCTGCTCAAAGTGAGGGAGGCAATTTTGATGCAGTGCTTGTGAAAATGAAATTTAAACTCTGAAATTTCCAAACATTCACTGTGATACTTTAGAAAGGGAACATGGAATTGGCTATTTATAACTTTCTAACCCACAGGTTTTATTCTAGCCAGGAAAAGAGATCTTGCTAGCACATTATTTCCTATTTATGTCACAAGCTCCCTCAGATGTATTTAACTGTTAATGAAATACACTACCTCTTATTTACATGCTTGGTTACTGTTTTGCTCATTGCTCAGTATATACAATGTTCTTGCTGGGTGGTAGGATCTTGTTGGTCTTCACTACAAGTGGAAGTTGAGTGGTTTAATTGAATGATTGGCGAGACATGCTTGGGAAGGAAATGGTATTTCTTTTGTGCTTTACAAAACTGTAAACTAAGCAGTCTACATCCTCTAAAGCAGAGGTTCCCAACCACCAGGCCATGGCAGGTTGGCTTTTTGGTTGTGGCATGAGCCTCCTGCTCAGACCCCCATCTGTCTGCCTGGGTGAGCGGCTTCTGGGGTCACGGCTGTGCTTCCAGGGTTAAAGCCGGGCAGTGGGGGAGCCCCGGGAGGGAGGCAGCCGGCTCTGCACGCTCCATCCCACTCCTGCTGGGCTGCGGTAAAAAGGTTGGGAGGAACCAGTGCTTTAAAATGATGACACTCAAATCTTGTCGATCTCAGGAGCCACCAGAGTAGTCAGCATTCACCAAACAGCAGCAGCTCCTAGGTGAACTGTGATACACACTGCTGTTCAAAATATAATAAAATTAATCTGTTAAAAAAAAATCAAACAAACTTCTACCAGGAGCCTCAGGTGTTAAGTGGAAGAATCACTTGTGGCTCAGGAGCCACAGTCTAGTGTGGAGGCTGTCTGTCATTTGGCCTCAGTCTTGTCATACTAAAAATTAGGGCTGTGTGAAGCTTTGGTTGCTAATTGGATTCGGAGGAGATTCAGCCCAATTCGGCAGCTGAACCTCCGAATCGAATCGGGAGACCAATTAAAAGGTCTGAATTAATTCAAGGCCTCTGAATTGATTTTGAAAAGATTCAGAGATTCGGGCAGTCCATGCTTGCTGCCGCAGGGAACTGAACCTGGGCTCCGTGCTGGTAAATGTGTGTGGGGGGGACACCATGGGGGGACCCCCACCAGGCCCCATCCCCTGCTTGCTCCTGCAGCCCCCCTGAGCGCCCCCTGACCCCTACCCACTCTCCCAGCCCTGTCTACGGCTGCCCTGTCCGGCCCCAGTGTCCCGGCACATAAAAAAAAGAAAATGTCAGCAGCCTGGTGGAGGAGATGGGTTTGGGTCCTGATATCATGATCATTGAAGACAGGATTTTGGAGCTATCCAAAGGGAGCACTGGCAGATTTCATCCAGTGTTGAATATTGATGTCTGTGTTTACTTTTGGGGAAAGGTGGCTACCTAGGTAGAGGAAGTGCTAAACATTCACCAAGGATTGCCATCTGATTGCAATGTGTGGAGGAGAGCTGCTGCTTTGTTTGGGGTGGGTTGGTAAAAGATCTTTGTTTTTGTTAAGTTGACAGCCTAAGCATTTCCTACACTTAACAGAATCAATCAAGAATGATGTAAAGCTCTTCAGTTGGGTACATACAACACAATCAACATATTGAAGATCAGTAGTGGAGGTACTGGTTATCTTGGATTTGGAATGTAACTGGTTGACGGAGAATTGTTGGATGGAGAACCAGAAGGAGTTGTTACTTTTAGCGAATAAAAACAAAAAGTCAGCACTTCTGTTTTTTTGCAGAATAAATTGAGAGATGGAAAGGTGGTGAGTGGTACCAAGTCATCCTTTAGCAAAATAAAAAATGGAAGGATTGGTTGTTGGAGGGGGAAAAATAAGTGAAAGGTTGTGAAAGCACATTGACAAGGATTTGTACAAATGACTTGTCTTCTGCATCAGGACCTAGGAATTTGAAATTAGAACTACCAAAATTCTACAGAATTGCAAACTTTCATAGACTCATATAGAAGGGTGAGTTTTCTAATTTTCTATGGTTCTAAAATTAGGGTTGGAAGGTACCTCAGGAAGTCACCTAGTCCACCCCCCTGCTCAAGTCAGGACCATCCCCAACTAGATCATTTCAGCCAAGGCTTTGTCTAGCTGGATCTTAAAAATCTTCAAGGATCGAGATTCTACCACCTCTCTGGGTAACCTGTTCCAGTCCTTTACTACTCTCCTCATGAGAGAGTTTTTTCTAGTATCCAACCTAAACTTCCCTTGCTGCAACTTGAGGCCATTGCTCCTTGTCCTGTCATCTGCCACCACTGAGAACAGTCCAACTCCATCCTCTTTGGTACTGCCCTGCAGGTGGTTGAGGGCCACTGTTAAACCCCGCCCCCCTCAGTCTTCTTTTCTCCAGGCTAAATAAACCCAGTTTCTTAAGCCTTTCCTCATAAGTCATGTCCCCCAACCCTCTAACCATTTTCATTGCCCTCTGCTGGACTTGCCAATTTGTCTACATCCTTTCTGTAGTGGGGGGCCCAAAACTGGATATAGTACTCCAGATGTGGCCTCACTAGTGCTGAATAGCAAGGAATAATCACTTCTCTTGATCTGCTGGCAGTGCTCCTACTAATGCAGCCCAGTATGCCATTAACCTTCTTCATAACAAGGGCACACAGTTGGCTCATATTCAGCTGATTATCCACTGTAACCCCCAGGTCCTTTTTGCAGAGCTGCTGTTTAGCCAGGCAGTCCCTAGCCTGTACTGGTGCATGGGATTCTTCTGTCATATATTTAGGACTTTACACTTCTCCTTATTGAACTTCATGAGATTTCTTTTGGTCTAATCCTCCAAATTTGTCTAGGTATTTCTGAATCCTAGCCCTACTCTCCAGTGTATCTACTTTTCCCCTCACCTTGGTGTCATCTGCAAACTTGTGGAAGGTGCACTCCATCCCATCTTACAAGTTGTTGATGAAGATATTGAACAAAACCAGTCCCAGAACCCAATCCCAAGGGCACTTTAGTTAATCACATACACATTTTAATGAAATTTAAAGTACACCCTTACCCTCGCTCACAGATACTGAGTTTATTTATACTTGTAAGAGACTTTTAGAGGTAAAATTCTAGTTTTTGGAAGAAGTTGTGATTTAAGTTTAACTGCGAAAGTATTAACAATATTGCCGGCAAGTGTCAGCATACTTTAATCCAGGATTGTAACAGCTTTATTCTTTTCTTATCTTTTTGGGGTGTATTTGGCAAATAGAGAGCACTTTCTTCTGGATATATGTGAACAAAATGTCTAATATGGACCAGATCAGATATGAACATACTGCTAGACATGGATTTCCAGTGCTTCGGTGTGTCCAGTAGCATGTTGCTTGATGTTGTAACAGAAACGTCTGTGTGTATTTTTCTTCCCACCGGCAGCATTTCGACACTGCGTATGCAAGTGGACATATTCCATGGCAACAGAAACAGGTTGGGAGACTGTTCCAGCATAAATCAGAAATAATTGGGTGTTTCAACCCAACTGGGAATGTTAGATGTGAACAATAATTGGCAGGCAGCCAGTATCTGTGGCCTGAAGTAGTGCAATATATTGATAAGAGACTGTTCTAGCTGAGAACCTGGTTTGATTCAAAGCCATTGCAAACTTGCCAGAATGTTTTTCTACTCTCGACTCTTGACTGCCGGACTTCTTTCTGATTGTGAGCCCAAGAAGAATCTAACCAGAACCATGTTGAAGAGAGCTATTTCATTTACAGTTTAGAATAGCAAATAAGCCATTCAGTTAAACAGGCTAAATAAAACTGTTCATCTTGTACCAATATCTTTGCCTTTGGTTTTGTTCTAGTTTTTGATGATGGTGATGAAAGGACATTGAGGAGAACTTCATTATGCTTAAAAGGAGAAAGACACTTTGCAGAAAGTGAGGTAAAGAGAAGATGGTTTTCCTTGAAGCTAGGAAGTAAAAACTTATATCATGAAAAAATTACTAACCAACTTGTTATTCACCTTTTCTCCTAGACACTTGACCAACTACCATTAACAAATCCAGAGCACTTTGGAACCCCGGTTATTGGGAAGAAATCCAACAGGGGAAGGCGATCTTCTCTTCCTGTGTGAGTTTTCATAATGCTATATGTTGCTACTTTTTAGTACTTTACTAATGTTTTCAGGGGCATGATGGCCTTTGTACTTCAGTGGTACTACAAATGAGGAGGGATCCTGGTTTTCTTAGTTTAAAAATCGTAACTTCTCTGATTAACCCCCCGATCCACGTTTTTTTGCAATTTAAATGAAATGCCACTATATGTATCTATCTCTATCTCTCTCTGTCTATATCTATATACAAAGCTATACATACAAAGCTATATATATAGATAGATAGATAAATAGCTATAGATATAGGTATCAGTTGAACACAATGTTTTATTCATATAATTACAATTTAAAAGTAATTTAGAAGCTTACCAGTGCCTCAGTCATTATAATAAAATAAATTCTTAATACCTGTATATTTTAGCATTTGATTTTAGTTTTTTATCATAGAAAATCAGAGCTCCCTCTGCTCACCAGGACATGGGTCCAGCTGCAGCTGTCCCCCCTGCTTTGTGGTTCTGAGCAGCCCTGATATGCCGGTGCCCTGCCCCTGCCATTGCCCTTCACTCCTGGCCCACAGCCCCCACAGCCTTGCTGGTACCCTTCACTCCCAACCTGCAGTCCCCATCTCCCCCAGGCCATGCTGGTGCCCCTCACTCCGACCCACAGCCCCCTGGCTCTGCCCATACCCCTCACACAACTGCAGCCTCCTGATCCTGCCAGTGCCCCACACTCCCAACCTGCAGCTCCCCACATCTCCCCAGGTGCCCCTCACTCCCAACCCACAACTCATCACTCCCTTAGCCGTGATAGTGTCTTTCACTCACCCTGCCCTACTCCCTCCCTCCTTCCCTCACTGTGGGGGCCTCAATCTGCCTCCCTCTTCCCCCCCTCCATAGACTTACCTGAAGGGAGCTGCTGTCCATGCTGCCTGGGTGCCGCGTGCATCTGTGCACAGGGACATGCATGTGGCCCCCTGCCTCCAGTCATCCTCCTTCCTCTTTCTCCAGCCCCAAGCAGCCCCTTGCAGGCAGGCAAGATTTGGTCTTAAAATGATTTAATAAACCAATCAAGTGAAGAGTAATGTATGAGTGACACAACAGTGCAAGATTTGACAGGTATGTTATCACCATAAATTTGAAAAAATGTCATTTGTGTCAGGCTCCAGGATGTTTAAACTTTTCATAAAGCTTGAGTTCACTGTCTAGGATTTTTAACCTGTTTAGGTATTTAAACTGTATATTATGAAAGCTGTCTGTATAAGATCCTTGGCTCATAACTTTCTTTTGTTTTCTCCTGCATGTGTGCAACATCTAGCATAATCAGTTTCTGATTACTGCTAGGTAGAGGTGCACTGATACATCGGTCCATATTGTATGAGCACTGATAAAAGGAAAATTGACATTATTGGCAATCAGCTTTTTTTGGCTGATGTGGCTCATAATTCTATGTATATAAAAGTCTTTGTCTGTCTGTCTGTCTGTGTGTTTCTCTGTCTGCCCGTAATGGTCTTGGGGGGCGTGGCTCCTGGCAGGGCGTAGGTCCAGCCAGTGCTGTGCGCTAGGCAAATGGCCTATCAAAAATGATGGCAAAGGTGGAGCACCACCATGACGGAGGGGGCAGGTGGAGGGGAGGAGGTGGTGTGGTTCTGGACATGGAGCGGTGTTGGCGAGGAGAAAGATGGTGGGAATGGAGAGCCGCCACGACAGAGGGGATAGAGCAGTAGGGTGAAGCCAGCAGCACTGGCCTTGCCCCACCCACTCCCAGCTCTACTTCTTGGATCTGGTGGTGGCATGGGGTGGTGGCCTCATACTCCCTCCCCCCTCCATCTCTGTTGGCATGGCAGCATCCTGGCAGTCATTCTTGACAGGCAGTTCTTTGGTGTCACAGATAAATGCCATGTGCATAGCTGCAACATGCACGCAACCAGGAATGCAATCCGGCAGCTTGGAGAGCAGCTTCACCCAGAGCGCAGGCCTGGCCCAGCCCCCACACCAGGAAGAGCCCAGCACTGCCCCCCGACCCTGAGCACACAGCAGCAGCCTGCCCTCACCCTGCACACAGACCCAGGGGGCACAGGTACCCCCTACCTCCCGGGGTGCACTCATCAGTGGGAGCCACCACTTCCCACGCCCTTTGGATAAGCCACTTGCTCATGGCTGTGTGCTGCACGCCACCTTGGCTGGGCAGTACCTGCCCCAGCCCCACTTCCTTCCTCATCTATCTGTGCCCCCAAGCCTGTTCCCTCCCTCATGCCCCTTCCCCTCAGCAGACTTACCAGCCAGACGCTGCTCTGCAAGCTGTCGGGCTGCATATCAGCAATCTGATCGGTATCAGCCGATATGACTGAATAATCGGGCCAAATAATCTTTATCGGTGAACCCGTAGTGCTAGGACTCATTGATATGACTGCAATACAAATTTAATTGAAAATCTCTTTCCCAAAGTAAATACAATGCTTTTCTTTTTCTTTTTTTCGGTGAAACATACAGCAGGAAAAGATTGGTTAAAAGTTAGATTTCTTCTTAATTCTTGTTTTCAAATTAAAACTGTCTAAAATATTTTGTTTTAATCCCCTAGTACTGAAGATGAAAAAGAGGAAGAAAGCAGCGAAGAAGAGGATGAAGATAAGAGACGTTTGAATGATGAATTGCTTGGTAAAGTTGTGAGTGTAATGTCTAGCTCTGAGAAGACAGACTGGTATCCAGCTTTGGTAAGTAACTTGTTTAATATATTTACTACATAATGCATGCCTTAAACATGCTATATATTTTAGGCAAGAGGGTTCTTTTTAGTCCATTGCAAGAGTCCTATTCCTGTTTTACCATGGAGGAAAAAAGGAGTTCTCTTTCTGGGCAAGGAGACTTGTAAACCTTACAATTTTTGTACCAAAAACTGTTCCTTCATGAGTCTGCCTTAAGAATACATTGTCTTTTACAATATATGCAAGAGGCAAGGATTTCTTAGGATGATGCCTTTTATAAGGCCAACTGCATAGCTGGGATAGACCTAGATAAGCTTTTGAATGCAAGACATTCTACCTTGCATTTGAAAGGTTGTCTAAGGTATCACCCTAAGAAATCCTTGCCTCTTGCATAATGCCTGGATCATCCCTGCTACAACAACACTCTAACACTACCACAATTTGAATAATAGAAAAATGAATGTAATAATGTTAAAATTGTCAGACTTATATATTTGATTTACTTCAAAAGCTTTACTTAGAAAAAATACAGACTTTTTTCAAGATGTTTTGTTTTGTTATTTTCCCAACAGAATTGATTATATTAATGCAGCTGGAGCCATGTATAAGCATGCATGATAAAAGCACAGTTCATACATAAGCAACACATTGCCAGGAATTTTTCTGGCTGTGAAGCACGTGTTAAAAGCACACTTGCAGTTATAACCATGCATATTTCTGCCTTTATCAGTGGTATCCAATGCCAGCCAGCATTGTGCATTGGTAGTAATAAAACAGTAAAATACTCTTACAGTTAGCTTTTAAATAGGCTAAAAAGTTTGCAGAGTTAGCTTCAGACTTATATCTCAGAATTTAGATAGGGTGCTGCCATTTATTATAATTTTATTAACGTCAGTGGGAGTTTAAGTGATGGACACTATACATGTAAGTACTGTGTGTGTGTGTTTTGTAGCTAAAGCAAGTACAAGCTTTAAACTAAATTACAGGCTATATTGTTGCTGCAGTGAGGAAGGGAAGGCAAGGTTGACTTCCTGACATAAGCACACAGGACCTTACTCCCAAGGGCTATGCTTATATCCAGCTTCTACTGTATTGGTACCTCTTGGCAATTTAAAGCCAGATTTATTAACCTGACTCTTATTTATTCTGCATGTTTCTCCATCCTTTATTCGATTACTAGCCTTTTTCTTTGTCTAAAATATGAATTACCTAATATAATTTGCTGTAGTTTTATAATAATTTTCTAAATGTTTACATGTGAACTTTTTTTTGTAATGTGACTTCTAGGGACTGGTTATTGGAGTATTATCACCAGCAAAACTATTTGGAATAATTCTGAGTATACTTGAAAACCAAAATGTGTTGAGCTGTATAAATTAAGATTAAAAAAAAGATGTTTCACAGAATTAAAAAAAATCCAGTGTAACTTGCTCACATTGAAATGCATCACAGGATGTTTTATCAGTCCTTTCTTATAGTACCTGACTTGCTGCTTGCATATGCATATTGCCTTTTACATCAGAGATACTATCCACTATTAGAAATACTTTTGCTTAAGTACTAAATTAATTTGCTTTGCTCACTGATTTAGTATTACTTTGTTAGATTTACTGTATTTAACTGAGGCTGCATCATATTTGGCTAATTCATGTTGCATATTAGGAACTAACTAGAAGGAAAATACCTGCTACAATTACTTAATTTAGCATAGATATTTGGGTGAAATTAGGAAGAAAAGCTACTTCTCACAGACAACATGCCCTAGAATATTATGCACATCTTGTTTTTGAAAGGCAGAATGAAGAAAAAACGTTTTCCCTTGTAGTTAAGTAACTGAATAGCAGCAGCTAGAGCGCCAAGCTGCAGGTTCCTTTGCTACACCCAGTAAACACCAGAACCTGATCTTACCATATTTCTTGCATAAAATGCACACTCCACACACATTTCCATCAGCTGTTTTTTTGGGGAAAAAGTGCATGTATTACATGAGGAAAATATGGTATCTCTTTCAACTGTGTGGGGGTTTTTTTGTGAATCAAGTATGTCCTTATCTGCATACTGTAGCATAGCTGCAGATACTGACTTCATCAGAGATGCCCATCAAGATTTTGGAAACCTCCATCAATACGTATCTGTTATGGGAACAGATCTCTGTGTCCATCAGAATACAAAATATAGTTTTGTTTGTATGCCATCCATTTAAAAAAAATGGTTATAACTGGGAGATGAAGTAGAAGACCAGAAATGCTTCCCTGCTAACCAAGAAGCAGTAAGTAATCTATGTAATCTGTGGTGAAATCCTGGCCCTGAATTTGATGGCAAACTCCCATTGATTTCAATAGAGGTAGGATTTCACTTGTGGTTGTTAATATTGCTCCAGAGCCTGAAGAACAGTTAAGGCCAGAAAAGACATTGTAAAACCATAATCTTGTTCCATGTGATTCATGTTTACTTTGGTAATGCAAATATGTACCATTCAGTCCTTTAGAGTTAAGACTATAATGGAAGAATGTGCTGATTCACGTTATTAACAAATATGAATAATTTTAGTTTCTTTGTGTAAAAAAAAAAAAAAAAAAAAAAAAAAATTTTTTTTTTTTTTGTAAAAAAAAAAAAAAAAAAAAAAAAAAATCTTATTGTTGATCACGATCATGCATCTAAAAATAAACACTGAAAATGAAACTAACTTTGTGAGAGGCAAGGATCCAGTTTTGAATATCTTAAATGAGAAGATTTGGAAGTTTGAGGGTGGGAGGTGTTTTTTATCTGTTTTTTTTTATCTAAGCAAACTATATTTGAAAAAAAAAGTCAGTAAACATGAAATTCATGACACTGTCTATATAGAATGACTTTCAGAGTATGTCTGTACTTTACTATTAACATCAAAGGAGATAAATTCTAAATCCCCTGGTGTGTCTCATGACAGTTTCCAGCTATTGGGATGGGGCGAAGTTGCCTGCTACTTCATCTTGGTGCCAAGCTGTTCAATTGTCAAGTTTATTTTTACAACATAAATTGGAGTATGCAAATGCCTAATTACTGTTGCCTTTTCTAGAGCTGTAAATTACAGTAAAAGAAAAGGGAAAGCATTTATGCAAGGGGGAGGTTGTTTTTTTGAAAGATGAATAGTAAATCCTGACAGCAATGTATTTTATTTGAAACTTCAGGTAATATCTCCCAGTTGTAATGATGACATCACAGTGAAAAAGGACCAGTGTTTAGTTCGCTCTTTTGCAGATTCCAAATTGTGAGTAGTAGAATACTTTTAATAATGGTGGTGCATGGGAAAATTTGTAAAACTTTTGAAAAATTTGACTGAATAATGTCCTGTAAAGTGCACATTGAGAACTTTAGAAACTGTGGTACAGGGTGCTATTTGTTGTATTTATTCATAAATTTTAATTTCCCTGCAGTGTAATGTGAAATAGGTAATCAAAGAATTCAAAACTCAATTTTAAAACAGCTGAAACATTTTCCTTGTTTAAGGGACACAGTTGCAGAGATTGGGATGAATTACTTGTGTTGCTAAAACTTCTTGGATTTTAAAATAAAAAAATGTTCAAATCAAATACGTAATTCAAGGACTTGTCCATTTTTCTCCATTTATACTTGATTTCCAATTATATGAAAAACCAAAAAAGAACATTATCAGGATAACACTGCAGTATGTTTGTTGCAGCAGTGCAGGGGACTGGAACTTTGTTTCATTTTATAAAAATTTTCATATGGAAATTAAAAAAAAAAATTTAGGAGACAGATTGTGTTTTATTTTTGTGCATGTTTGTTGTAATTTTTTTTGTTTAGTTGTCCCTAGGGCCTTTAACTTTCTTACCTCACCTTGTATGAGACTCTAGGGACAGCTAAACAAAAAAAATTACAACAAACATGCACAAAAGTACAACACAGATATCAAAACAAGATTTTATAAAAATCTAAGTCTCCTAAAATTAAAAAAAACCCAACAACTTACTTGTGTTGCTACAATTTCTTGGATTTTAAAATAAAAACAACTGTATTAGAAAGACTTGTTGAACAACACGCTGCTACAAAAAGCATCTGGGTTTCTGGGATATAGGCGGGGGGGTGAGAGGGAAAGAAGCTCTGGTTGACGCAGTGCATTTTAAAATATAAGAGAATATATAGTAAATTTAACAACCAATAAACATATTCAAAGTAATATAGAAAATCAGCTTAACGTTTATCCTGTCAGCTTTTTCATCTTCTCATGGTAAACGCAGCTCAGTACTGTTCTGACACAGAACATCACTCTAATAATACATTAAAAAAATATTTAACAATCTTCAGTTCTAATAGCAACAGCCTGTGAATTAGTTGGCAACTGATGCATGCTTCACGCGTACTTAAGTAGTGGTCCTTTTGGCCACCTAATACACACTAAGGCATGCACCAATAATCTACGCAGGCATAGCCTAAATGATTGCTATAAATGATATAGACTATGTTACTGCAAATTTAATCAAGATAACTTTGTTTTTTACTGTTTTCTCCTACAAAAGATTAAAAATAAAATTATATGGTGAAAACTTCCATATATATTATCGGAGAATTTTTGTCCATTTTTTAATTACATTTTTTAATATAGATGTTTAGCATTGGCTTCACAATTCTTGTTTGGTGCTAGCAAACTTGGTTTAAAATTATGACATGCATTTATTTGTTTATGTGTAGATTGTTTATACGTAGGTTGTTTTACAGTGTTTTGTAAAATAGGCAGATTGATACCGGGTATGCTAGTTTTTATAAACTGCCTGCTGTATTTATAGTTACAAACTTCATTTTTTCACCTCCATTCCTCCTCAGTGGGTAACATACCAAATCAAGAATTCTTTTCAATAGATCTAGAAGGAGGGACTGCTTAATATTGAATTTTCTTTTAACTTGTCTTGGAAGTGTTACATCCTAGGAAAACAGTATCCAAACTAGCTTTTGCAAAGTAAGCCAGCGGCATTTAATTGAAGAAGGAATATAAAAGTATATAATAATAATAATTGCAGATTAAGTTATAAATGCAAACCAAAAAAACAGAACTATTTCTATTAAGCATGATAGAGATTGATTCTAACACAACAGGGCATAGTTTTGGATTATTTAATAATTTCAAATAATTTTAATTGTGTTCAATTATTTGCATAACTTTCAAATAAAAATGTTTTATATGGGAATGAATGGGATTCCCTGCATTTATTACTCTGTATTGTGCACTTTGGCTAATGCCATCTGTATGATTGGAAAGGACAAAATTGTTGAAAGTTTATGAAGGTTCTGTAATGTTAAGAAATGGCCTTTTTCATCTGTAGAGTATTTATTACCTTTGTTTTTTTTTAATTACATATTTCCTCTCTTCCAGTTATTCAATAGCAAGAAAGGACATCAAGGAACTAGATATTATAAATCTACCAAAATCTGAGCTTTCTACTAAAAGAGGTAAACTAGAATATATCTCCTCTAGATCATTCAAAAGTTAATCTAGGGGGAACTACTTATATTAAACCATACATGTTTCCATTTGCACATATTGTTGAGATAGTAAGGTAAAAAGTAGTCAAGAACTTTGCCAAGAATGCCATAGGCAGTTAGTAGGATTCCTGCCATTAAGGACATGTTATAGTATGCTGACTTTTTGTGTATGTTGAACTATGTAGTTCTCTAGTGGATAAGAATCTCTCTTATCTCAAGTCATAAAAGTCAGTCTTTGGAGTATTTAAATACAATGAATCCAATCCTGTTTCTAGTTTCTCATTTTATGTGACTGTAGTTAATTCCTATGAACTTATTATTGAATATTTATATTGAACATTAATGATGCTGCTACTTTATACTACTACTGCTGCTACACAGTTTAAGTATGCTCAGTTATGAAGTGTTTTTGCTTCAAATGCGTCTTAATTATGAAGCAGAAGTAAGTACTATTATTCCATATTTAAATTTACAACTGATCTCTCTGGCCTAAAATACACAGAAGGTCCTGCTGGACTTCAACCTGCTAGAATAAGTCTGGGCCCCCTTTTAGAATGTTTTAAATAAAATCCTAGAAGCCTTTGTGCAAGGGGTTCCTGAATTATGACTCTGTAAAAATGAACTGTTCGTGAGTGTTCAGAAATTCTCCTTTTTGTCATTTTGCCACAACCGTCCCCAAATAATGAAGAGAAATAATGTTTTTAAACTCTCCTGCCTGAAATGTACAACATGATCACTTGATTTTAAAATCTTACAAAAGTTAATACTTGAATGTGAAATGTCACTATAAATTCCCTCCTCTGAGTTTGTGCAAGCGGCAGATCATCAACTGCTATAAATTTTCCTCAAATCTCTGTAACACTTTAACTCTGTGTGTGCATGTGTGTTTTGCCCTCCAGGGAGAAATTTTACCTCTAAAAATAAGAGGCTGAGACAGGGAAGCCACCTTCATGCACAGGAGAATTGCCAAAATGAAATTTGATTTTTGCAAAGCAGAGATTTGCGGTTTCATCAATTGCTGAAGCTAAGCAAGTGCTAGTAGTTTGTCCTAGCATTCTCCAGGATGATTAGCTTCCTAGAGTTTCCACCTTAGTCTGTCTCCTATCTGGCCCTTCTGCTATCATAGCTGAATCTCGCAACCTTTAATGTATTTGTTCTTGCAATATCCGGGTGAAGTAAGGATATTGCGTTATTCTCATTTGGTCATCTAGAGTGACATTCTGTTTCCATTTGGTTGTCTTACATTGCCATTAGGTCAATATTAATAGAACAGATATTGACTAAAAAGAAGTAGCATGTCACCCTAAGTGACCCCCCACAAGTTTAAGTGGATGATCTGTGGTGGAGGAAGGAATTCAGCTCGGGAGATCTGGATTTCCAGCTGGCATTCTGCCCACTGTAATATCCTTCCTCTTTTCTGAATGTTAAAAACTCTGTTTTCCTAGGTAGGGCTGTGTTTTTTAGGCAATGTATTGTCTTCCATGGATATTCTCTGAGGCGAGCAAAGAAACTTCTGTTGTCTTATCAAAGGACAGCAAGGTTATTTTTTAGAATCTAAATGGCCAATTTTATTTTGTTTAAATGCTGATCATGTAGGGGCTTTGGAGTTTTAGTTGCACACAATGCCTCTCGAGAATGATAGGCAAATTGTATACAGCAGGTACTCTCAGTACTCTCTGCGATCAAGTGGCTGATTCCAGAATGGTAGCTAGTTGTTCTCCAGGCATTATTGGTTCCATATCTGAAAGGTCTTCATATATGATTCTGTATGCTTTTATCAGGCAAAGATCACACTGAATCCAAGAGATGTGTACGTATGAAGCAGAGTAAAACCAGTGTTTTCCAAAGTTTGCTTTGGATACTGGGCATGTAAAAAGGTAAAACTGTTAACTCTGTCCTTTAGAGATGTTTGCCTAGGAATCTGAGTGTTGGAGAAGTATAGTATGTATTACGTTACTAGTGGTCAGTGGTTGTTTTTTAAATGTAACATTCCCAACAAGTAATACGTGCCCACGCTGTGGAGATGTCTGTAGGCTTTTACCTAGCCAACATATGTTGCATACGAAGAATGTGCATTTAAAACTGAAGCATTCACTTTTTATTACCTTTTGAGAGTTTGAATTTCTTTTTCACTTTCCAGTGGATTACATCTGAATTAAAGAAAAATAGAAATATTTAGTCATTAGCAGTGTTTCAATTCTTAGTGCCAAGAATTGGTAAACATGCAGGGCCTGTTCCTCTTTAGGATTACAGGAAGCAAGCACTTTCTTCAGTACAAAAGGTGTTCCTGGTAACTGGAAAATGGACATGAGTGAAATTCTGGAGTCCTCTAGCAGTGATGAGGAAGATGGAGGTGCAGCAGAAAGTGATGAAGAAGAAGACAAACGGGATGAAAAGGAGGAAGAAGCAACAGTAAGTTTTTATGATTTCAGTAACAGTTATGGATTTAAATGATCAAAGATGTCTTTGTTACCAGAATTTTGCTCTCAGACTGCTTACTCACTTTAATACATTTTCAGACCTGTTTATCCTCCCTTGACAAAAGGCCTCTTTAGTGGGATATGTGAAACAGCAAAATTTCCTGCCAGTATACAATGCACAAATTGGAGACAGATCTTAGAAATTAATAATTGAAATTGGGGAAAAAAAAGATAGGGAGGATCTGGATCAGGAAGTTGTAATTAGGACACAGAAATGAGATACACATTTTGATGCATGTCTAAATACTAACAACTTGCTTTTGAAATCCAGACTCCTCTTCATCGAGGAATGCCGTTATTTAGAAATAGTACCGAATCACTCCAATAATAACAGGTATGGCTGAGGAAAGTTGAAGGTACCCATTGAAAGTATTTGTTGGCTAGCTAAGAACACATCTAAAAACGCCATGTTAATTATCTTTGGAAATAAATCATAATATTAAAGCACTAACACCTCATATAATTCTCAATTAAAATTAAATTGCCTAAGCATTAACCCTAGATTCAGTTTGTTGCCCAAAGTGTCTCTGTCCCCAAAAGATTGGTAAAGCAGTCTGAGCATGCCCTTTTTTT
>NW_017729025.1:12063366-12078972 GCF_001723915.1 Gavialis gangeticus | reverse complement strand
CCCCTTTTTTTTTTTTTTTTTTTTTTTAAAGTAAAGCAGGCACATTCCTTGTGTCATCAAAAATGAATTCATGGAATTTATGGTTTTTTTACGGGTTTTAAGTCTTGCTGGATTGTATTTGCCTGTAAACAGATGTTTCTTCATCTGTTTGCACAGCACAAGAAAATTTGGTATTCTCGATCTGGAAAAGGAAAGTAGATGTCTTTTTTTTAAAGAAGGTCAAATATTGTTTCCCTTTCGCTTCCCTTGTAGTATGTGGTTTTGTCACACTGCAAACAGAATGGCTGTACATACTTCGAGGCTGCCTACCGTGTTGCCATAGTAACATTCTGTTGGTTTCGAGTGAGCATGCTCAGAAAAGAGAGGAAGATTTAGCAGAGGCTTGGCAGCCTGCCAGTGGAGGCTTGCCAGATGGTTTGAAATGGGCTGTCTCTTTCTTTTCCTTTCATGTAATGTCTGATTTTTTTTATATGGAAGAGAATGTAAGTAATGCTGTATAACTGTGGATGCCGTGCAGTGAGAGAAAAAGCAAGCAGATATCTGGAAGTCCAGCTGAAATTATGTCCAGGCATTTGGGCAGATTAGATAGAAAAGAAATATAACCATTTTACATTTCAGAGAAAATGCAGCTCATAGGTAAGGATTTTATGTATTTAATGTGCAGTGTTAACATTTTTTTATTATTAAGAATGTGGATTTAAGTTAGATTGCTAGGTTTCTGATCTGTGAACAATGTGATATAGCATGCAATCAAGGGTAAATGATCCTGTGTAAAAATGACAATAAGAATCTGTTTTTAGATATTAATGTTATTCTTTGTAATAGCGTTCTGCAAAATGGAGTAGCTTCCCATATGAAAATACTCATATGGTAGGTAACTGAAAGGATGAATATGCATACAATATAAAATCCCATTGTGCATGGTTTTTCTTCCTCTGTATGTTGTGATAAGGACTGAACAGGCCACATTTTGCAGGGTGTGAACTGTTGCAGTCTGTATTGGTCTGTATTAATATTTGTTAAAATTGTGTGTTTCCTGTAAGTAAAAATCAAGAATAGCTTTATCAGCTTCTAGTATCCATTTTTTTTTTAAATTGTACAATGGCTGTTGTTTAAAAGTTCTGTATATTTAAAACAAAGAAGGGGGAAGGGAGAAGCTTTGTTTTCAAACAAAATAGCATTCCTATAAAACAAATGTTTTCAGTTCTGATTCGAAGGAGTAATCTGGTGGCTATGGACAGGGGCGTAAAGCATTCCAGAGGTAGATGTGTCACCTGGAAACAATGGATTCTGCAGCTGACAAGTACAGATGTAAAAAGATGAACATCTTCAGACTGAAGCTATTTTAGTGGAGCATAGATATTGATCTTTCAAATTGTCAGAACAGAACTGTCATTTTGGGCCATTAAGTTAAATTCCCACTGGACTGTTATAACGGAGTCATTTTATTTTGGGGCCCTGCTCAGTACTTTTGCCAAAGACTGAGAATTTGAGGATTTAAGCTGTTTTGTCTTGTTTTCTTTAGGGGGTTGCTTCATAAGATTACTAATCTGGAATGCAGACATAAGAGAGCCAATGAGTAAAAGCTATTGTTTTAGCTGTATGTGAGTTACAAAACTGAATCATTCAGACTGTGCTTTTACATTTAATCTCCTTTTCTTTTAATCAAGGTCAAAATAATCTCTCTCTTTTGTGAGAATATCCTCAAGGCATCTCTGTTTAGTTCTTTCAGGAATTATGTTCTGAGAAGGGAAGTGGCGACTTGCATTTGTGTTGTGTGGGAATTTTTTAAACCCACAATGGCTGTGCAGCAAAGGCCTAGCTGCCAACCAGACGTGGTAGGCCTTCTTCAAATAAATGCCATAGTCTTCAGTTCTACAGATGTATTTTAATGTGCCCCCTGCAAATAGCCAGTAGTATATTCTTACAGAATCTAAACTGATTGGCTTAACGTAGTTGTCTTTGATCAGAGAACCTGATATTTTTTGGAAGATTGATTAGGATTTGTAAGTTTGCTTTGACTGAAACTGTCCTTTTTTATTGCGGTGCAGTAGAAAGGAAAATGTTGGCTAAATGCACCAAGGTTAAAGGCGTTATGCTGATGTTTGTCCTTTGGTCTGCTCATAAACCAAAAATTCTGAATCATTATAGTGACATCCAGATGCTTATTCCCCTGCTAGAAGTTACTTATGAATGTGCAGTCTTCTAGACTATGCAGGAAGAAAATCTGGAGACTGGGCAATGAGAGATTAAATTTCAGAAGAACATTAAAAATCAGATAGCCTATGAATTGCTAAGTTTGTGGACTTCAAAAAAAAAATAAAAAATGCTGTACAGCAGCCTGAAGAAGTTGCTCTGTTGCTGTCTGATTTACAGCTTACATTTAAATAATTAAATTAGTGTGTTGTTGCTCCCTTTGGCAGGATATTTTTACTCGTTGGGAGTGAGTTTGGTTTTAATCTTGACACTAGTTTGTCTGTATCCAATCGTAAATTTTCATAATCCGTTGTAAAGGACAGAGCTAGACATAGATTAGAGTGCAACTGTCACTCAGAGGGTAAACTGCAGGATAAAGTAGGAAAAATCCTGAACTCTGCGGCACTGGTTACATAGATTCATATTCCAGAAGCTGAATCTGATATGAGCATTACAAATCAAAATGAATGCTATGGTAATATTTGCTTGTGCTGTAATTTTTCTATCAGTAAAGAAAGAAATAATTGTAGATTAGCAAATAAATGGACAATTAGCATCTTTTTCCTCGTGCAAGGATGGTGTCAGCAGCCTGTGGTTTTCTCCTTATGCCTCAATTCTGATATTTCTGTTTATTGGCAAATCCCTTCATGCAGTTTTAAAAAGAATAATTGCATAATATATCTATATATAGATGTATATTATCTATCTATACATATATAGCTCTATATGTATAGATATATATCTATTTATAGATAGATATAGATATCTCTCAAAGCAACAAAAAGAATTTGTGTATTAAGACTACATTTTACTTTCAAGTATAGAATTTCAAAGAGTCCTGGAAAGAAAAAAAAATACATAATTGTTTTGGTCAAAGGGCAAGAACCTTGAAGGAAAGGGAGGGATTTTCTAGTCTTCAGGTTTGAAGATAAAACAAGGACTAAAGAAATCTCTTGCCTTTCCACTGGCTTCAGTTGCTGTTGCCTCTGGAGCAGCAGTATCTTTTGTTATCTCTTTGATTTTCTTTTTTTTTTTCCTGCTGAAATCTTTCAAAAATACCCTTTGTCAGCTTGTTACTGCATTGTTTCCTATCCCAAAGGAGTTGTCCAGCTGGAGAGCTCTTTGGAGTTTCAAGCTGATGGGACAAGATCATGTTGGAAGTAGGGAAAGGTACTACCAGTTTGGAAACTGAGTACACAGGTCACCATGCGGGCCAGCCAGTCTGTGAGGGTATTCATCTGAAAGATTGGAATTAAGTTCTCCACTTAATACAAATCTAATTTTGGTTATAGGAATATTATTTAAAATAGTAGCACTGATTTTAAAAGTCCAAGGGATATTTTTTGATACCTTCAACAACCTAAATCTAAGATTTTTTTTTTAAGTATGTACTTTTAAAAATTGATTTATTGTACCAAAATAATTGTTAAAATGATGCAGTTTTTAAAGGAAAAGTAAAGAAAAAGATAGATGCATCAGAATTACATCTGTATAATTTCAGGTAACATGCATTTTTATATGCACCTAAAAATATGGAGCTCTACACACACAAATGAGATATTTTTAATGCACTGATATGAGAGGAAAGATTTAAAAAGCTGCTGCATGAAAGCAGTTCTGCAAGTTCCTGCCCTAACAAGTCAATATGAACATTCTTTTAGCCAATGTATGTGTTAGGTATGCATGTAACCTGCTTTCTGCAATGAGCTCGGCAAACGTGCTTGTCGGCTTCTCTTCTGTCTCATCCCAGTCCTGTAAGCAATAGATCACGCAGTCGGACCCTGGGACCTCAGTGGAGCCTTGCTGACAGCAGCAGTGTTCAGTACAGGGCAGGGGTCTGCTGATCCAGAGGCTGTTAGAGGATTACAACATTTTTTTAAACGTATGAATCTTAAAAATGTAAAGCATTTATAAAATTGTCGCGTACCTTTCTACAGTGCTAAATTCGTATGAGGAAAAAATGTCAGGGGACAACTGAGTTTTACATTTTTTAAGTAGAGATTTTGGATTCTTACGTATGATTAGAAATCTTTCTTTCAGTGCTGCTTTAAAATCCCTCTCCTTTGTGGGATACATGACCTTGAGAAGCCAGATAAATTGTTAATCTGAAATTGGATCTGGTATAACAAGATACGATTCTTTTCAGATAGTTTGTAAACTCTGACTGTAAAAACTGCATACAAGAGTGTCATCACAGTTTTAACAGTTATGGAGCAATGTATTCAGCAGGAATCAGTTTACTAAAGTCAGTGGTTGGCAACCTTGTTAGACTCGAGGCACCCCTTGGAAACTGCCCCTCTTAGCTTTCACTCATTTTTTGACTACAGAAAAATACAAGCAATTTTTCTGTTCCAAAGACCACAACAGATGTTTTCTGAAGGGATGGCTATTTGAAATCTATGGGTTTATCTTGTGAATTGTGTAGGTGTTTTCACATTTAATAGCACTAATATGAAGTGGCACCCCAAAAGGATCTGTGGCAGTCTCATATGTATACTTAAGTGAATGTGCTAAATGCATGTATTGCTAAGTGGCTAAAAACCACCTGCAGCATATATAACTTCTCCAAGATTTTTGGTTTCTGTTCAAGTTTGTGGCTTGCTGCAGTTTTCCTCCTCCAACCCTCCAGTCCATCAGTTGCACAGATTAGGATCATCAGGTGCTCTAATTACTTTCCAAAGAGTAGGTGATGGGAAACATAACAGAGCTGTATTTCTTTTTCTTATTTGAAATCTTGGTAAAGCTCAAGACTCAGACAATCACTGGCTGAATATGAAGCTTGAGCCAGTACACCTTAACTGCAGTGGATCAAACCCATAAAGATAACTTGTTTGGCAAGTTTCTACACTGCTGTTTAAAATAAAACACATATGCACTAATCTTGCAAAGTAGTCAGCAGTACAAGGAATATGTTATGTGCTCAGAGTAAGACATTTTTATTTGGGAAGGGGTGTGTCGCTTATATTGAGATAACATAAGTATTGTGTTTTTAATATCTCCAATATTAACTATCAAGGTGGATGAGAACAATCAGTACCAAGTAGGAAAAGCTGCATATTAATATTGTAAATTAAAGCTGTTCTCCACGTATAATATTAATTATTGTAAAAGCTCCTGGTGTTACATTTAATTATATGTATGAGTGAGGAGTGGTTTTGCTGTTTAAAAATATAACTGTTTGTTTTCCCATTTGGGCTAAATCTTTGGCCTTGCTTACCCTTTGAAGCATCTCTGTGGGTACAGAATATAAATGAGAGATGTACTGTAAATTTATTTGCACAGTTTTTATTTAAGGAACCTGAAGCCTTCCAAAGAAAATGCCTGGATCTGAGAAAAGGACGGACGGGTGCTTGAAATTGCAGAGATCTTCCTGCCTACTAACAGGAGGTGGCATGCTGGGAAGTATAGTGTTCAGACTGCCTACTAACAGAATTGCTTCTCCGTAATGGTGGGAGGTGGCAGTGGCAGCCTTTTTAATATGACACAGTGGTAATTTAGGCTCATTGTACTTCTTTTTATCCTCCTCCTGGAAGCTGCAGCAAAGCAAATAGATGTGGGTGTGTGAGAGCAAGGGACCTGCTGTGCTTCTCCATATCATTCAGAAAAAAAAGAGGTGTATGTAGCAGTTAATTCTAGAAAAGAAGCATAGCTTTCTAGTTAAGGTGCTGGAATAGACTTGGGGTCTGGGTTCTGTTACTGGCTCTGCCGCAGCCTCCCTGTGTGACCCATAGGTCCCATTACCTATGTCTGTTACCCATCTGTAAAATGGGACTAACATACAAAACTTGCTTGATCTGCCTTGTTCAGTTAGATGTTCTTCTTCAGAGCAAAGGTACTACCCCTCTGTAATGTCTAACATAGTAAGGCTGCCATTTTGGTAGAGACTTTTAGATGCTAATATTGCAGAAATAACCACTCATCCCTCCTCATCACCAGGTGCAAGGACTTCTGGTTAGAGGATGTTGAGCCAAGCAACCTAAAGGGCATGTGGTAATTGAAATGGAGCACTGTGGGGGATCAGAGTAGCAGGCAGGCCACTAGGACCCCCTTGCACCATAGATACACAGCAGGCAACAGTAGCAAATGCACAGGTTGGAGGCAGAAAACTTTCCAGGAAGAATCTGTCTTTTTTTTTCACCTGGTCTGCAGTTATATGAATGGGCTGGTTCAGGTCATCTCTGCCCCATTGTGTACATCAGTCATCCTAGCTTTTCCTTCACTACTTCAAGCTCCCCAGGGTTAGTCTTTAAGTCTTTCTGCTCTTCTTCCCCAAGTAAATAGACCTTTGCCTTTTACCTTTGCCCTTTCCTTTATTTAAACTGAAAATACTGTAATGTGGATAATTCCCGGGCTTACCTGTTTACAGAAGTACTATTTCTGATTTATAGTTTAGTTTTAGTATTGGCAGTACGTCCTCAAGATTAGATGGTTCAAACTGAAATGTGGAAGCATTTCTGAATTCAAAAGTGATATGTTGATAGAATAGCTAGCCAGTATGTAGCATGGTCAGATTGGGGTTTTTACCTTCCTCTGTAGCAGGGGCACAGCCCTCTACCTAGGATCTCTTGAGCATAGATTGATGTTTCATAGAAGGAGGACCTGCTTTACTTGTGACAACGTAGGGTGTTAGATGTGTGTTATGTCAGGGATGATGGTAGTCCGATGTAGAGTTTAGCTTATGGGTTGTATAGGATGGTTTGGCTGGGGATGATCCTGCCTCAGACAGGGGGTTGGACTCGGTGTGACCTGTGGAGGTTGCTTCCAGCCTGACTTGTCTATGGTTCTATGATTTTTATTCATAGATATCAAGGTATTTTATAGCAAATGCTAGAAATCTTTTAATTGCAGAATTAAAGCTACACAGTTAGACATTTTTAAAGAAGAAGCAATAGCACAGCTAAGGTTCCTATAGCAACAATAAGTATGCAGCATTATAGTTTCTGCTTTTTTAATTTTGTAGTTTTCTCTGTTTCTATAAATATACTGCAGACTGGTAAGGTGGCCATTTCCCTCGCCCTGTACGTTGTACTAGGTTGTGCTTTTGAACTGGATTTCCTTGTTTCTTTTCAAAGAAAAATTGAAGGAGAAGAAACAAATTGCCTCTTCCTAATAATGTTAGTATTTAAATGGCCCTTATTGGGTTTTGAAGCTTACAACTCCATTGAGACAAGTATGGTAGGAAATGGGTGAATTGCTACTGATGCTTGGCAGAAGACTAGTTTTCTCTTACCAAAGCAGCAGTGCATCAGGTTACATTTCACTGGCTATGCTTTCACAACAAAAAGATTAGGAATGTTATTTTCTGAAAATGAAAGCTTAGAATTTGCAGAATGCAGAGCAAACTGGAACTGAGATCAATGGATACGCACTCGTGTGCGCTTTCTCTTTCGCACGCTCTCTCTTTCTGTGTCTCCTTCCTTTCTAAACTGAAAGAATTTTTGTTTAGTGTTCCTAGTATAATGGTGAGGCTTTATCTTTTCATTTTTCCTATAAGCTTTTCTCCAAGAGACCTGCAGTGTTGCTTGTACAAATTGCTTCATCAGCAATTGCTGTCCTTTCCAAGCCAGCAGGGAAGATGGGGTACATACAGTGTTGCAAGAGCAAGTCTTCATTGAGCTCTGCTAAAATTTCATAATTCCCCTGAATATTCTTAGAAGTGAGAACTCAACTTTATTTATGTCATTTCCCTCTATAGCAAAAAGCCCCATGTTGTAGACTATCTAGCGTGTACCTGTTTATCTGTGGTGGTGTAAGAGTAATGGCTGTAGCAAAACTAAACATGGTAAAAAATAAGCATTCAGTGATTTTGAACTCTGCAAGGGACTCTTCCAATGTTTTCAGACATGAATGCTTTGAGCTGAGACCCAGCATAAAACATTTAATCCCCAAGGGATTTTTCCCCTCTAGGAATTAATGGGCATCTGAAAAAAGGGGCTGTTATATTAAAAATAATTTTGGAGCCTTATCTGCAGTTCTTTTCAGATAGTTTTCAGATAGTTCCTAGCGCTAGCAAGGAAGGCTGTAATTCAGGTGAGCTACTACTGTTTTGTAAAGAGTCACATTTGCAGCAAGATTTTACTGTGTGGTATTGCATCAGCGTATGCAGTATAGTGGTACAGGCTGTGTCCTGTTTCTTCTTCAGTTTCCTTCCTTCACGAATTGAGGATTTCAGTGCTCTGTACTTTTGTTTCCCCTGTTGAATCTCCCAGGCTAAGTACAGTCAAAAGGCCCAAGGCTGAAATGATTCAATCTTCACATGTTAGTTTCAACTGTATAGATTGAACCAATAAGCAGTGAACAGACATTCTGGACATTTTGATTCTGGAAATGCAGCCACATGCCTGTAGTGGCCCAGGCCAGAAGCCGTGGGGGCACTAGATCACACCTCCCTGCTCAGCTGGAGCAGGCAGCTTGGGCCATGGCTAGCCCACCCACCCTGCAAAGGGAGGTTCAAAGCATCGTGGGATGCTGAGGGACTATGAGTTGACATGAATCTGGAGGGGATCTGGGACAGAAATTCAATAAATGGATTGAACCTAAATCAGTTAAGTCTGATACTACATCCATCCAGGTTTATCTTAAACTGGTTTTCATCCAGTTTGAAAGCAGTTTATGTGCACTGAACTTCTGTTGTGTTACAGATTTGAACCAGTTTCTGATCATACTGATTATACTACTTCATATCTAATTTATGTCTCTAGCCCCAGTGTGTGGGGCTGTAGTGCTTAGGACTTAGTTGCCCTCCTGTCTTATTTATATTTGCCAATTAACGTGGCTTCACTTTTTCTTCCAGGTGTTTTCTGGCTCTTTTGTTCAAATGAATAGTTTGAGATCTGAGTTTGCCAATAAAACTTTCCGTGCATGTTTAATATTCAGAATGTACCCTTCCCTTTGTTTTGACAGCCTGAGGAAGAGCTTGATCCTGAAGAGAGGGACAACTTCCTCCAACAGCTTTACAAGTTTATGGAAGACAGAGGTAACACATTACTTAAAATTTACTGCCTCTTGCCTACTGAAACTGTTTAAAAATTGCTTTTAAATGCAGCATCCTTGTGTCACTGAAATAAATGCATAATAATAACAAATAGGGTGCAGATGGAAATCTTCTACTGAATTTTAACTGCAACATCTGCTTCAGATACATTTATGTGCATGTGTAGTTAACAAAAATCCAGTCTAAGCAAATAGTTTTTTTCAGCCTCTTATGGGCTGGACTTAAACTGTCTCCTAGTATCAGTTGGTACCTTCCTGTGGCAACTAGTGTTGGTAACTGCAGCTGCTGATCCTTGGGATGAACATTGGAAACATTTAGTAGGTTGTAGAACTTGCAGGCACCAGAAGTCAGGAAATGAGCCATTTTTTAAAGTGTCTGTGCAAAACTATCTTCTTCTCTCACAGACCCTCCTCCAATAATAGGGCAATAGTAGCATTCCTCTTGAGGACAACTTGCATGATCCTGGTTAGCCCAAGAGTTGGAATGGAAAGAACACTTTTTTAAAAACTTTTTCTAGACTGAGTTAGATCAGGCTATTTTGATCACGATGCCTAGGTACTATGCTGAAAAAATATTGGAAGTGCATATGCTGCAGATAATTACTGTTAGCAGAATATGATACTTTGCCATCCTTCCAATTGCATCCTCCTTACTTCAGATTTCAGTGGCATATGCAGCATGAGCGCTCCAGAGTGTGAAGGCAGAGGGGTTTTTTTCTCAACACCTTGTGGGGTTTTTTTAAGTAGCCTTAAACAAGAAAACAAATTAACTTTTCTTGAATATTGTGTCAATCCCATATTTTATTGTCTTATGGCTATATCTTAGCTTTGAATATAGAAAGCTTCACTCCTGTGTTTGCAAGATGGAAAAATGTCACAGGTGTGGTGGATTCTTTTTAGATTTTTTTTTCGGTCAAAAATTACTCGGAGTATTTTAGATATATTAACTAGATTGCATGCATTTAAAATGTTGCTTTCTAGACTTCCCACTCAAATTACGTATCTGGCTGCGAATGATGCCATGGCAACTGTTATATTACAGCATGGTGTAGCAGAGTAAGCATGGAGATAGTCAGAATTAAAGGGACTTGATTTGGGAGGAGCATAGTCAATTTAGTGCTGACTAATTTCTTTTGCCTTTGATAATAAGGTATTTAGTACATAACCTCCTTAACGAGAGAAGGAAGAAAAGAACAATAAGAAACTAAACTAAAATAGCAGTTCACCCTTTAAACTAAACTAGGCTTCCCTTTTAACTAGGCATATTCTGATTTGTAGAATAAATAGTACCCAACTTTTTCGGTCTTGCCATTTGCCAGTCACAAGTATATCAATGGGTTATGTACTTTTTTTTATAGTAAACTTACAGTGGAGCTCATCTAGTATCACTTTAAAGACCATACCTTGTAAAGCATTCCTGTAAAATGCATATGTTGGGGAAGACATGAATGGAACAAGGGGACAAGCCAAGGAAAGAAACTGTATCTTTTTTGAGCAATCCTAGTTTTATTGCAGTTGTTTTTCTCTCCTGTTACTTCCCTTCTTTCCTTCTTCCCTCACTCCCTGCTTGAGGCACTTTTAGTCCAGGAAGTAGGGAGAAACCATGCAAGTGGCTATGGGAACTGGGGAGAAAAAAAGAGTTTATAGCACAGTAAAAGTGAAGACCCAGTCCAGAGGCAAACTGGTATTCTGTAAAAAAAAAAAAATATATATATATATATATATATTTTGATTAAACATAGCCAGTTACTTTCAAGGCTGGGTCTTTTATTTCCTTTTCTTTTTCTTTTTCTCCGCTGCAGCAGTGCCCTTCCCACTTGATTGCTCCACATGGTCTTCCCTCAAGGAGGAGGTTTTGAACAGGGCATGCCTGCCAGTATTCCCAAAGCAAAACCCAATACCTTCTAACTTGCATGATTCATATCAAATTGCATGGAGGGAGGGCAAAAGTAGGGGAAGGGCAGCTCCTTTTCTGCCGTGACTGTGGGCTCCCCCTTCACAGCTAATTTGTGCTCCTTCCCCTTTTCCTACTCTGTCTTTGTACTCCTCCTTCCTCCACCTACACCCTTCACCCTTATTTTCCTTTTCCTCCACCTTCTGCTACCATTTCACATTCTGGCCCTTGGTCCCCACTTCATTTTCTAACCCACAGTTTGCTGGTTCCCACCCCAAAGCATTCTTTACACCTGCTACTACTCTCTGCCATTTACTAGGTTTTGCCTTAATACCTGTATGATCTCTGATTGGCTTCCCTTTTCTCCCTTCCCCCCACACGGCCTCTTGGGAAAGGGCAACCAACCAGATAGGGATTTCTCCCACATCTACAGGAGAGTCAGGAGTTAGGAGGCCGATGGTAGCAAACACATTAGTGATCCACTTAGAACTATACATTGATACAAAACAAGGCAGGTTTGCTGGTTGGGAATTTCTGACTTTGGACACATATGATAGGTAGACACATCATTACAGACCTTACACTGTAAACGTGTGCCAACAAGTAATTGTATGTTGTGGGGTGGAAGATAAGTTTGCTTATTTGCATGATAACTATTTATTTATTTTTATGTTAATTAGGTACTCCTATCAACAAACCACCTGTTCTAGGCTACAAAGATCTTAACCTCTTCAAACTTTTTAGGCTGGTGTATCAGCAGGGCGGATGTGACAATGTAAGTGCCAACTTTTTTGTTTAAGCTAAACATACATTAAGATTCTTAAAAACTGTTGTTACAGTCTCAGTACATTTATTTCTTAATTATTTTAGTTAACAAAGAAAATTTACTTTTCTAGATTGACAGTGGTGCTGTATGGAAGCAAATTTATATGGACCTTGGCATTCCCATTTTGAACTCAGCTGCTTCCTACAATGTAAAAACTGCTTATAGAAAGTAAGTTCTCCCTTATGTGATTGAAAAATAGTGAAAATCTTACAAAATCTCACAAACCTTCAAACCCTTTTTGTTAATTCAGCGGAAAAGTAAATAGTAATAGAGAACTAAGTTGTCTACATACCTTTGTTAAAGTGCCTTGTTCATTTTTGCCTCATTGCAAATGTTATAGATTAAGGCTTGAATTCTGTAGTTTAGAAAGTGGTGCTGAGCATTCTCCACTTTCATTATCTACAACAGGAGGGAAAGAGTGCTCTCATTGTAGGATCTTGCAGTTGCAGTATGTTAGAACTATACTCATTTTATAGCAGGAAATCTATATTGTTGGCATCTGATATAGCCATTTGGGATATGACAATGAAATTGAAAATACAAGGTTAGCATTCAGTCAGTTTGCAACATATGCTTATTTACACGAGCAGCATTTGACCTCAGTTGAATGCCCAATCACCTCTCATTGATGTCTACAATAGCTGTGTGATATGGACAGAACTTTGCCTGTATTTATTTCAGATTTGTTAACTTTCTGTCTAGTGCTGGAACCCATAGATACATTTCAGACATCAAGTCCAAAAATATGTATTTAAATATACATAAAAATATATACACTTCTGAATTACAGAATTCAAGCCTTATAAATCTGTAGTTTCATAGATTCATAGATTCATAGATTAAGGGTCGGAAGGGACCTAGTAGATCTTCTAGCCCGACCCCCCGCCAGGGCGGGAGAACAACAAAAACCCCAAAAAGAGAAATGGGACTCAAACGAGTCCAGCTAGGTGGGCATCCAGCCTCTTCTTAAAGACCCCCAGGGTAGGGGCCAGCACCACTTGTTGATGGCTTTATGGTGTCATACTAGTAAATAGGTAAAAAAAAAAATATATAACTAGTTAAGTGTGTGTGCACGCATGTGTGCATGTGCATACCTGCTTGCACATGTACACACATGCAAAGTGCTTATTTTGCCTCTGTCAGTATTTAATTATTTGATTTCAAATTTCTTTAACAGTTTCTTTTTTTGTACGTTTTCCTGGAGTTAGTACTCTTTCCTTGTATTTTGCAAGCATGAAAACAATGAAGCTTTTTGTGGCGAAATGAAAGAAAATTAAATAAACAATGCTGAAAAAATGAAGGAACTGTTTGTGTATATCTAGGTATCTTTATGGTTTTGAAGAGTACTGCCGCTCTGCAAACATTCAGTTTAGGACTATCCATCACAATGAACCAAAAGTGGTAGACATACCGAAACAAGAGGAACCAATGGAGGAAAGTGTAAAAGAGGAACAAGAGATGCCCCCAATAGAAATAAAAAAAGAAGTTGAGGAAAACGATTCCAGCAGTGAAAGTGAAAAGGAAGAAATAGAACTAAGATCCCCAAGAGTAAGTAATCTGTCTGGAGGGCTGGGGGGGGTGTTATTTATTTGTTTATATATATATGTGGTAAATCAGCAGTGCTTAACCGTCAGCCTTCAAGCCACATCCGACCCACAGAGCCATATCATCTGATCCTTTGGGTCTGGAAATTTGGCAGTGGGGGAGTGGAGGCAGCTTTAATTGCCTGCTGTCAGATTTCCAGATGATGTGGCCCTACATGCTAAATTAGGCCAGTGCACAGGGTTGCTCTCCAGCTGCATCTGGGGCTGTGGTGGCACACGGCCAGATCTCACCCACAGAACAGCCATATGCCGCTCATCTCAGCTGTGGGACCAGAAGACTGAGCACCGCTGTGCTAAATGGAACTGGGTCTACTTAACCTAATGTCACTTAACCTGTTAACAAAGATGATTGATGGTGCTTGAGAAATGCCTTACATGTACAAAGTTACAGTAGCTTGAACATAGGCTTCTGTGAACACAACCAAGTCACTGTACCACTGTTTACACTGCTCTCTTATCAACTAGGATCCAATTCAGATTAATTTTCCTGATGTCCAAAACCATCCAGGGGTCAAGACTTCCTAATGGTCACCTTTCCCTTCTCAGTTACGGCTTCCATCTACTGGTATGTTTAGGGACCTACCTAATTCACGGCAGAAGTGGGCTGCTCAGCAGCTCCTTGAATCTTGAAAGTTCCCCAGCATGCCACCCCACTCACCCACCAGTTGGTGGAAAGGCCCTGCCACTTGGTCCTGATTGGCAGGGAGACTAAATGCAGTTTAAAATAGGGCACCATTTTTGCCTCCCAGCCAGGCAGCAACAAACAGCAGGACCATCAGGGCCCGTCAGCCAATCAGCTGAGGCATGTGGTGGAACCTGAAAAATTAAAGGAGCTGCTGTGCTGTCCACTTCTGCTGTGAATTCAGGAGATCCCTAGTTATGTTCTACTAGAAATGAAAAACTGTTTCAGTAGAGGAAGCCCTTTGATTGTGAATGAGAATTTTCACAAATGCTAGACTCTAATAAATGGTAGATGCCAGGGAGTGTATTGAATAGGAGTTAGATCACTCTTTAGAGATACCTGGCCTGATGCTCTCCCTGCATAGCTTCCACTTTTGCCACTATCAAACAGGATAATGGGCAAGATCTAGATGGACCATTGGTCTGACCCAGTATGGCAGTTCTTACGTTCTTCTGATTTGGAATATAGAATTCCATCCTGCAAGGCATGAATACCATTATGGGCTTTACATCCAAAAATGGATTTGCATGCAGTACTTAAAACTGCAATGTCCTGAGGACAGCTCTCAAATATATCTGCAAACTAAGCCATTATTGTGTACAGAGAAGGAAGGAAACAGTGGTACAGTGACTTGGTCGTGTTCACAGAAGTCTGTGTTTAGTATATGAACTACCATACTGGACACAGTACGCCAGCTGAGGTCTCATCAGCGCCGAGTAGAGAGGAAGTATCCAGTTCTGGGTGCTGCACTTCAAAAAAGACGTGGAGAATCTTGAATGAGTCTAGAGGAGGGCCACAAGAATGATTAAGGGCCTGGAGGACAAACTTTATAAGGAACAGCTAAGGGATCTGGGACTTCAGCCTGGGGAAGAGAAGACTGAGGGGAGACTTGGTGGCCATCGATAAGTATGTAATGGGTGAATATCGGGAGCTGGGAGAAAAACTGTTCACTAGGGCTCCCCAGGGGAGGACAAGGAGCAATGGCCATAAGCTGTTAGAGGATGGTTTTAGGTTGGATGGAAAGGGTAACCAGAATCTGGAATAGACTTTCCAAGGAGGTGGTGCAGTGCCCAACCTTGGAAGTCTTCAAGAGGAGACTGGACAGACACTTTGCTGGGATCATTTGATCTCAGCAGTGTTCCTGCCCAGAGCCAGGGGGGTTGGACTGGATCTATCAAGGTCCCTTCCAGCCCTTAATTTCTATGATCCTGTGAAAGGAGGGAGCACTTGGTTGACGTCTTTTTTTTTTTTTTTGTTTGCATGTTGCAGGGAGGAGGGCCATATTAGTAGCTACATAAATAAAATCAGTGACCCATATAGTTGCTGTTTATTCAACCAAAAAGAGAATACACATAAGCATTTAAGAAAATGACCAAAGCATAAAGAATCTATACAACTAAAATTTTTAATT